>NC_081290.1:185152261-185455292 GCF_030435805.1 Mustela lutreola | reverse complement strand
GAGGGTACAGGGACTCTGGCTCTAGACATCTCTGCTGTGGAAGCGCAGCCAAGGTGGTCTTCGAAACCTCTAGAGCCTCCATCCTGGATAGGGACTGGTCTTGCCTGGGGTGCACCAAATATCGCTTGATCCTGAAGACAACGTTCATCTACTCTTTCCTCCCTTTCCTCCCCTGCATAGCCACTCTGACCTCAGGCCCTGAGGACTCAAGCAAGACATCCTGCAAAGCCAGCTCACCCCCCTCCCCGCCTTTCTGCTCCAGCTGTAATTGGGAAAATGCCTTTCTGTCTTAAAAATGCATGGGCACAGAAGATGAATAGGGACTGAGCGCTAAATCCACTATTATGATTCTACTCGACCCTGTTGTTTATTTTCCACGGAAACTAAATAATGGATCTAAACTGTTTGCTATTACTTTAAGGAGCTGCTGATGCATTGCAGAAATCTTTGAAAACATTCTCTTTAGATTCACGATTCTACTTCAAATAAAGCTATTTCTTCCCTTCGCCCCCTCCCTGATTTTTTTGGTTTTGTAAAATCTTCGAGAGGGAAAAACACCTCCTTGGGCCTCGTGTTTCAGGGACAAGATTTGTTTATCCCGGAGCTGGAGTCCCCTGGCTTGGGACTAGCCTTGATGGGAGAGTCAGGGCATGGGCTCTACAAGTGCCAGCCTTGGGACTAATTCTGGGGACTTGGGTTCTCTGTTGGTACCTCCTGTTTCCCTTAATATTCACTTGACCTGGGAGCACCAAGAAGAGAAGAGAACCAGCCAAAGCCTTATAGAAATCGGATGACGGTTAAAATTCTTAAGGCTTAATTCCATTCTGACTGTTCTTGATTCTTATCTCTTAGACTATGAAACAAGGATGGATATTCCAAAGGAAAAAAAAAATACTGAATTCATTAAAGGTGTATTATGTAATTTTGGTGTTAGCAGGGAACTTACTGATTATGTATTCTAATCCCTTCTCATTACTGGTGAAGAAGGAGAGGATTCCCCTGCCTGCCTGGTTCCAGGTCATCAGAGTAGGTGGTGTTGGGACCAAGCTGGGAATTCAGAGGTCCTGGCCCAGTGCTTCTGCCCCCGACTCCCCACACTCATGATTTCCACGGGAAATGGGGATTCAGTGAGCATATTTCGTTATTTGGGTTTAACACCTATCAGACGATTGCTATGCAAAGAGCGGTCTCTTGAAGTATACTCCAGGAGGTTCTAATGACTACGGCATGTCTAGAAGACATGGTTCCCCAGCCTCCTGGAGCTCAGGAAGTAAGAGGCCACCAGACCTTACTTGGCTTCTTCTCCATTCACCAGAGCAATGCTTCTTAGCCAGGAGTTCCTGTTCTAGCCACCAGAGGATACCTCGAAAAAACACACCCCCAAATACGGAATGAGAATTTCTGTAGGAAGGTGTGATGCACACGTACTTTGCCTCACCTCCAAAGGGGGATTTGAGGAAACCCACCGTGTCAATAATGGAAATCCACAGGGAATCCAGCTCTGAAGCTCCCTGAGGATTGACAAGGATGGTGATGGAAAAGAATGACGTCTGGGAGCGAAGGGATAGAATGAGGTTCTGTTGGCAGTCAGGAGGCAATCCCCAGAGCAGAAGCAGGACTCATCCTCTTCTTTTTCCTAATCTCACCTGGGAAATACCCTGGCTGAGCTCTGTGTGTCAAGGATGTGGGCCCACCAAGTTGATAACAAAAAAACATCCATTTCAGCCAGGCCCATCTCATGACCCTCAGTGCTTGTGGGAGGAATAGCAAGCAGGGGCCAGCTACTAGCTGCTCGTGTCTCTCCCAACCAGGCAGCACATGCTGGAATTGATGTCAAAGGGGAAAACCTGAAACATCCCCCTTTGTTCTCCCCCCACCTCCCCAGCCTGAGTCCGTGTTCAGCTTGTAACTTCTAGGATAAAGGCTTACCCAAATAAAAGGGAGAGATTGTACCTACTTCGCTTCTGATCCTGCCCACAGGTCATCAGTTTGCTGTTCCAAGTCCCCGGTCCTGCTTCTGAATAATGAGGACTTAGGAGGGACAAGCTTCTCTCCTGAAAGCCTGATCGGACTGGGTGGCCGGAGCTCAGTGGGAGGAGACCAAAGGGCACGAGCAGACACATGGCTCCCAGCGACTGCCATGTCAGTCAAGCAGCCTCGCCAGCCCTCCCGTCCGTACCTGGATTTGGGCTGGCAGCAAAGGTGAGAGGGAGGAGGGAGGCAGAAGGGGCACACCACAGCAGAAGGAAACCATGGAAGCATCTGGAAATAGAGATTGGTTCTGGCCCTGAATTGGCATTTCTTGCTCGGTGTCCATGAGGGAGGACCTCTACTTCTCCTGGAAATGCAAGCAGTCAGGTTTCTGAGCAGGCTCTGGCTTTAAGCCACATACCTTCAGATGAATCTTGAATGTCTGAGCTGGGATTTTTCCTGGAGGAAAGAATAATAACGAAACAACCACAGCCTCATTTTTAGGGCCAGGCATTTTCCTATGGAATAAAAGTTTGGGGGGCAGATGTACATTGATCTGCTTGTTTGAAATTGAATTTAAAATACTTGATGTTGGGGCATGTGCTTTCTAGTTTGCCCCAGTCCCAGGATTTCTATTCTATTATACAAAGCTGGGTTTAACTTTTCTATTCTTGTTCTATATAATGGGTTCTGTTGCCGTCTGGGTTTTCTGACTTCCGTCCTCTATTTCTGAAACCACACAATTATCGTAGGGGAACACACTGTTACTTTTTCTGCTCTCATAGGTGAAGAAGCAGTGGCTAAGAGACAGTCAGATTTGGCTGAGCTCTTCTGGCCAGTAAGTGCCAGAGGAGGGGCTCAAAACTGACTTGCAGACTAAAAGCATTTACTCCCAGGCCACCCATGTGCTGTGTCTGGGAACCCATTGCCCAGCCCCACACCAGCGTCCCACTATTTCCCTACCTTGACCCCCCCCCAACACACATGCTCCTATGGCATCATTGGTCCCTGACATACTCTAGTACGTTTCTCTTCCTCCTCCTCGGGCTTAAAGATGACTCAGAAACCCGGGGTGGTGGGGGAAGATCTGTATCTCTCCGACGATGACGATGATGAGTGATGTCGAGCATCTTTCCATACATATGCTGGCCAGGGGTATGTCATTTTGGGAGAAATATCTACTCAATGCCTTGTTCTGTTTTTAAATTGGGCCATGTAGGGTTTTGTTTGTTTTGTTTTTGTGTTTGTTTTTTGCTACTGAGCCTTAGAAACTTGAAATTCAAGAAACAGAGTAGAATGGTGATGGTCAGGGGCTGGGAGGGGGTGGAATGAGGGGTAGCTGTTCAACGGGCGTAAAGTTTCAGTTAAGAAAGTTGGATATATTTGAGAGATGCTGGACAACTCTGCTCATATGGTTCATGAAACTGAATCACTCACTTAAAATGGATTAGGACATAGATCTCAAGTGTTCTTGTCCTAATAAAAAAGAAGAAGAGGAAGATGAAGAAAGACGGGGAGGGAGAGGAGAAAATCCTTTTGGGGGAGGAAGTGGGCACCATAGGAGGGTGATGGAATTTAGAAGGCATTTGCTCCCTCAGAACCTCCGACAAGGCAGCGGTCGCCTAGAACTGTTTGGATCGGAATCTATAGACTCTTTACCCTTCCCAATCTTGTTACCAAAGAGTAAAACGGCCCCAAGGTTGAAATTTTGTCCTGAGAGAGAGCAGAGTTGCAAACATGGGAAGTTCAACAGTGGCTGCATGTGCATTTCACTTTCAACAATGGCAATGGGAGGAGGCAGAGATTTGGGGGATGTTGCTTATGGTTTAAAAATCCACCTTTCAAAATTCACGTGCGTCCTCCCTTGGGACTCCACCTCACTGGGATCGGTGACAACCGGAGTAAGTCATCTGGCGCCAGGTGACGCGCAGTCCCGGCTGATGGAAATTGCTCAGTTGGCTCTCTACTGAGCGGAAAGCTGTGGGGCCCAAATTACTTTCTGCCCAAGTATGAACGAGTGATTCTGTCATCCTGACCCTTCAGGCTAACGTAGCTCAAAGGTCTAGCCTTTCTTATCACCCCTGAAAAGTGTTTTCTCTGATGAAAGAAGAAAGTGTGTTTACTTCCCTTTGAGAATCGTTCCTTTCCCATATTGAGGGCCGGGTCATTTTCAGGGTGGCAGTGAAGCATGGGAAGGCTTAATAGCAACTGGGATGAGGTCTGCTGGGGGTGCTGGGGCTGGTTTCGTGCGTAACTGAGTCGGATCCAGAAGAGGGGAGTGCCCTCTCTTGTTGTCCCAATGGGTGAATTCATTTTGAGGGGCTTAGGCACAGTGATATGAGGTAGGAACATCATTTCACTACAAAGTCTGAGGCTCAGGGCAGATTTGCTGTTCATCCCACTGACAAATTACATATCTAAACCACCCTGATTTTCTCTTGTCCTGACTTTGATATTGGGCAATGCCCTCCCATCTTCCTGATTTGATGATTCTTGCAGGTAGCAGCTGGGCACCCCCCTCAAACACCTGCTGGCTTCCGAGGTGCTCCAGCATCTTCCTGCCTGTCCCAGGCCTCACCGTTGACTCCTTCCAGGAACTCCGACTAGGCCTAGCAGAGGAACCAAACCATGGTGCAGACTGAGGGCTGAGAAAGAGGGGTGGGAGGAAATGGTTTTGGAAATAATATTGAAAAAACAAAAAAAAACCCATCAAGAATTGTCTTGACAAGTGAGAGGGAAGACCAGGACCCAGAAACTCATTGGCACCAATGGGTTGATGGAGGAGGAGGAGGGGTGGATTTCGAAGATAAGCCAGGATCGAGAATAAAAATGCCTATTTTGGGGAATTGGAAATAAAAAAAATAAGTTCTGATTAGACACATGCGAATCACACAGAAGATTATGGAAGAATGTGCTTGTTTGGGCCTTACCGGAATCTGATGGGCAGTGGGACTTAGCCTTAGTTGCCATTCCTGAGACATGGTCCCTGTCTCCCAGCTTTCCATGCCCTTCTCTTCTGCTCAACCACACAGAACATCCTTCAGCCTCTCAACCATACCTCACCCTCTCCATCAGCTCTTGACATCCTCTGTTCTCTCTTCCTAGAACATTCTAACCCTCATCTCATCACAAGGTTAAGGAATGTCTCTTCATTTCAAGTGCTGGCCTCTAGGAAGCCTTCCCTGACCACCATTTCCTCCTCAGTTTTGGCTCAATGCTTCCTCCCTCTGCCCTCATTGCTCCTGTGCTTCATCTATCACAGTAATTGACACAGTTTTTTGCAATAGCTATTCATTGTTCTTCCCCCCTTCTAAGGGCCAAGAAAGCAAGGCACCATGTCTGTATTGATTCTGGCCCCTCTAATACTTAGCAAAGTGCTTACCATTGGTAAATTGCAAATAAATTTTTATTAACTCTTTTAAAAAAAGGTTTATTTATTTACTTTAGAGAGAGAGAGAGAGACAGCATGAGTCAGAGGGGCAGAGGGAGAGGGAGAATCTCAAGCAGACTCCCTGCTGAGCGTGGAGCCCCAGGAAGTGGCTGTATCTCATGACCCTGAGATCATGACCTGAGCTGAATCCAAGAGCTCGACACTTACCCACCTGTGGTGCCCAGGCGCCCCATTAATTCTTACGAGGCACTTTCTTTTCCCTTCCCTGAATAAATACCTGAAGGTATTTCTTCCCTAAATAAATACCTCAGAAAATAAAATGATCACATATGATGATCATTCTATCCCCTCAAGGACAGAATATGGATGTTCTATATCATCTTTCATTCTCCCTCCATAGGCCATCTCCTTCCACAAAGTCCAGTGCTAGACCTACAGTAGATGCTCAATTAAAAAAAAATAAAGTGTTACTTGATTACAGTGGTTAACTATCAGAAAAGGGGTATTATCTCTGCTTTAAGAGATAAAACAATTTACTTCAAACTTGTCTGAGTGTTTGGAATCAGACAAGAGTCCTTTTTAAAATGGGAAAATGGGACTTGAATAGGTCTTGCCCTCCTTCTTTCCTTGCAGAAGATAAAGCAGGCATTTCATTCAGTTGGAGATGCCGTCTGCACCAAATAACCCTTGGGATTTGAGAGGGATTATTTGGCCACTGGAGGGCTCTTAGATTTTTCCATGTAATGCAATTGAAACCTATTCAGAATGACTAAATAATTAATGCCACATTGTACGAAGTGTGCTCCCCAGTTTCTATCACAATTTTTTTTAAAAAATGCAGAATATCAAGAAGACTAGACTTAATTTACTGTGCATTTTGCTTCTTCAACAAAAACATGAGATGAATAATTTCCCCACATCATGGCTTTACATTTCCCCATAAATAGGGCATCTGTTAACATGGATTATTATGTATGTGACGCTAACGTGATTAGGCTCAAACAGTCACCCAAAAAGCTAATTTTTTTTTAGAGGAATGAATCATGAAAAAACGAGAATGAGAATTAAGAGAGGAAGAAATATTAAAGAAATATCTCTAAAGGCAAGAAGTTAAGGATAAGCTTGGCATTTTGGAGTAAGAGACTGAGAATTACTTGTTCAATGATTTTTACTGTAGACCTACTATGTGCCAAGCATCATGCTAGCTAGGTGGACATATAAATAGCAGTTTTAGTAGTAACTATAGCAGTCTAGCCACTAAGAGCCTGGATTTCGACTTGGTCACCACTAATTCTGGAACCCTAGATCAGAGCCTGACTTGTAGTAGGTAGGCAATAATGGTAAGTACACAGGTTAATGTTTACTGAATGCCTTCTTTATGCCTTGGATTTTAAAGAATTTTACACATGTTTATAATCCTCACCCTATTATAATGTCTTAGTAGGACTACCCTTATTTTGCAGGTGGGAACCGAAGCTGAGTGGAAGATCACTAGAGGTGGGATTCAAGTCTTTCTAGCATCCAGTCTGATATAAAAAATGTGCTTCTAATCATTACAGTCTATAAACTGATATTCCTGCCATCTGGGTGTTCACATCCAGTGCCAGAAATAAATGTATGAGCAAGAAGCCAAATACAAGTAATGCAGTTGGAGAAAGACACTCATGTTGTTTCTTACTTGCACACCTGGAGAATTCTGGAAAAGCTACAGGAACAGTTAAAGTTTGATCTGGTTCATGAAGATGCTGTGAAGTAGAGCCACAGTAGATCCCCAGAAGATAAGCTGCATGGGCGAGATACAGAACTTCGATGTTGTGGGTCGGTTGGGTTTACTTGTTATGGGACAGCAACCTGCCTTTTTCTGACTGCTACACTCTGGTACAAAGAATGCTTTCAAAGTGTAATAAAAAGCCATTATATATACTTTTAACTTCTTTGAAGTATAATTCATGTATCGAAAAGTGCACAGTGACCAAGTATACAGATCAATGGATTTTCCTAAACTGAATGTCGAACAGGACACAGAATTCTAGCTGCATCCCAGTAACCTGTGTAATGCCCCTCCGTAGGATGCTCAGGGCTGCTGTAACAGATTCCCAAAACCTAAGTGGCTTAAGATAGCAGACATGTATTCCCTTACAGTTCTGGAGGCCAGAAGTCTGAAGTCAAGGTGTTGGCATGGTTAGTTTCTTCTGGAAGCTCTGAGGGACAATCTTCTCTCCCTGCTTCTGGGGTCTGCCAGCAAAACTTTGCCCTGCTTAGCGCATAGAAGCACCACTCCAACCTCTGTCTCCACCTTCAAATATCCTTCCCTTCTGTGTGCCCCACACCTTCTCCTTTCTCTTAGGAGGACACCAACCACTGGACTTTCAGGGTCACCCTGATCCAGAATGATCTCATCTTGAGATCCTCCACTAATGACAGTTCTAGAAACTCTATCTCCAAAAGAGCTCACATTCACAAGTATCAGGGGAAGGAGTTGGACACATCTTTTTGGGAGGCACAGCTGAACTCATGACAATCCCTTACAGTCACTCCTTCCCCAAGGGCAACCCTGCCCTGGCTTTTAACAGTTTCACAAATTATATTTGTGAGATTCACTCGTATAGTTGTATATAGCTTTGGACAATTTCTATTTATTTATTTATTTATTTTAGAGAGAGAGAGAGAGACAGAGAGGGAGTGAGGAGAAGGGCAGAGGGAGGAGAAAAGAGAGAGAGAGGTCTCAAACTGACTCCCTGCTGAGCAAGGAGTCTGATGTGGGGCTTGATCCCAGGACCCTGAGATCATGACCTGAGCATGCCTCACTGACTGGGCTATCCAGGTGCCCAGATCTAAAGATTTCTTATCATTCATGTATAGTATTTCATGGTGTGAATATAATGTAATTTATTCACTATACTATTAGAGACATTTAGGTATATTTCACTTTGATTATTAGAAATCATGCTCTTTTGAACATCTTGATACATGTCTTTCAGGGGAGTTGCACATGGCTTCATGGTGGGTATGTATCAGGAGAGAAATTGCTAGGTCCTAGCGTGTGCACATGATTGGTTTTACTGGAACTTCCAGATCATTTTCCAACATGGTTATACAAAAACTAGTATAAACAGAGTAGCAGCAGGATTTGATTTTCACGTTTAAATGATCACTGGCTGAAGGAATACAATGGCACAGAGGTTTAGCTTCAAGATAACGCTAGCAAAGGAAAGCGGTAGGAAGCAGATCTAAAAGAAAGCTAGGGGGGCGCCTGGGTGGCTCAGTGGGTTGGGGCCTCTGCCTTCGGCTCGGGTCATGATCCCAGGATCCTGGGATCGAGCCCCGCATCGGGCTTTCTGCTCGGCAGGGGGCCTGCTTCCTCCTCTCTCTCAGCCTGCCTCTCTGTCTACTTGTAATCTCTATATGTCAAATAAATAAATAAAATAAAATAAAAGAAAGCTAGGATCAGAGTATAGAAGGTTCTACCTCTTAGCTTTTGTCATAAAAAATGCCATTTTTTTTAAAAGGAAGAGAATATTATTAGATATATTCCTCAGGAAGATAGACAGGATCCAGGTGGGAAAAGACTGGATTTTGAAGGGAGATCCTGAGTATGTGAGCCAAGAGATGGAGAGAGAGGGATACAGAGGGGGTGCGTGGAGGAATCCTGAATGGAGCTGAGAGACCTTTGCCTTGTCCAGAATGTGATGTTCTTGAGAAAGGGAGCAGTCAGAGATGTCTTCCAGGTTTCCAACCTGTCCAGGACCCTTTGTCCAGGCAATGGAATAGGGCAGACTTCACTTAACCATTTTCATACTAACATTCTGTATGGAGAGTAGTTGGGTTAGAATCTGTGCTGTCTTGGCAGCGTCTATCAAAGGGCTTTTCTCCAGGGCAATAAAGAGCTCTTATCACCAACATGTGCATCTGTCAGCATTGGACAGAAAGCCCGGAGGCCACCTGGAAATGTGCCATCAGCTCTATTTCTAAACATTGGAAAGGAGAGAAAAGGGAATCTAGACTCATTCCACCGACATTCAAGGACCCACTGAAAAATACCAAAATCTCAGCAAAGTGCAATTTTGATCACAAAAGTCTGTTGAGGGGAATTATGGAGGTCTGAAGCAAACATTTGATCTGGCTTAGGGTATCAGGGAGGAAGATGGTGGAGACCATTTCAGTTGGGTTTTGAAGAATGAATAGAAGTTTTCAGAAGGAGAAATGACCAGGGAGTTGAGATTACAGAGTGGACTTGGTTGAAATCCATTCTCAGTAGAAGAAAGAGTAGAAGAAAGACCAAGATACCAAGAAATGAAAGAGAAGAGCTGACAGACATTGTGCCCTTATTGTATACCAAGCACCGGGCTAAGAATCTGATCTAAGATTTTTCCCTGGGTTTTCTCCACAACCCACCAAAGCAGGTGCATTTCTTATCTCTTGGTTTATAAATGAAAAACATTGAAGTTTTAAAGAGGCCAAACTGCTCAACCCTGAGTCACACAGCTCCCAGGAGACAGATCTGGAATTCTGACCCCAGGGCTCAGACCTCTAATTACCCTAAGCTCCTCTGCTCCAGAGGAAGAAGTTGGGAATGGTGTGGACACTAACACAGGTGGCTTGCACCTTGCTCACAATGAAGTCATTGCAGGTTAACTCTTCATTCTAAGCCATGATGACTGGCAGAAGATGATCTGCCCAAGTTCTCTTCCAGGCCATGCTCAAAGAAACAGGAGTGCCACATTAAAACTTGAAAAAATGCTGGTGACATTTAGTTATGCTGGTACATCAGAATAAAAATAGCCCCCCTCCCAGAACCCCTCATTTAACCCTTTCTTTTTAGCTCAGCATTCCTCGATTTTGCCTCTGCTCCACTTTCTTCCCCTCTTTGAAGATGCATCAGGTCTCAAGTTCAGCTTAATCCAACTGCTAGATGTATTATTCATTTCTATGCTTTAATGATGTGATAAGGTTTCTGGAAATAGGAAAAGGCTCATTAAACTGTCATTTGAATATAGATCACACCTAAATTCTAAGGAAGACAAAGTCTGCCAGCCAGGGATACATTTGCTTTCCCAACCTAGCTCTCTACAAACTGGGAAGGCACAAGGAAGCATTTCAAAGACAAGATCCTCCAGACTAGCATGTATTCTTGATTTATTCTGTAATTAATGATAACTCACAAACAGAATGAGAGGTTCCGAGAGACAGCGAATGAATATGAGCCAAATGAAAAAGGAATCTGGGATGTCAAACACGGTGAGATGTGTGTTTTGTCCCTGTCTGTGAGCCGTGGTTTGATCAGGCAGGCTCTAGTTGAGATAGGGGAATATGGAGGGAGTTGAATTTGACTTGCATGGCTTAGAACCCAACATCATCCCTGGCTGCAGAAATTGATTTGAGAATACAGCTCGCCTGTAGCTTTCCTTCTGTGTTTGCCTTCAGGTTTGAGAAGAGGCTAGAAAATGCCGGATTGCAGGGGGCTTGTACCAAGTGCTGGTGAAACTGGGAATTTGCCCAGCTATTTATCTACCTCTTGACCCACAGGGAATCCAAAAATAAGAGGTCACGCTGTATTAAAAACTTATGTTGCATCAGACGCTGGTTTAAGCACTCAGTGGGTATGTCCTTCTATTTTTCTCATCCAACCTCATGAAATAGGTGGATTTTGCCCTTTGATTTAGACTAGAGGCCTCTACCTGGACCATGTTTTAGTGGATCTATTTCAGTTCTTCTCCAGATGTATTCTCCCCAGAGGGTAAGAAGTGGCTCCATGAGGGCCAAAGGACATGTCCACCAGACACCGGGGACAAAACAATTTCCTTCTGTCATATCCCTGGACCAAATTGAGTTTCTGAGCAGGCCTCCTAGCTGGGTCTGTCTTTGCTGCAGATTGTGTTCCTAATGTGATCCCATATCTCCATGTCAACTGCATGGCCCACAGACACACAGTGTTTGTGTGAGCTGGACTGCTAGCAAACTTACCTCCTCGGGACTTGCAGTGTGGAGAGGAGCCAGGTATGGGAAAGGGAGAGGAGGAACGTGAGCCTGGGGTGTGCTATCTCCTATACCGTCAAGAGTTCTAAATTCAAACCTTGTGCTTCCAGGTGATTATAAATATGTGTTTGTCAAGCTTGGAGGAGAGAACATGCTTTATTTAATCTGTTTGCTTAACTTTTACTTTTGATATAGGCTGTCATGTGTACTCTTGCACTGGAGCCCGATAATGTTAGGGATGGGCTCAATGTAGGCATGTTAACAGAAGAATGGAAAACTTAGCTACTGGTTAGTAAGTGCTGATGGCAGAATTTGAACTCAGGCAGTCTTATTATAGGACTCTCAACTAGTACCTGATACTTCCTTTTATGGGGGCCTCCAGGGGTGCTGCCCATTCAAGCCAGCTAATATCATGATGCGATCAGAGTCCTTAGACAGACATAGACAACCTTCCTTTCCACCACGTTTTAGAAGAACCCTACCTCTGAGAGGGTACGGAGAGTGTGTGTCAGGGCGGAAAGGGATCAAGGGAGAATCAGAGATATTGGAGACAAGGAAACCTGTTGGAACCACCTTATCAGTATCCTTGCCAAAAATCTGTACCCTGAATTTAATAACGAGTGAATAAGCAAATCTGGCAAGTTCAGAATGGAGAATATGACAGGTAGATCCCTAAGACAGATCCTCAGACTCCCGGCTTTGGTTGCGCATGCTCAGTGTAGCCCCTCCACCGTGGAGGGGCAGGCCCTGGGGGTGATGATGGGATAGTCAATCCCTTGATTACGGTGTGTACATGCAAAGGTGAAAGGATCTGGCTGATGTGATTAAAGTCCCTAATCAGTTGACTTTAAGATAATTAGTTGGAAGGAGATTATCCCCAGAGGAAATGACTCCTTCAGTAGGATGGTTTCGAATCAGAGTTCAGCCCTTTCCCCAGGTAAAGAAGCAGCAACAGACATTCTTCTTTCAGTCTTGAAGAAGGAAGCTGCTGTGTGGTAGAGAGGGTCAAATGACAGGTGGTGGCCTTGGGGAATGGAGCTCCTCAGACCTACAACTACAATGAATTGAATTCTTCTAACACCAGTGAGCTTGGAGGGGAACCCCAATCCTCAGATGGGACAGCAGTCCCCAGCACCTTGAGTTCAGCCTGGTGAGACTGTGAGCAGAAGACCCGTGTAACCCAGGCCCAGGCTCCTGAACGGAAACTGGGAGATAGCAAAAGCATGTTATTTTTAAGCTGCTAAATTTATGGTAATTTATTTCATAGCAACAGGGAGCTAATATAAGGGGTATTTTACAAGACAATGGGTTGGTACTCTTCAAAAAATCATGATCTCTCTCTCTTTCTCTCTCTCTCTCACATACATACACACACACACACACACACACACACACACACACACTCACACACCAGACATAAAAGTAGGGGGAAGATTCTAGTTTAAGAGCAACTAGAGAGAAAATAAATAACAATACACAACACCAACAATTGCAGAGCTCCTCTGGGCCAGCAGTGATTTATGAAAGTTGGTTCACACTGAGTTTTGACAACTCAATTTTTGTTTTCCTGCCTCTTGAATGTCCTTTTCCCTGTGTTTCCAGCAGAGGGTAGGCCTTATGGCTTTGATCTTCACAATAGATAGGGACAGTCACTGGAAACTAATTACGCTGTCCTTTTGCTATGGAGAAGTGACCCCAGTCTCCAGCAGTTGTTGGAAGGCCAGATTTAATGGCGGTGGTGGGGTTCTATGGATGAACATTAAAGGTCCACACACATCCTCCTTCCCGTGGCTCTGAAGTTTTGGGAAGTGAGATTATGAGCTCCTTGGACAAAGTGAGATTATGAGCTCCTTGGTCCCAATGTACTGGGACAGGACAATACTTCTGCAACAAGGAATTTGTGCTCGGGGGGCCCGGGATAACTTCTACCGGCAGTACCCCACTTGTCATTTCCCCACTTTGAGGACTGTACTCCCCACCTAGACTGCTGTCTAGGAGAAAATGCCTGAAAATGGAATTTACATTAAGAGGTGAACAATCTTTCTATCGCCCAAATGGTTCCCCAGCCACCACCACCAAATTCATACGTTGATGCCATAACCTGCCATGGGATTGTATTTTGGTTGGTAAGCAAAGTTAAATGAGGTTATAAAGGTGGGGTCCTCATTGGATGGATTGGTGGCCTTATAAAATGATGAAAAGATAATGAGCTCACTCTCCGCACGCATGGACCAGGGAAAGGCCATGGGAGGGCCTAGTGAGAAGGTAGCTGATTTACAGCCCAAAGAGATGACTCTCACAGACACTGACCACACCGGCACCTTGATCTTGAACTTTTCAGTCTCTGGAACTGTCAGAAAGTACATTTCTGTTGTCTCCGCCCTCTAGTCTCTGCATTTTGTTATGGTAGCCCAAGCTGATGAATTTGGACCTTGACACAAGTCTTTATATTATCTAAAAGACCGCTGGGTGAGTCCAATGCTTCACCCACAAGACAAGCTCTCTGACAGTAGAATTTTAGTTTTTGTGACACTTTGGTATTGGAAGTCAGCATGAAGATCTCTGGAGGGTTCTAATGATTTTACATATGGCAGTGTGTCTATCAGAGGAATTGCAAAATATGCTTATATGTGCTTTTGTGCATGCATGTGCATTTGCACACACACACGCACACACACAGAGTACCAGAAAAGCTGGGTGGCAAACACATTTAATTGAGCCAGAAAAAGATTCTTGGGTAGAAGTACATTTTATTCATTCATTTGTTCATTTGACAAATAGGTATTAATCATGAACTAAGGGCATACAGGGAGACTGACATACTTCTAGGCAACAATGGTAAGTATTATAAAGCCCCTGTCCTTGGAGGGTCCCAGACCCACACGAACACAAGACAATGCAGGTGTTGTTTATTAAATGTCTAAAATGAGCTTGGCCTTGTGCTACATGACTTGTCTTAGATTACTTCATTTCTATACAATCAGTCAAGGTGTATGTAATTGCTTCCATTTTCTATGTGTTCTGTGGAGTCCCAGAGAATTTAAATAACGTCCCCAAAGTCACACAGACAGAACCAAGATTTGTTTGCTCTCCAATATAGCATTCTACATGAATCATGGATAAAGCGGTGTCTGATTACCATGTCCCTGAAAGAGAGAAATAGGCTCTAAAGTGTTAGAGAAAATCAGGGTTTGATATCTGAGCTTACAGTCAAGGAAAGCTTCATGGAGAAGGTGGCACTAAATTGAATTTGTATAGAAGAAGCAGAAAGGTGAGGGAGGACCGTCTAGCCCTAGAAAGGGCTGACCTAGGCCTCAGTGATGTCGCAAGTACTGTCGTGAAGACTGTTCCAGGTAAACACATACCACCAGCACTGTACAATAATAGACACTGTTAACACCTCCACTGGACAGAGGAGAAACAGCTTGCGAGAGGTTAAGGAACTTGTCTAAGTTCCCACAGCTGGCACGTGGCAGGGACAGGATGTGAGCCCAGAGCTGAACTTGCGGGGAGGGATCCCCAGTGGAGAGATGGCTGGGGATCTCTGGGAGAGGCTTCACTCCCCTCTCTATTTGCCATCCTGCAAGTCCACACCAGACGGGCCATGGGGAACGTGCGGAAAATTCCACGATGTCTAATTGACGACAGGGGTTTTGGAAAATGTCTCTGTGTTCCCTGAAAGAAGGATTGTTGGCTCCTCACGCTGCTTCAGATCTTCTTTATCTTTTAACCATTTTTCCCTTCAAATTTAACTCTGCTGCCTTCTGCACTGAGGATTACCTAAAGGCCAAGTTTGACATTCTTAATCCAACCATTTCTGAGTTATCTGAGAACAGAGAAGGTACAGGGATAAATGCTTAAGGCATTAACTCTGGAAGTGCCAGAGGGAACAGAGGGGAAAGTTTCCTTCCCTGAGGACCCTGCGGGGCTCAGCCCTAGGGGGGACCCCTGTGAGCTGGGCAGAGATAGGCTATCCTTTTAGGTCCCAGAGCCCCTTGTTTGTTTTGGCTATTTTAAAAAACTGCCTACAGATAAATGATGTGGCCACTGAAATCACGGGGAAGGTATTATTTCCCCAAAAAGAGCTTACCTGGAGGAATTGGAGTCATAGGAAGGCATTGAAAAGCTCAACTGTCAAGGAAAATCAGCGGGTGTTTATTTTGTGGGTATCTGCCATGAACCCTGGGAAGGACTGGGCCGGGAGGCAGATATGCAGAAGACATAGCCTATGAAAAAACCAAAACCTATAGGAATTTTTACTTCAACTCAGACATTCTTGTGCTTCTGGCAGGAAGCAGACATAGTGCTGTGTGCCGTCTGGTGAATTGGGGACAAACAAAGCAGACCTTGTCGCCTGCCCTCACAGAACTCATATTTTCCACCATTTATATGAAATTAACCCCCCCTTTTTAAAAATTATATTCTGAATAGAAACAAAATAACAGGGAGACACAGAGACAATATATTCTTCAGCTGAATGGAAAAGTAGTAGGAGATTCTGACATGTTATTCATTGCAATTATAGGGACAGTGACTGAGCCAACACGATCTTACACACACACACACACACACACACACACACACACACCTGTGTATGCACACACAACCCGGTCACATACACATTCATTATCTCACATATGAAGGGCATATTCTTTGTTTATAATTAGCTGAAAGAACAGTTTGTAGATTTTAGGTTTTAATAAAGAGAGAAAACAGAGGGGGAAATCCTTCCTATTAAATGTCTTACAATTAGTTTGAAAAGATCTTCACATAGGCACAAATGAGAGAGCAATTTAAGACCATCTACTCAAGTTCTGCTGTTGCCCAGGCCACTTCTATCAAATTTAAACACAGATTCTGCCTCCTTAAGGGAACAGACTGCTTCTAAGAACTTGGCATTAATTACTGGGATGCAGATGGGTACAAATAGAGACTGCCAGCTACAAATGAGTCTTATCCGTCCAATAAATTAGGCCTCCTCAGGAATACGTTATATGTCCTAAAAGTCATAAAAGTGCATTTCTTTATAATTATCCTACTTTCCTATTTTATTTCTCAATTCATCTGAATTATAGGAGTTCCCTCAATGAACCTAAAGCCTGTATATTCAAAGTATGATAGTGTATATTGGGGTAATGCCGTGAACAAAACTGTCCCCTAGGTTGCCCGACCTCAAGGAGCTTACATGCTACCAAGTGACCCAAGAACAGGTAAATAAACACATACATTGAATCACTGCAGGAAAAAAGTCTATGAAAAACAGTAAGGAGACAATGAGAGAGGATTACGGTAGGGCTCTACTTTGGACCTAGCCATCAGGAAAGGCTTGAGGAGGAGTAAGGATTAGCAAAGCGAGTAATGTGGGAGAACATTTCTACTGTAAGTAGATGAATAGAAGGGCCTGGTGTTTTCTAAGACCCAGAGAAGACAATCATGGTCATTGGCTAGTGAACAGGGAGAAGAGTGGCCAGAAGCTAAAGAGAGGGGCGAGGATGGCCAGATCCTACAGGACTTACAAGATCACAGTAAGAAGCTTGGGCTTCCCAAGTAGAATAGGACTGAGGGTTCTGAGGGTTCTGAGTTGAATATTACATGTAACCATAACATGAAGTTTTCAGTTTGGAAATGGACAAGATCTCTCCACTTCTGTGTGGAGAATAGACCAGAGGAGGTCTGGGGTGGAAACTGGACTCAGATGAGGAAGCTATTGAACTAGTTCGGGTAAGAGAAAGGGCTGACCTGCTAAGGGTTTGGGCTGTTGAGATGGAACAGGTGGACATCTAAGAGACACTGAGAATTTGCTGCTGCCTTACTTGAGGGAGACAACAGAATGGGCAAAGTCAAAGATAATTTTTTCTTTCTCTTGAGTAAATGAGTGGCCGGAGTGCCCATCTGTGATGGAAGGGAGGAAGAGGAAATGTGAAGGAAAAACAGATTTGCAGATTTGATATTTGGAGGAAAAGAGATTTTATGTGTGATGGTTTCCATTTTCCTAAAAGAAAGTGAGATCTCTGATCAAATTTTTGTTGCAGGAAAAGTAATTTTCGAAAAACACTAGCTCCCCTGCAAGGCCCCCAAATATTTTTTGGTCCATTGCCCGTTTTTCCGATTTCCCCTTGTAGCATTTTTATGGCGTCCTTCCCCCTTAGCATGTCTACCATTTCTTCCTGTTCTCTGGTCACTTAGCTTCTAGAGGGCAGGCATCTGAGTGCAACAGACATAATCAGAGCCTTCCCCAGATACAGATTACACTGAAACCCAGACCCAGGGGAACTACAAAAGGGAGGCGGAGAAGGTTCAGTATTTTTTTATTATCATTGTCAGTCTCCCATTTTAGGGCACCCTGATTGCTCTGGGGGACTATGGAGCAGTACTCTCTTCCATTGTCAATTTAATGACCCTATTATACTAATTGTCTCTTTCACCATAATATCAACTCTTCCTCCCACATCTCTCAGACAAATGACCTATCCTTCCAAACACAATCCATGGAGGACTTTGCCACCCACCTAAGTAGATGGCAACTGTAGCACATCAGCATTTGTACCCGTAGATGCACAATGTGAGGTCATAAGAGGAAATGATATTCTAACATTAAATGCCATCAGATGATTATCCTGTAATTTCCTACCATTATTTGCAGAATCTGAGATGCACCAGGTAGAAGGATGGGGGACCTGCAGTTCAGCCATTTGTATTTAGGGTGGAAACATATTCTTCCATATGATGAGTGGAGATAAAACCTGGCGATGGGGACACAAGACTTGCCAATCTGATTCACCCAGGCATTTGTTAATTCTTTCATATCTTAAATGTTCGCTGAGTATGCACTCAATGACCTCTCCTTATGTTCTTGTCATTAGAAATTTGAAAAATGAATATGAGCTAATTACAGTGGGACGAGAGTAAGTAGAGCTAAACTCCAAGTGTTCTGGGGACTCTGATTTAGGAGAGACAGCTGTGCAGCTAGGAGTAACGCTAGAAAAGGTGTGGGCAGGGCGGGTCATGGTCAGAGAAGACTTTCATAAAGGGGTGATATTTATGTCTCACTTCAGTGATATTAAGTGCCCATGGCATAGGGTGTATGGGAATAAGAAAAAAGAGACGATATGAGGCAGAAAAAACATGCAGGAGCTATCGATCTATCTGGACAGGTTCTGCTTTGCATTTCATAAACAGCTTCTATAAACATCTTGCAAACCTATGTTTACAAGGGTTTGACTGCTCTGGATACTCTATCTCTACGCATCTCACTCCTCAGTCTTTCTCTACTTGGGTGTTCTTTTCTGGAAAGGTTTTCCATACTGTTTAATTGGGCCTGTGATCACCCCTCAGACAAAAAGCAGTTCTTTTTGCCAAGGCTGACTTCTGACCCTGGTCTTGGTCTCCTAATCAGTTAGCACCACGTACTGTGTGGATGTCAATGAATGGGTTTTCACGAGGGGTGATGCCACATTGAAAAAGAGATGCAACAAGCCAGAATAAAGGAACAGAAATCTGCCTTAGTCCTCAGATCCCTCAAAATCTAATTGACAGGAGAAAACGTACTAGCTTTAAGTGACTTAAGAGCACTTGCAAAATGGCCATGAGTTCTTACCCTCCAAGCCGAGTACCTGAGTGCTGAGTGGACGAAGGAGAAAATGGCGAACTTCCTCTGTTTCTGTTACTTTGGGAAAGTTTGCCCAGATAGCATTTGACAAATCCATGTTTTTGGGTGGAACAAAGAAGGGCAGTGTGTGTGGGGGAGAGGCGGGCGGGGAGCAGGGAGGGGACCAAAGGAAGAAGGCAATGCTGGGGAACTCAGCGTTGGGGAGGCCGATTTGGGAACTCCTCACTTGTTGAGTGACTGGCACAGCTAAGAACTGGTGCTCATTTATTTGCCTGACTCTGAATCAATGTTCAGAGAAAGATGAAAATAAAAATAAAAAAAGAAAAAAACATAGTTTCTTTGGCAAACCAATAACAGGCTTTAGGATTTTGCTTTAAACTTTTTGAATAATCCTATTAGCAGCTTAGAAAAACGAAGTTATTTTAATGACAGAGTATATATATATCTATATATTTCCCAACCACCAGTGTCTGAAGGAGATTATCCATACTCGTTGAAGCCTACTCTTTTTGTAGGGCTTATTCCTGTCACCAGGTAAAGAGAGGAAGGAGAGGGAAAGAACCACTCAGCTCCTTTTCTGGGACCGATCTGCCAGATAATGTCCTCTTTGCCCAACGTGCCAAATGGCACATGGTTTGGTTCTCTTGGGGGTCAAGACAGCTCACGCCTAATGGGGGCAGCACTGTGTGGGTGCCAGACTCCCTGCAGAGTCAGAAGACCTAACTGTAGGTTTTAGTTCTGACTATGATATTTCACTTACAAAATAAGAAATGACAACGATCAAGTCATGGGGCTCTCTTGACAATTAAACACCAGGTCAAGTGCCCAAAGCCGTCAATTCTGGTTGTTACTTATGAATGTCTTTGATGACTGAGAGATTGTTTTAATAGTTTTGTGTTGTTGTTGTTGTTGTTTTTTTCAAATCAGCTACCTTGACTTGGAGCAGGCAGGATTTGTTTTCTGGCTGATGGGTAGCCTTGCTGGAGATAGAGTGTAAATGAATTTTTTGTGTTCTCTTCCAGCCTTAGGATCAGACCAATGAGCTTATGGAGTTAGTCTCTCTGTTAAGCCATATCATGCATCTATGAGAATAGTGGATATGGTGTTGTGAATACGAGTCGTATGATTTCAATCTGTTAGAAGAAATCATATCCCAAAATTTTAAAGAAAGAAAAACCTGTATGTATACAAGGTTAAATACAATGAAGGGATAGAATATGACTATGACTATAACAATGAAAATTTAAAAGATTTTTTAAAAAAGGTATGGATACGATATGATAGTTTAAAAAGGTTAAAATAGAAAAGAAGAAAAATTTAAAAATAGAATAAGAAAAAATTTTTTTAAAAATGTAACTTTGAGGGCACCTGGGTGGCTCAGTAGGTTAAGCCGCTGCCTTCGGCTCAGGTCATGATCTCAGGGTCCTGGGATCGAGGCCCGCATCGGGCTCTCTGCTCAGCGGGGAGCCTGCTTCCTCCTCTCTCTCTGCCTGCCTCTCTGCCTGCTTGTGATCTCTCTCTGTCAAATAAATAAATAAAATCTTTAAAAAAAATGTAACTTTGAAAGCCTAAAGAATCATGTGACAAAAGCCATGAATTCTATGAGCTGCATTCCCCTATCTCTGGAGTTCCATAGTTCTCAGTGAACTTGGTCTTAGTTGGATGTTCTTGTTGATCTTCTGGGGGGAGGGGCCTGTTGCAATGATTCTCATATGTCTTTGCCCAAGGTGGAATTGCACTGCCCTTGCCAGGGATGAGGCTAAGTATCTGTGTGGTTTTGCTCTTGTAGCTTTTGTTCCCTGAACCTTTTCCATACAGCGTTGGAGGATGAGAATGAAGATGGTGGTCTCCCAGTCTCCAACCCCAGAGGAGTCAAGAGCTCGGGGCCCCACTCCTCACTGCACCCTCAGAGAAAAGCCATCAATCCTTCCCACTCCCTGGTCTCTGGCCACACTCTGAGCTCACCTGAGACTGAATATTTCTATCTTTGGCACACAGCCCCGTTTGGAGTCTCCAAACCCAGCAGTGCACTCCTGTGCCACTTCTCCCAGGGGAGAAAGGTGAGTCTTCCTGGATCTGCCACTTGTGGCATCCCTGCTTAAAGAATGTTGGCCCAACTGTCCCTTGGATCCTGGTTTAAGGTAACCCGGAGCTGAGAGCCCCTCCTTGGCTCCATCTCTGCAGCAGCTTCCCTGCTCCGATACCTGGGAGCTCTGCCACACTCAGACACCCCCAATGGTTCTGTGACCCTGAGCATCCTGAGACCACACTGTCCCTGCAAGGGCTCCATCCCCTGCTCAGCCTCTGGAGTGACCTCCATTAGTGGAGCAGATTTCTAAAAGTTCCAATTTTGTGCTCTGCTGCTCTACCACTTGCCAGGAGCCTTCCCCTCTCCCCTATGGCCTCTCCACCTCGGATTCACTTCTCCACATGTCCCACCTTCCAGAAAGGAGCTTTAGGTAATGTAAGTGAAGTGCAGGCTATGGTGCATAGGCATCCCAAATACATTTGGAGGTTCATCACCTTGGGTCATCCACACTCTGTTTCTGTGTTGACAAGGTTCAAACAATGTGAACGAAGTGTGCTTTAGGAGGGATTCGTGGCTGTGTTGAGTCTGTCAAAGATGGGAGCTTTTGGGATTGACTGGTAAACTGGAATAGGCGTGTGTAGTGCTCTAGTCTCAGACGTCCATCCAATCGATCATAGGAAGTTCTGTTTCAGGGAAACTCCTTCAGGTGGAATTTCATTTCATACAGTGTCTTTCCAGTGGAGGAAAGAAGAGAGAACAAGGACGGACAGAGGGAAGGTTGCATACTGTCAGTGAAGGGCAGGGTAAGGCACTAAGGCCTGTAAGACACATACTGGTAGTTCACCACCTGGGAAGTCCCACAGTGTCTACCTCTGCTCAAAACACTTCAAATGTCATGAGTTAACTGTGCTATCAGACATACCCACGATAGGGTTGTGTCTGTGGAAGGTTGGATTCTGTTGAAGCTCTCTGAGTTGAAATCATGAAGTGATGCATACAGGGCCCTTACAGGTGATTGCTAGGAAGGTATCTGTTCATGGAAAGTACTTCAGGGGGATACTCATTCACAACAATGTCTTCTCCTTTGAGGAATGAAGATAGAACAAGGATGGACTATAGGCACTTTAGGTACTGTGAGTGAAGTGCAGGCTATGGCGCTTAGGCATCCCAAACACATTTGGAGGTTCATCAACTGTGGTCATCCACACTCTGTTTCTGTGTCGAAAACACTTCAAACAAGGTGAAAGAACTGTGCTCTAGGAGGGATTTATGGTTCTGTTGAGTCTGTCAAAGAAGGAAGCTATTGGGAATAACTGTGTGGTAAAATGGAATAGGCGCGTGTAGTGCTCAAGTCTCAGACGTCCATCCACTCGAGCATAGGAAGTTCTGTGTCAGAGAAATTCCTTCAGGGGGAATCTCATTTCAGACATTGTCTTTCCAGTGGAGGAAAGAAGATAGAACAAGGACGGACAGAGGGCAGGTTGCATACTGTGAGTGAAATGTAGGGTAAGGCACTTAGGCCTCTAAGACACATACTGGTAATTCACCACCTGGGATGATCCAGAGTGTCTACCTCCGCTCAAAACACTTCTAACATCATGAGGGAACTGTGATATAGGGTGTATTCACGACAGGGTTGAGTCGGTGGAAGGTTGGATTCTTTTAAACCTCTCTGAGTTGCAATCATGAAGTGACGCATATAGGGTCCTTGCAGGTGATTCATAGGAAGGTATCTGTTCAGGGAAACTACTTCAGGGGGATACTCATTCACAACAGTGTCTTCTTTGAGGAATAAAGATAGAACAAGGACGGACTATGGGCACTTTAGGTACTGTGAGTGAAATGCAGGCTATGGCGCTTAGGCATCTCAAACACATTTGGATGTTCATCACCTGTGGTCATCCACACTCTGTTTCTGTGTCGAAAACGCTTCCAACAAGGTGAAAGAACTGTGCAATTGGAAGGATTAATGGCTCTGTTGAGTCTGTCAAAGAAGGAAGCTATTGGGACTAACTGTGTGGTAAAATGGAATAGGCGTGTGTAGTGCTCAAGTCTCAGATGTCCATACACTTGAGCATAGGAAGTTCTGTTTCAGGGAAACTCCTTCAGGTGTAGTCTAATATCAGACGTGTCTTTACAGTGGAGGAAAGAAGATAGAACAAGGATGGACAGAGGGAAGGTTGCATACTGTCAGTGAAGGGCAGTGTAAGGCACTTAGGCCTGTAAGACACATACTGGTAGTTCTCCACCTGGGAAGTACCACAGTGTCTACCTCTGCTCAAAAAATTCAAACGTCATGACGGAACTGTGCTATAGGACATACTCACGACAGTGTTGTGTCTATGGAAGGTAGGATTCTTTTGAACCTCTCTGAGTTGAAATCGCGAAGTGACGCATACAGGGCCCTTGCTGAAGATTCATAGGAAGTTATCTGTTCAGGGAAACTACTTCAGGGGGATACTCATTCACAACAGTTTCTTCTCTTTTGAGGAATGAAGATAAAACAAGGACGGACTAAGAGCACTTTAGGTACTGTGAGTGAAGTGCAGGCTATGGTGCTTAGGCATCCCAAACACATTGGGATGTTCCTCACCTGTGGTTATCCACACTCTGTTTCTGTGTTGAAAAAGCTTTGAAAAAGGTGAAAGAACTCTGCTATTGGAGGGATTCGTAGCTCTGTTGAATCTGTCAAAGAAGGAAGCTATTGGGACTGTGTGGTAAAATGGAATAGGCGGGTTTAGTGCTCAAGTCTCAGACGTCCATCCAATCGACCATAGGATGTCCTGTTTCAGGGAAACTCCGACAGGCAGAATCTCATTTCAGACAATGTCTTTCCAGTGGAAGAAAGAAGATAGAACAAGGAGGGACAGATGGAAGGTTGCATACTCTGAGTGAAAGGCAATGTAAGGCACATTGACCTGTAAGACACATACTGGTAGTTCACCACCTAGGAAGTTCCACAGTGTCTACCTCTGCTCAAAACACTTCAAACGTCGTGAGTGAGCTGTGCTATAGGAAATACTCATGACAGGGTTAGGTCTGTGGAAGGTTGGATTCTGTTGAAGCTCTCTGAGTTGAAATCGTGAAGTGACGCATACAGGGCACTTACAGGTGACTGATAGGAAGGTATCTGTTCAGGGAAACTACTTCAGGGGGATACTCATTCACAACAGTATCTTCTCCTTTGAGGAATGAAGATAGAACAAGGATGGACTATGGGCACTTTAGGTACTGTGAATGAAGTGCAGGCGATGGCAGTTAAGGCATGATAAACACATTGGGATGTTCATCACCAGTGGACATCCACACTCAGTTTCTGTGTGGAAAACGCTTCAAACAAGGTGAAAGAACTGGACTATTGGAGGGATTCATGGCTCTGTAGAGTCCGTCCGAAAAGAAAGCTATCAGGACTAACTGTGTGGTAAAATGGAATAGGCGCGTGTAGTGCTCAAGTCTGAGACGTCCATCCCCTCGACCACAGGAAGTTCTGTTACAGGGAAACTCCTTCGTGCCGAATATCATTTCAGTCAATGTTGTTCCAGTAGAGAAAAGAAGATAGAACAAGGACCGACAGAGGGAAGGTTGCATACTGTGAGTGAAGGACAGGGCAAGGCACTTGGGCCTGTAAGTCACATACAGGTTTTTCACCACCTGGGAAGTTCCACAGTGTCTACATCTGCTCAAATACTTCAAACGTCATGAGTTAACTGTGTTATAGGACATACTCACAATAGGGTTGAGTCTGTGGAAGGCTGGATTCTCTTGAAGCTCTCTGAGTTTAAATCGTGTTGTGACACATACAGAGCCCTTACAGGTGATTGATGGGAAGGTATCTGTTCAGGGAAACTACTTCAGGGGGATACTTATTCACAACAGTGTCTTCTCCTTGGAGTAATGAAGATAGAAGAAGGACGAACTATGGGCACTTTAGGTACCGTGAGTGAAGTGCAGGCTATTGCGCTTAGGCATCCCAAACCCATTAGGAGGTTCATCAACTGTCGTCATCCACACTCTGTTTCGTTTTGTAAACCCTTCCAACAAGGTGAATGAACTGTGCTATAGGAGGGATTCGTGGCTCTGTTGAGTCTGTCAAAGAAGGAAGCTATTGGGACTAACTGTGTGGTAAAATAGAATAGGCGCATGTAGTGCTCAAGTATCAGATGTCCATACACTCAAACATAGGAAGTTCTGTTTCTGGGAAACTCCTTCAGGCGGAATCTCATTGCCAACAGTGTCTTTCCAATGGAGGAAAGAAGATAGAAAAAGGACGGACAGAGGGCAGGTTGCATACTGTGAGAGAAAGGCAGGGTAAGGCACTTAGGCCTGTAAGACACATACTGGTAATTCACCACCTGGGATGTTCCAGAGTGTCTACCTCTGCTCAAAACACTTCTAACGTCGTGAGGGAACTGTGTTATTGGACGTACTCATGACAGGGTGGAGTCGTTGGAAGGTTGGATTCTGTTGAACCTCTCTGAGTTGCAATCGTGAAGTGACGCATACAGCGCCCATGCTGAAGATTCATAGGAAGATATCTGTTAAGGGAAACTACTTCAGGGGGATACTCATTCACAACAGTGTCTTCTCCTTTGAGGAATAAAGATAGAACAAGGTTGGACTATGGGTACTTTAGGTACTGTGAATGAAGTGCAGGCTATGGCACTTAGGCATCCCAAACTCATTTGGATGTTCATCACCTGTGGTTATCCACACTCTGTTTCTGTGTGAAAACGCTTCCAAGAAGGTGAAAGAACTGTGCTATAGGAGGGATTCATGGCTCTGTTGAGTCCGTCAAAGAAGGAAGCTATTGGGACTAACTGTGTGGTAAAATGGAATAGGCATGTGTAGTGCTCAAGTCTCAGACGTCCATCCACCCTACCATAGGAAGTTCTGTTTCCGGGAAACTCCTTCAGGCCGATTCTCATTTCAGACAGTGTCTTTCCAGTGGAGGAAAGAAGATAGAACAAGGACGGACAGAGGAAATGTTGCATACTGTCAGTGAAGGCAAGGTAAGGCACTAAGGCCTGTAAGACAAATACTGGTAGTTCACCACCTGGGAAGTTCCACAGTGTCTACCTCTGTTCAAAACACTTTAAACGTCATGAGTTATCTGTGCTGTAGGACAAACTCACGATAGGGTTGAGTCTTTGGAAGGTTGGATTCTGTTGAAGCTCTCTGAGTTGAAATCGTGAAGTGACACATACAGGGCCCTTACAGGTGATTGATGGAAAGGTTTCTGTTCAGGGAAACTACTTCAGGGGGATACTCATTCACAACAGTGTCTTCTCCTTTGAGGAATGAAGATAGAAAAAGGATGGACTATGGACACTTTAGGTACTGTGAGTGAAGTGCAGGCTATGGCGCTTAGGCATCCCAAACACATTTGGAGGTTTATCAACTGTGGTCATCCACACTCTGTTTTGTTTTGAAAACGCTTCCAACAAGGTGAAAGATCTGTGCTATAGGAGGGATTCGTGAAAGATCTGTGCTATAGGAGGGATTCGTGGCTCTGTTGAGTCTGTCAAAGAAGGAAGCTATTGGGACTAACAATTTGGTAAAATGGAATAGACGCGTGTAGTGCTCTAGTCTCAGACGTCCATCCAATCGACCGTAGGAAGTTCTGTTTCAGAGAAACTTCCTTCAGGCGGAATCTCATTCCAGACAATGTCTTTCCAGGATAGGAAAGAAGATAGAACAAGGACGGACAGAGGGAAGGTTGAATACTGTGAGTGAAGGACAATGTAAGGCACTTAGGCCTATAAGACACATACTGATAGTTCACCTGGGAAGTTCCACAGTGTCTACCTCTGCTCAAAAAACTTCAAATGTCTTGAGGGTACTATGCTATAGGACATACGACAGGGATGAGTCTGTGGAATGTGGCATTCTCTTGAGTCTCTCTGATTTGAAATCGTGAAGTGACGCATACAGGGCACTTACAGGTGATTGATAGTAACGGATCTGTACATGGAAACTACTTCCGGCGGATACTCATTCACAACAGTGTCTTCTCCTAAGAGGAATGAGGATAGAACAAGGATGCACTATGGGCACTTTAGGTACTGTGAGTGAAGTCCAGGCTATGGCGCTTAGGCATGCCAAACACATTGGGATGTTCATCACCTGTGGTCATCCACACTCTGTTTCTGTGTCGAAAACGCTTCAAACAAGGTGAAAAAACTGTGCAATTGGAGGTATTCATGGCTCTGTTGAGTCTGTAAAAGAAGGAAGCTATAGGGACTAACTGTGTGGTTAAATGGAATAGGCGCGTGTAGTGCTCAAGTCTCAGACGTCCATCCACTCGAGCATAGGAAGTTCTGTTTCAGAGAAACTCCTTCAGGCGGAATCTCATTTCAGACAGTGTCTTTCCATCTTTACGTGGAGGAAAGAATATAGAACAAGGATGGACAGAGGGAAGGTTGAATACTGTGAGTGAAGGGCAGGGTAAGGCACTAAGGCCTGTAAGACACATACTGGTAGTTCACCACCTGGGAAGTTCCACAGTGTCTACCTCTGCACAAAACACTTCAAATGCCATGTGGCAACTGTGCTATAGGACATACTCATGACAGGGATGAGTCTGTGGAAGGTTGGATTCTCTTGAGTCTCTCTGAGTTGAAATCGTGAAGTGATGCATACAGCGCTCTAACAGGTGATTGATAGGAAGGTATCTGTTCAAGGAAACTACTTCAGGCCGATACTCATTCACAACAGTGTCTTCTCCTTTGAGGAATGAAGATAGAACAAGGACGGACTATGGGCTCTTTAGGTACTGTGAGTGAAGTGCAGGCTATGGCACCTAGGCATGCCAAACACATTGGGATGTTCATCACCTGTGGTCATCCACACTCTGTTTCTATGTCGAAAATGCTTCAAACAAGGTGAGAAATCTGTGCAATTGGAGGGATTCGTGGCTCTGTTGAGTCTGTAAAAGAAGGAAGCTATTGGGACTAACTGTGTGGTTAAATGAAAAGGCGCGATGAGTGCTCTATTCTCAGACGTCCATCCACTCGAGCATAGGAAGTTCTGTCTCAGGGAAACTCGTTCAAGTGGAATTTCATTCCAGACAGTGTCTTTAGAGTGGAGGAAAGAAGATAGAACAAGGACGGACAGAGAACAGGTTGCATACTGTGAGTGAAGGCCAGGGCAAGGCTCTTAGGCCTGTAAGACACACCGTGGTAGTTCACAACCTGGGAAGTTGCACAGTGTCGACCTCTGCTCAAAACACTCAAATGTCATGAGTTAAGTGTGCTATAGGACCTACTCACATTAGGGTTGAGTCTGTGGAAGGTTGGATTCTGTTGAAGCTCTCTGAGTTGAAATCGTAAAGTGACGCATACAGGACCCTTACCGGTGATTGATAGGAAGGTATCTGTTCAGGGAAAGCACTTCAGGGGGATACTCATTCAAAACAGTGTCTTCTCCTTTGAGGAATGAAGATAGAACAAGGACGGACTATGAGCACTTTAGGTACTGTGAGTGAAGTGCAGCCTATGGCGCTTAGGCATCCCAAACACATTTGGTGTTCATCAACTGTGGCCATCCACACTCTGTTTCTGAGTCGAAAACGCTTCAAACAAGGTGAAAGAACTGTGCTATAGGAGGGATTCGTGGCTCTGTTGAGTCTGTCAATGAAAGAGTCTATTGGGACTGACTGTGTGGTAAAATGGAATAGATGCATGTACTGCTCTAGTCTCAGGGGTCCATCCACTCGAGCAAAGGAAGTTCTGTTTCAGGGAAACTCCTTCAGGCAGAATCTGATTTCAGACAGTGTCTTTCCAGTGGAGGAAAGAAGATAGAACAAGGACGGACAGAGGACAGGTTGCATACTGTGAGTGAAAGGCAGGGTAAGACACTTAGGCCTGTAAGACACATACTGGTAATTCACCACCTGGGATGTTCCAGAGTGTCTACCTCTGCTCTAAACAGTTCTAACGTCGTGAGGGAACTGTGCTACAGGACATACTCATGACAGGATTGATTCGGTGGAAGGTTGGATTCTTTTGAACCTCTCTGAGTTGCAATCGTGAAGTGATGCATACAGGGTCCTTGCATGTGATTCTTAGGAAGGTATCCTTTCAGGGTAACTCCTTCAGGGAGATACTCATTCACAACAGTGTCTTCTCCTTTGAGGAAAGAAGATAGAACATAGACGGACAGAGGGAAGGTTGCGTACTGTGAGTGAAGGGTAGGGTAAGGCACTTAGGCCTGTAAGACACATACTGGTAGTTCACCAACTGGGAAGTTCCACAGTGTATACCTCTGCTCAAAACACTTCAAACGTCATGAGGGAACTGTGCGATAGGACATTCTAAAGACAGGGTTGTGTCTGTGGTAGGTTGGATTCTGTTGAACCTCTCTGAGTTGCAATCATGAAGTGACGCATACAGGGCACTTGCTGAAGATTCATAGAAAGGTATCTGTTCAGGGAAACTACTTCAGGGGGATACTCATTCACCACAGTGTCTTCTCCTTGAAGGAATGAAGATAGAACAAGGACGTGATTGAAATGCAAGCTATGGCGCTTAGGCATCCCAAACATATTTGGAAGTTCATCACCTGTGGTCATCCACACTCTATGGGTCGAAAATGCTTCAAACAAGGTGAAAGAATTTTGCTATAAGAGGGACTCGTGGCTCTGTTGAGTCTTTTAAAAAAGGAAGCTATTGGGACTAACTGTGTTGTAAAATGGAATAGGCGTGTGTAGTGTTCAAGTCTCAGACGTCCATCCACTCGAGCATAGGAAGTTCTGTTTCAGGGACACTCCTTCAGGAGGAATTTCATTTCAGATAGTGTCTTTCCAAGGGAGGAAAGAAGATAGAACAAGGACTGACAGAGGGAAGGTTGCATACTGACACTGAAGGGGAGGGTAAGGCACCTAGGCCTGTAAGACACATACTGGTAGTTCACCACCTGGGAAGTTCCACAGTGTCTACCTCTGCTCAAACACTTCAAACGTCATGGGGGAATTGTGCTATAGGACATACACACGACAGGGTTGTGTCTGTGGAAGGATGGATTCTGTTGAACCTCTCTGAGTTGAAATCGTGAAGTTACGCATACAGGGCCCTTACTGGTGATTGACGGAAAGGTATCTGTTCAGGGAAACTACTTCAGGGGGATACTCATTCACAACAGTGTCTTCTCCTTTGAGGAATGAATATAGAAAAAGGACGGACTATGGGCACTTTAGGTACTGTGAGTGAAGTGCAGACTATGGCGCTTAGGCATCCCAAACACATTAGGAGGTTTATTAACTGTGGTCATCCACACTCTGTTTTGTTTTGAAAACGCTTCCAACAAGGTGAAAGATCTATGCTATAGGAGGGATTCGTGGCTCTGTTGAGTCTGTCAAAGAAGGAAGCTATTGCGACTAACTGTGTGGTAAAATGGAATAGGCGCGTGTAGTGCTCAAGTCTCAGACGTACATCCAATCGACAATAGGAAGTTCTGTTTCAGAGAAACTCCTTCAGGCGGAATCTCATTTCAGACAATGTCTTTCCAGTGGAGGAAAGAAGACAGAACAAGGACGAATAGATGGAAGGTTGCATACTGTGAGTGAAGGACAGGGTAAGGCACTGAGGCCTGTAAGACTCATTCTGGTAGTTCACTACCTGGGAAGTTCCATAGTGTCTACCTGTGCTCAAAACACTCAAACGTCATGAGGGAACTCTGCTATAGGACATACACAAGATAGGGTTGTGTCTGTGGAAGGTTGGATTCTGTTGAACCTCTCTGAGTTGAAATTGTGAAGGGACACATACAGTGCCCTAGAGGTGATTGATAGGAAGGTATCTGTTCAGGGAAACTACTTCATGCTGATACTCATTCACAACTGTGTCTTCTCCTTTGAGGAAAGAAGACAGAACAAGGACGGACTATGGGCACCTTAGGTACTGTGATTGAAGTGCAGGCTATTGCGCTTAGGCATGCCAAACACATTGGGATGTTCATCACCTGTGGTCATCCAAACTCTGTTTATGTGTTGAAAACGCTTCAAACAATGTGAAAAAACTGTGCTATTGGAGGGATCATGGCTCTGTTGAGTCTGTCAAAGAATGAAGCTATTGGAAATAACTGTGTGGTAAAATGGAATAGGCGCGTGTAGTTCTCAAGTGTTAGAAGTCCATGCACTCGAGCATAGGAATTTCTGTTTCAGGGAAACTCCTTAAGGTGGAATCTCATTTCAGACAATGTCTTTCCAGTGGAGGAAAGAAGATAGAACAAGGACGGACAGAGAGAAAGTTGCATACTGTGAGTGAAGTGAAGAGTAAGGCACTTAGGCCTGTAAGACACATACTGGTAGTTCACCACCTGGGAAGTTCCACATTGTCTACCTCTGCTCAAAACACTTCAAATGTCATGAGTTAACTGTCCTATAGGTCATACTCACGATAGGGTTGAGTCTGTGGAAGGTTGGATTCTGTAGAAGCTCTCTGAGTTGAAATCGTGAAGTGACACATATAGGGCCATTGCTGAAGATTCATAGTAAGGTATCTGTTCAGGGAAACTACTTCAGGAGGATACTCATTCACAACGGTGTCTTCTCCTTTGAGGAATGAAGATAGAACAAGGATGGACTATGGGCACTTTAGGTACTGTGAGTAACGTGCAGGCTATGGCGCTTAGGCATCCCAAACACATTTGGGTGTTCATCACCGGTAGTCATCCACACTCTGTTTCTGTGTCGAAAACGCTTCCAACAAGGTGAAAGAACTGTGCTATTGGGGGGATTCATGGCTCTGTTGAGTCTGTCAAAGAATGAAGCTATTGGTACTAACTGTGTGGTTAAATGGAATTGGTGCGTGTAGTGCTCAAGTCTCAGAAGTCCATCCTTTCGAGCATAGGAAGTTCTCTTTCAGGGAAACTCCGTCAGGCGGAATCTCATTTCAGAAAATGTCTTTCCAGTGGAGAAAAGAAGATAGAACAAGGACGGACAAATAGAAGGTTGCATACTGTGAGTGAAGGGCAGGGTAAGGCACTTAGGCCTGTAAGACACATACTGGTAGTTCACCACCTGGGAAGTTCCACATTGTCTACCTCTGCTCAAAACACTTCTAATGTCATGAGGGAACTGTGCTATAGGACATACTCACGACAGGGATGAGTCTGTGGAAGGTTGGATTCTCTTGAGTCTCTCTGAGTTGAAATCATGAAGTGAAGCATAAAGGGCCCTTACAGGTGATTGATAGGAAGGTATCTGCTCAGAGACACTACTTCAGGCGGATACTCATTCTCAACAGTGTCTTCTCCTTTGAGGAATGAAGATAGAACAAGGACGGACTATGGGCACTTTAGGTATTGTGGGTGAAGTTCAGGCTATGCCACTTAGGCATCCAAAAACATTTGGATGTTCATCACTGGTGGTCTGTTTCTGTGTTGAAAACGCTTCCAGCAAGGTGAAAGAACTGTGCTATAGGAGGGATTCGTGGCTCTGTTGAGTCCGTCAAAAAAGGAAGTTATTGGGACTAACTGTGTGGTAAAATGGAATAGGCGCGTGTAATGCTCAAGTCTCAGAAGTCCATCCACTCGAGCACAGCAAGTCCTGTTTCAGGGAAACTCCATCAGGCGGTATCTCATTTCAGACAATGTCTTTCCTGTAGAAGAAAGAAGATAGAACATGGACGGACAGATGGAAGTTTGCATACTGTGAGTGAAGGGCAGGGTAAGGCACATAGGCCTGTAAGACACATACCAGTCGTTCACCACCTGGGAAGTTCCACAGTGTCTACCTCTGCTCAAAAACTTCAAATGTCATGAGTTAACTGTGCTGTAGGACATACTCACACAGGGATGAGTCTGTGGAAGGTTGGATTCTGTTGAAGATCTCTGAGTTGAAATCGTGAAGTGATGCATACAGGGCCCTTACAGGTGACTGATAGGAAGGTTTCAGTTCAGAGAAAGTAATTCAGGGGGATACTCATTCACAACAGTGTCTTCGCCTTAGAGGAATGAAGATAAAAGAAGGACGGACTTGAGCACTTTAGGTACTGTGATTGAAGTGCAGGCTATGGCGCTTAAGCAACACAAACACATTGGGATGTTCATCATCTGTGGTTATCCACACTCTGTTTCTGTGTCGAAAACGCTTCAAACAAGGTGAAAGAACTGTGGTATTGGAGCGATTCATGGCTCTGTTGAGTCTGTCAAAGAAGGAAGCTTTTGGGACTAACTGTGTGGTAAAATGCAATAGGCGCGTGTAGTGCTCTATGTCAGACGTCCATCCCATCGACCTTAGGAAGTTGTGTTTCAGGGAAACTTCTTCAGGCAGAATCTCATTTCAGACAATGTCTTTTCAGTGGAGGAAAGAAGATAGAACAAGGACGGACAGAGGGAAGGTTGCATACTGTGAGTGAAGGGCAGGGTAAGGCACTTAGGCCTGTAAGACACATACTGGTAGTTCACCACCTGGGAAGTTCCACAGTGTCTCCCTATGCTCAAAACACTTCAAATGTCATGAGGGAACTGTGCTATAGGACATACTCACGGAAGGGATGAGTCTTTGGAATGTTGGATTCTGTTGAATCTCTGAGTGAAAAATATGAAGTGACGCATACAGGGCCGTACAGGTGATTGATAGGAAGATATCTGTTCAGGGAAACTACTTCAGGCGGATACTCATTCACAACAGTGTCTTCTCCTTTGAGGAATGAAGATAGAACAAGGACGGACTATGGGCACTTTAGGTACTGTGAGTGAAGTGCAGGCTATGGCGCTTAGGCATCCAAAACACATTTGGGTGTTCATCACCGGTAGTCATCCACACTCTGTTTCTGTGTCGAAAACGCTTCAAACAAGGTGAAAGAACTGTGCTATAGGAGGGATTCGTGGTTCTGTTGAGTCTGTCAAAGAAGGAAGATATTGGGACTAACTGTGTGGTAAAATGGAATAGACACGTGTACTGCTCTAGTCTCAGGCGTCCATCCACTTGAGCATAGGAAGTTCTGTTTCAGGGAAACTCCTTCAGGCGGAATCTCATTTCAGACAGTGTCTTTTCAGTGGAGGAAAGAAGATAGAACAAGGATGGACAGTGGGAAGGTTGCATACTGTCAGTGAAGGGCAGAGTAAGGCACTTGGGCCTGTAAGACACATACTGGTAGTTCTCCACCTGGGAAGTTCCACAGTATTTACCTCTGCTCAAAACACTTCAAACGTCATGAGGGAACTGTTCTATAAGACATACTCACGACAGGGTTGAGTTGTGAAAAGTAGGATTCTGTTGAAGCTCTCTGAGTCGAAATCGTGAAGTGACGCATACAGGAACCTTACAGGTCATTGATAGGAAGGTATCTGTTCAGGGAAACTACTTCAGGGGGATACTCATTCACAACAGTGTCTTCCCCTTAGAGGAATTAAGATAGAACAGGGAGGGTCTATGGGCACTTTAGGTACTGTGAATGAAGTACAGGCTATGGCGCTTAGGCATCCCAAACACATTTGGATATTCATCAACTGTGGTCATCCACACTCTGTTTCTGTGTCGAAAATGCTTCAAACAAGGTGAACGAAGTGTGCTTTAGGAGGGATTCGTGGCTGTGTTGTGTCTGTCAAAGAAGGAAGCTATTGGGACTGATTGGTAAACTGGAATAGGTACGTGTAGGGCTCTAGTCTCAGACTTCCTTCCCCTTGACCATAGGAAGTTCTGTTTCAGGGAAACTCCTTCTGACGGATTCTTGATTCTGACAGTGTCTTTCCAGTGAATGAATGAAGACAGAACAACGACGGACAGAGCGCAGGTTGCATACTGTGAGTGAGGGCAGGGTAAGGCACTTAGGCCTATAAGACACATACTGGTAGTTCACCACCTGGGAAGTTCCACAGTGTCTACCTCTGCTTGAAACACTTCAAATGTCGTGAGGGAACTGTGCTATAGGACATACTCACCACAGGGTTGAGTCTGTGGATGGTTGGATTCTGTTGAACCTCTCGGAGTTGCAATCGTGAAGTGACGCATACAGGGCCCTTGCAGGTGATTCATAGGAAGGTACCTGTTCAGGGAAACTACTTTAGGGGGATACTCAAGCAAAACAGTGTCTTCTCTTTTGAGGAATAAAGATAGAACAAGGACGGACTATGGGCACTTCAGGTACTGTGAGTGAAGTGCAGGCTATGGCGCTTAGGCATCCCAAACACATTTGGATGTTCATCACCTGTGGTCATCCACACTCTGTTTCTGTGTCAAAAATGCTTCAAACAAGGTGAACGAAGTGTGCTTTAGGAGGGATTCGTGGCTGTGTTGAGTCTGTCAAAGAAGGAAGCTATTGGGACTGTCTGGTAAACTGGAATAGGTACGTGTAGGGCTCTAGTCTCAGACATCCATCCTCTTGACCATAGGAAGTTCTGTTTCAGGAAAACTCCTTCAGATGGATTCTTGATTCTGACAGTGTCTTTCTAGCGGAGGAAAGAAGATAGAACAAGGACGGACAGAGGGCAGGTTGCATACTGTGAGTGAAGGGCAGGGTAAGGCACTTAGTTCTCTAAGACACATACTGGAAGTTCACCACCTGTGATGTTCCACAGTGTCGACCTCTGCTCAAAACACTCAATTGTCATGAGGCAACTGTGTCATAGGACGTACTCATGAGAGGGATGAGTCTGTGGAAAGTTGGAAGCTGTGGGACTTGTCTGTGTTGAAATCATGAAGTGTCACATAGTGGGCCCTTGCCGGTGAACATGGGAAGTTCTCTGCTCAGGGAAACTCCTTCAGGTAGATAGTAAATTATGACAGTATCTTCTCTGCTGAGGAACGAAGATAGAACAGGGACGTACACTGGGCAGTTTGCATACTGGGAGTGATGTGTGGGCTATGGCGCTTAGGCATCCAAAACACATTTGGATGTTCATCACCTGTGGTCATCAACACTCTGTTTCCGTGTCGAAATCGCTTCAAACATTGTGAAGTGTTTACATTATCTGCTGACATTATCCTGGAGGGTTTGTGTCACTCCTTTGTATTCATCCTGCACAAATGCATCTCTCCCCTTCAGAGTCATTTGCAATTGGATTGTTGGATTTTCATTTTTGAAAGTCATCCCTCCCGAGCTGTCTTCCCAGAGTGTGTGAAGTCATGGGACCAGCCTCTTTCCTGCAAAGGCTTTTGCAAGCTGCCTTCAAGTCTGAGTTACATGTCAGACCTTGCCCGGCTTTCCCCCCATGAAGAGTGTGACCCGTGAGGTGACCCAGCTAGCAAGGCTCAGGGTTTTCCCCCCTGTTCCTTCACCAAGTTGTTCCCCCACGCGCTGGAGCAGAATTAGGTTCAGAATAGATGCCATGCCCTGTCCGTATCCCTGGCTTCCCGAGGGGTGAAATTGCTGAGGCGAACCACGGATGTATTGAATGTTTGCTGCTTTTCCCTGCAAGGATATTTCCTACAATGAAACGCAGGTGTAAATAAGATTGATTAAGTGACTGAGAATGGGAAGTGATATTTCAGTGGGGATTTTCTGGGGGGCAGGAATTTGGATTTATCTGTATGACAGCTTGCAAGGGACCCACTCGGATCTCTACCTGTGCGTGCTTATATAATTCAAGCCTGCGTGGCTCTAAGAAGAACTATATTGGAGTTTATGTGCAATTTTACGTAAAATCATATAAAGGAAGGGTAAGCGCATTGGTTTTGGAGATAAACAGACATGGATTCCAGTGTTTCCTCAAGCCTTGATTAGCTCGATTAGAGTCTCGGCAAGCTCCCTACTTTAGCTGTGTTTTTCTTACCTATAAAGTGGTGGGATGGCATCTCCCAGGGTGTACGAGGACTAAATGAAATAATGCAGGTAAACGCTGCCCCCAGCACAGGACATGTAGTAAAAAGCCCCATTAACGTGGGATATTATTATTATGGGCACCTGCTTCTGCTCCTTACGGGAGACCGGTCTGGTTTGCATTCATGGGTGTGAATCTGAATGTGCAAATCCAGGTATGTGCTTTTGGCGGTGTTTGCATCTCACTGCTCCTGTGTGACTCAGACATTCAAGGGTGCACCAGTGTGTCCTGAGGGCAGGGACGAATAGGAGTGGGGTCCTTCCTCAGCAAGGACTTCAGAGCAGCGGGAGGAGGAGAGAGCATCTAAGTCAGAGAAGAGAGTGCAAGGTCAGAATGTGAAAGAGTCTCCCAGAGATGAGAAGGGTCTCAGTGGGGAGTTCTTGCATGTTTTCTCCAAAGCACAGGAGGAAAATGGATAGGTGAAGGTCGTTTTCCATTCAGAAAGAGGAAGAGGGTGCTCTGACCGCCCAGGCAGCTGTGGGACAGGCTTATCCCCCTGGAAGCATTCACATAGAGGCCGGGCCTCTCTCCCCCAGGATGGGGAGGCCAGGCCAGAAATCTCGGAGGAGGTGTTTTCCTCTCTGGGTTTCTGGGGAAAAAGCAGGGGTCTGCCTATGGGTATTTCCTCAACTGAAACTCCAACTTTTATTTCCAGGCAGCACAACATTTGTTTTTAGAAAAAGGAAAAAAAAAAAAAAAAAAAACCAGCCTGCTCAGAGGTGACAAGGGTGACAGAGCTACAATTATCACCAGCTTCTCAGCACCTAGAGTATCGTGGGAAAGGTACTGACAGCTCTGAACTCTCTTTGTGTGGGGAGCTGAAGCCCCCAACCTCTGCTCAGAACATTTGACACAGACAGACAGCTGGGCCCCGCGAGGGGGCGGGGCGGGGGTGGAGGGGGCTGTCACCTCCTCCCTTTCTCTTGATGCTGTGGGAGGGCCCTGAGAGGCCTTCCACGTGCTTCCATTCTTGGACAGATTTTTATAAGACTCAGCCAAGAGTTTTCTCCCAGTGCCAGACGTTGCACAGCAGAAAAGGAAAGCGACGGGTGTTCCTCTGAGCGAAACGGACCTCTGCGAGGGGGCAGGATGGAGGAGTGACCTCCAGAGGGCGCCAGAGGGATTCAGTGTTAAGTTTGCTGCTAAAGGCGACCTTTGTCATAGCGGCTTGGACACAAAGATGCAGGTTAAAAGCTGATTCTACCTGCAACGGATATAACCCTCTCAGTTAATGATACTTCAATTTAAAAAGTGGATAAGTAAAACATATATATACGTCGTCTGTATGTATGTATGCATGTACGCGTGTACACACACATACACACAGACACACCCCCAGATTCTGCTTATTTGACATGTGACCTTGGACAACTCGTTTCACCATTTAGAGCTTCAGCTTCCTCACCTGTAAAGTCGGGGCGGCAATACTTACTGTGAAGACTAGTTACGAAGACTAGATGGGATAAAGTAGGATTTAATGAGATCATAAAGTAGGATTTAATGAGATCATGCAGACCAGGGAGGGAGGGACGCGATGAAGTCACTGCCAAGGACTTGGTGTCCTGGGCACAGCGAGCCCATTGTCTCCCCATTGAACGAGCACTGCCGCTCACATGTGCTCAACCATTCCTCCCATGTCCATCGGTGCTCTTATCAGGCAAAAGCATCCTGAATGCAGGCAAAAGCATCCTGGACTGTCTGATAGGTCTGTGATGATTTCTTTAATCAACAGACACAAAGCAGCGGCGCTCTCCTGGGGAAGTCCGGAGGTCCGTGGGTGTGTCTGCTGTGAGATGAGAGTCCTCAGAGGCTTCCAGGAAGGTTGGGAAGCACGGGGATAATGCATGGAAAGTGCTTGCCCCCTTTCTCCTGAAGCCAGAAGAAAAGGCCCCCTTGGCCTGGGTAGGGCTCTGCTTTCTCTCCTCCCAGGCTGCTGGGTGACAAAGAATGTACCACACACCCACTGACAGGCCCCAGAAGGCTTGGCTGAGCTCCTTGAAAAGTCTGCGTGGTTCCCCTTCCTTTTCTACAATAGCCGCTCCCAGCTAGGGCATGACTTGGGGAGGATGCCCAATCCATTAGAATGATGTTAGGTGTTGGCCTCCAACTGCAATGATGGCTCTTCTCCACCTTCCTGTAGTACTGGGCCATGGAGTGGGCCCTCAGAGACTTGTAGCTGGGAAAATGTGCAAACTCCCCAAACTCCCCAGCAGAAGGCTCCCAGCTCCCTCCCACTCCCACCCCTGGGAAAGGAACTGCTCTGGGAGCTCTCTGCAGTTCAGCTGTTTGGCCTCTAGAGGGGCGCCCTAGAGTTACTCGAGTCAGGTCCCTCTACCCACTAGCCAGGGGAATGGGTTCCTCAGAGCAGCTACAACCATGGCCACCCCACTTCCAGTGACCACCCCCCTGTCCCATGGTCCTCTCTGTGCTCCTCCTGTAACTGGCGCTGTAGCCTCTTGCCTCTCAAAGTGTGCTCTCCCGATCAGTAGCATCCTGACATTGGAGTGCTTGCTAGAAATGCAGAATCTCACTCCTCCTCCCTCCACAGACATACTGAGTTAGAATCTGCTTTCTAACAAGATCCCCAGGGAATATGGATTCACATTAAGGTCCGAAACATACCTCTGCTTACCTATGGGCTCTCATCACGGCCCTGTGCCTTTCTGGTAAGGGTAACTCTCAAGATAACTTCTGGCTACTCAGCACCAGGGGTGGCGAACATGACACAGAGAGAAGGTCACGGGCACCTTGGCCTGAAGTCAGAGCCAGCCAGCATCGCTGAGCCCTGAGTGGGTGTCAGACATGTTTAGGCATCGTCTGACCTCAACCCAAACCCTCCCCACAAGGTAGGGTGCAAGTCCCCATACACAGAGGATCAGAGAGGCTTAGAACTAGCTCATCTCTCCAGAGCTCGCAAAAAAGCCAGATAGACAAGGAGAGAAAGGCAATTTCAGCACAAAAACAGCCAGCACAGAGGCACAGACACGGGAGACCCAGTCATCGGCCTCATGGTTAAGAATGCTCTATGCATGGCACTGGGCTGGGTAATTCATTTGTCCATTCACTCAACCCACAGCAGCTTACTGAGTACCTACTACACGCCATGCTGTGTGCGGGGCAAAGTAGTTACCGCTGGATTAAGACAGACATGATCTGTGCTCTCAAGGATCTTTCTATTGGGGAAGAAAGATGCAAGAAACATGATTTAACTGTAATTGAAATGAGAGCTACAAAACATACAAAAGGACTCTAGCTTGGTCTTGGAGGAGAAAATACTGTATACAAATCCATAGGAGATACCTTTTGCCTTCAAGCTCCCTGCTTCTCAGGACTCCCTGCTTTGCGGTCTTCTTTCTGGGTTGACTGTTCCATCTCCTTTTGCTCAGAAGCTGAAATCCTGGGTTTCTACACAGTCCTGGCACACAGAGATGCTGGACAGAGGGAGAAGGGGACCAGAGCCCAGGGCTCCCCTTGGGTCTCTGCACGGAGGGGGGTTGGTGTTGAACAACACTTTGTTTTTCTATCGAAAGCCCTGGAAGGCTGCAGTTTCATGCATTTCCACTGCCAGGCGTCCTTGTGGGGAAGTTCCAGAGGAAGGCCACGTCCAAGTGGGGCCGGATCCTTGGTTCTTCTCTGTGACAAAGGCTGTTCACACTCAGACACACCTGTAGTTCTTCCCCAGGTTTCTCTTGGGTGGTTGTGCTTTGATCCGGTGGCTCCAGTTCTCTCATGTGAGTCCTAGCAGCCTGCAAATGACACAGCAAATGGTTCCAGCAGATGACCTTGGCATAGAGGGCAGCAGTCGTGGCCGGCCAGGATTACCAGGGAGGCTGTGTTGCTCTTTCCCTGGAGTCAGGAGCTTTGGAGTTTCCATATGGTTCTGCTTCAGTTGTCTGCTGCTGCTTGAAAAATCGCCCCAATACTTTCAGAACAAGTTGTGGCTGAAATGAACAATAACTTCTTATTTCTTGATCCGTGTGTTGACTGGGCTTAGCAGGGAGGTTCTTCTCTCTTCTACAAGGTATAGCTGAGATCACTTATGAGGCTGCCTTCAGCTGGGAGCAGGATAGGGCTGGCATGTCCAAGATGACTTGTCATCCTTCATGTACAGGGTCTCTCATCTTTCAATAGTTTATTCCAAGCTCCTCTACAACATGGCAGGCAGCTTTCAAGAGGTCACGCCCCAGGGTATAAGCACTAACCCAGCCTCTGTGTGCATTGTGTTTCCTAATGTCCCACTGGCCAAAGCTAGTCACGTGACCGGGTCCAGCATCACTGGGGAGGGGGGCTGCACCAGCGGGTAACTATCAGAAAGTGTGGCACAGTGGGGACCACCAATGTCGTAGTCTACCATGTGGCCTTTGGAAGCCCAGTTGTCAGTAGCTGCTCAAAAAAGCAACACAGGGCTTGATGAGGCAAGTCTAGAAAATCCAAGGGGAGATAGAGCGTGTCAAGGCCTAGCAGTAAGAAATACCTTGACAGCACCAGAAAATAGGACTTAGTTCTTCTTCCACACATCTAGAAGGAAGAAATGAGCCAAGAAAACCTAGAACATGAAGGTTCATGTCCTTTATTAAGCCCTGATCCTCTGAAACCAAGGGAGTGCCTTAGAAATACATCTTTTTGCATAATGGCATTTAAATCATTTCCTGTAATAAAAACATTTACTTTTGTAGAATATGATACAAAGGGAAAAGCATTATTCTAGCTTCTACTCAGTGAATGGGAAGACTGGTACCAAAACACAGTTCGGATGTGATGGCAGCCTGACAGAGTCCACGGCAGGTGGAATGCAGAGCAAGGGAGACATCAGAGAGAGAAGCTTTGGAAGTCACAAATGTGAGATTTGGTGCAGGGGGAGTCGGAGGGCGAAAAAGGAGGAGATAAGGATTAATGCCTCCTCCTGTCCCCCCATTCATGCACCTGCCTACACAGGGCACAAAAGTGTACAACCAACCAGGGGACTTGCTTTGAAGTCCGGGTGCCTCGATAGAACATGTCTCTGAAAGGGAAGGACTTCTTGGAGAGGACAAGGTTGATCCTGGCTGGCGTATTCACACGCCGTCCACCTTGTAGGCAAGCACCCCACAAACAGATGTGGCCCAAACAGGATGTGTCTCTGAGTGGCGAACAGCTGGGGCTCCTGAGTTTCCCCAAGTAGAAATACTGATGTTCTGTCCTGGCTCAGGTACTGGGTGCATTCTAGCTCTGTGATCTTAGGTAAGCCATCGGAACTCTGTATGTCTCAGTCTCCTCATCTGTGGAAAGAAGGATAGGGTTATCACAAGAATGATACAAGAGGAATAATTATTAACAGTTTTAGTCTATTTATGGAACAGGCACAGCCTTCAAATGGTTCAAAAATCAGAACATATAAAATTATGGGTACAAGGAACCCCCCTCTTTTTTAAAGCCACTGCTTTCTAAGTAACTAGGTTTTCTCCTGGCAATGAACAATGTTATACTGGCTTCTTGGGGATTATTTAAGTGCTTATTATATAAGTGCAGATATATTTTCTAGTGCCATAATGCACTTCTATCCCGACTTTTTGTCTACAATTTTTCATGATTATAGAAGCCCATTCTTTAAAGTCCTTTCTAATGTCCTACTGTGCAGGCTCTTGTTGTCACACATTACTGTGTTCATGATGGGGTGGATAAGGAGACATTTCTGGAAGGAGAATTTCTGGATCAAAATGGTGCATGCATTTTTAATTTTGTTAGCTCTTGCTAAGTTCCAAAGAAGTTACACTAATTTACACTTCCACCAACAGCAAATAAGCCCTTCATACATCATTGGATGTAAATTGGGATAGCGTCTAAGAAAGTAATTTAGCAATAGCTAGCATTCTGGTGTTTGTCAATGTGATAGGTAAAAAGTGAATCTCCAGCCTTGTTTTATTTTGGAATTCTCTTACTGTTGGGGAGATAAGCACTTTTTTCCTTAGGTCTAAAACCCCTCTTTTAAGGCTTTTGAGATTCCCATCAATTTCAGGCCATTCAAAAAGTTCCATCATCTTTTCTTCTGGTATTACTAAGGTATTAGTTTTGCATTAAAAACTGTTACTCATTTGGAATTTCTTCTTATGTAGATATGGTAGGAATAAAATTTAATTTGTTTGGGGAGGTTCCATCCTATTTTCCCACCATCGTTTTTTTTTTTAATCCATTTATCCTTTCTGACTTGAGATATCTCCTTTATAAAGTATTGATTCCGTAAGTGATTTAGGTTTATTTCTGGTCTTTTCATTCTGTTCCAATGATCTGTCAGTCTATTCATATATCATATCACAATGCATTCATTTTTATAGCTTTTGATATATTTGAATATATAGAAAGACAATTGTCTTCATGATGTTCTGAACTTATTTGCTCGTTTTTCCATATGAACTTCAAAACATCTAGGTAGTGCTTTTTTACATCAATTTAAAATTCATAGATCGGGGAGAATTTATGTCTTTATAGTGTTGAGTGTTGCTAAGACCATACATAGCATGCTTTTCCATTTGTTCAAGGCTTCTTGTGTGTTTTTGTTTTCTTCATGACAATCTTGCATATTTATCATGGATTCTCATCACTTGGTATTTCATATTTCTTTGCATGTGTACTTTTTGGTGTTGTAAATGGAGTCTTGTCCGCTATTATGCCTTCAGATCGCTGTTTGCTTATATGAAGGCTTTGCATGCTAGTTTTATTTCCAGCCTACATAGTGAGTTCTCTTACTGCTCGCCTTAGTTTATTTTGTGTTTTTATTCCTTGTTGGATCTTTGGAATTCCCGTATGAAAATAGTACTAATTTTACCTCCTCCTTTCCAACATCTATACATCTATTTTCTTTCTATGTCTAATTGTATTGGCTAGTATTTCTAGAACGGTGTGCTAACTGGAGATAGTGCACATCTTTTCTGCATTCCTACTGTTAATGGAAATGCTTCTGATGTTTCCACATTAAACTCTGGGGTTCAGAGAGATATATTTTATCATGTTGAGGGAGTATTTGTGTATTCTTATTTAACCAAGATTTTTTCGTGAATGAATGGGTAAAGACATACACTGTATGATTCCATTTATGTGAAAGTTAATGAGTGGACAAGAACCGAATCAAAGGTAACAAAAGTGAGGACAATGGTTACTTTTGTGGAAGGATTATTGAACATGGAAGAAGAACATGAGGGAGTCTTCTGGAGGCCTGGAAATATTCTGTCTATATTTTAATGGTGATTATATAAATGTCTCTGTGTGTGTATATATATATATATATATATATATATATATATATATAACTGAACTGTACACTTAAGTTTTGTGCTCTTTACTGTATATATAGTATATATAAATTAAAAAGAAAAAGAGAAGAATGATTGTTGAATTCTATCATATGCCTTTTTGGCATCTGTAGAGATAATCATATCATTTTTCTCCTTCTAGCTATTAATACAGTGAATGTGTTAATGGATTTCCTAATAATGAATCTCTCTTACATTCCTGAAAAAATATTACTTGGTTTTGGTCTGTCATTTTCTTTAGAATTTTTACAAATGACATTTATAAGGGTGCTGGTCTGTAGTTGGGTTTTAGAATCAGTATTATGCTCATTTTATTTGAAATAATTTGGAATAATTTTCTGTACAAAAGATTAAGAGCTTTTGGAAATCTGTTTTTCTTTTTCTTCTTTTAAAAATGGCTTAAAATTACCTTACAAAAATTTCTGTCTTGTTAGTTTTATGAAGATAAAGTTTGCTAATGTTTTCTATTTGCTCTTTCATATTGAAAAGATTTTCTATCTTTCATAGAATCAATTCAGAAAATTACATGACCTGTGCAATTATTCATTCCTTCAAAATTTTCAAATGTATTTACATTGAATTGAATAAAGTAGTGATTTAATTTCCTTTAGAACCTAGGTCCCCACCCCTCCTATGTGTGCCTTATTTGTTTGACTTTTGCTTTCTCTCTCTTTTTTATTAATTAGATTAGTTACTTACTTATTCATGCTCCTAAAAGCCAGCTCTCAGATTTATTCTAACATTTTCCTTTTTAAATTAATATATTTATTTCTGCTCTTAGCTCCTAAATCCTCCCTTCTGCTTTCCTAAAAGTGGTTTTATTATTTTTATAGCTTCTAGAATTGAATGTTTAACTCATTTATTTTCTGTAACCTTGATTATTAGTACTATTTAATGAAATAAATTTCTCTGTTGATATTACTTTAGCTGTGTCTCATAGGATTTATATATATTGCCTTAATTATCATGGTCTAGCTATTCTGCCATATTTATTTGCATTTCTTTTTTGACTTAAGGGTTGTTTTTCAAAGACTTGAACATTTTCCCCCTCCCAGTGGCGAGGATTTTAAAAAAAATTTTTTTTAATTTTTTGGTTTTAGTGCAGTATGACCAGAGAATGAATTTTGTACTTTTTTTTTACTTTAGGTACATTGCAGATAAAAAGAAGTTTTCTCTGTTTAGAGGATAAGGAATTGGAAATACATAAATTAAATGTACTTGTTAAGCTATGTTATTTTTGTCTTTCATAAACTTAGTTTTTATGTACTTGATCTTTGATCTTGGAAAGTTGAATTACAACCTTTTAGTACTGATGTGCTTTTGCCTACTTCTCTTTGTATCTTCTTTTTTTAACTTCCTTTGTTAGTATTATTATGCTGTTTATGCATAGGTAGTCATAATGAATTTTACTTCGCTGACAGTTATCTCTTTTAGTACTGTAAAGTGTTATCCTTTGTCTGCTTCTTATCAGAATCCAACTTCTCTCTCATTTAGATCATGCCCTCTTTTATCTTTCTGTGCATGTATCTGGCATAGCACTGTTCATCCTTTTATTTTCAACCTTTTGGATCCCTTTGTTCGAGGCATGGCTTTTATGTGTTTTCTGATTTTTTTTGGGGGGGGGGGATCTTTCTCTGTGTGGACCCCCGTTGCCCTCCTAGTGTAATTTAGAAGGTTTGTATTTTTCTGGTGGTCACCTCCATAACCATGTCTTTATCTAATGCGTTTAAGCCTCCATTTCTTTAGACAGTATCTGTTAATTCTCTATATAATACATTCAATCTTCTATTTCTTTGGATAATAGGTAGTAATTTCTTTCATATCTTTGTTCAATGCTCTCGGTTCACCGAGATAATTGCCTCATTACTTTCTTTTTAAAAAATCATGTGAAATACTTAGTCAAAATTTATCCAGCCCTGTGAAAACATTTTCCTGTTGATTCTTCATTTACTACCTGTTTTTCCTCTTTCTTTCCTCCTTTTCTCTTGGGTTTTCGGTAGGAATCCTGGGCCGGTTCCTTACCGAATACTCACTCCGAAGGAGGGGAGTTTTCCCCTTACCAGCTCTTGGCCGTTGGCAATTGCAGAGTTTAAAGTTTTACATCTCAGGGAGGGCGTCTCACCTCCCGGAAATGTATTTTGCGAGTTCTTTCTGTAAGGAACAGAAATGAGCTCTGCTGCTGGGAGCCCTGGCTCCCCTTTTCCAACCGGATCTTCATTTCTGGGGTGCCATTTCCACAGTCTGTCCCGCTTCATGAAGATGGAGTTTGTGTTCCTGCTTCTCATTTGCTTCTTGCACTGAGGTGATTTCTGAGAAGAGCAGAAGGAAGTGCCAACTTTACGTTGCTCTAATGACACTGGGAGGTGGCCGTCCTAGCTGGTACTATGATCATCACAGCTGTGTTGTGGGGGGTGGGTCACAGTCGGGGGGTGGGGATTGCTGACTGGAGACAGGCCTGACTCGAATGGCTCCCAGGAGCCCTGCCAGATGTCAGGAGGGCCCTAGTCTTCAGGCTTCCGGAGATGGGAGACCAGGTGAGGATGAGAACAGTCTTATAAGTGGGTCCTCAGCTCCTGACCACCACGCACCAGGGGGAGAGGCGAGGGGAGCTGGGGGAGCAGTTGCAGTTCTGCCTCCAAACCACCCAGAGTCCTCTCTGCTCACGGCAAGGACTCCACGACCTTCAGTGTGCTTCATGCAGGGCGGAGCAAGAGTGTTCATCTCGTGTTTACAGATGGAGCAACCTAGAGGGGAAAGCAAATGAGCCCGCTGACTTTGAGCCATGAGCTCTCTCTCTTCTTGACCATTCTGCCTCACAAAACCATCCCAGAAGCCTTTGGTCTTAAGCACGAGCACTTAGGAAGAACACCAGCAGTGCCCGGAAGGTTCTCCACACCCTCAGCTTCTGGGTCTTGCCCTCTCTGCGCGTAGACGTCTCCCGCCAGCTCCTTCCCCGGCCCCTGCAGGGCTCAGCCCTCTCACGCATCCTTCAGAGACCAGCCCTCCTTAACCCTTCTCCATTCTCTCTTGCCCTCATCTAATTAACTTCACCTTGAGCTTCCTTTGGATCTCTTATTTAGCCCATTATTTTCGAAGATTCTGTACTTGTTCCTTTGCTCTTACTCTTCCTTACGCTTCAAACTCCCTTTCCCTCTATTTTCCATTATTTGTTCCCTCATTTTGCTTAGGTCTCTGCTCAAAAGTTATCTGCTCAGGGAGGCTATCCCTGGCCACCCTGTATAAAATAACACCCCCAGTTACCCTCTGACCAATTTACTTGCATCCATAGCATGTTATTTTATAGATGTTTTTGTTTGTTAATTGTCTACCTTCCCCACTGGCATACAAGCTGTGTTCTCGGCAACCGGAGAAGTGATGGTACGTAAGATAGACACATGTAAATATTATAGGAAGGAAGGAAGGAAGGAAGGAAGGAAGGAAGGATTGCTATAATCACATATCACACTGAACTAGCACTTATATATATTTTATTTGTCTGTTTCTCCCTTTAACTTGTCCTGTCTTTGAGGAGAGTTCATTCTAGTGTCTTGGACAGGGGCTACCTCTGCATAATAAAGGCTCAACATGTATTTATTGAGTTGAATCAAACACAGCATCTCTGCCCCCAAGTAAATCTCAGAAGTTTATCTGCAGAGAGCTTGGGGGGTAAGCTAATATCCGCTCTGAGACCCTCTATCATCCACCCCATCTCCCCCTCAGGTGGTCTTTATTTGCAAAAGCATCAGTTGTGATATGGACATGTTTTTGTAAGCACTAGATGCCATTTGATGAGGGACCAGAGTGCGTCTAAGAAGGCTAGCTGAGGCCCTACCCCTCCCCCCGCCTCACCTCCCATGGGTGGAGGTAGGGGATGGCTCTACCCATCAGCCCATCCTGATGACTCCCTGCTCTCCTCACATACTTACCAGCGGAGTGAAGAAAGAGAAGCTTCCAGCAATGGTGAGAGCTCTGGGGGTTCACTGACAGGAGGGGGCCGCTGACGGAAGGGACTCACTGAGTCCAGAGTGCCTTGTGTTTTCCACTCCTTAAGGGGGGTTGTTCAGTCGCTGTCCTCGTCCCTTCACTCAGCCCCTGGTTTCCAGAGAAAAATCCGTGCTTGGTAGCCATCATCTGACAGCGAGTCTACACAGAGGATCCATCTGGTCATGTCCAGTTGAAATCCCCTCTAGGGTCATTCAGGCTCTAATAATTGATGCAGTGTTTACTTCCAGTGGGAAGAATACGACATCACTTAACACTCCAAGTGATTTGCCAAAAGAGGAAGAAGGGCCCTCGGGACTGGGGAACCAGGTCCCATCCACAGTCCCCTGCGCTGTCCCCACACTAGAGCTGGGAACATAGGACATGCCCTCAAAAGTCATCTGGCCCTGAAGTCCCCATCCAGGGTGCCAGGACAGTGAATGTGTTACCAGTACTTGGAGTATGTGCTGCACACCCTTGGGGACAAACCACCAAGTAATAAAAATTGCAAGCGGTTTATTGCATTTTAAAAAACCATAAACAGTAGCAGATCTGAAGTTACAGTTTATGACTCCGTTGCATTCTGAGAGTCTTCTTGGCTGAATGAGAAAGGGCCTTGTGCCATCTTGAATATCTCCAATTAAGAGCATCAGCACAGAGGTCTCTGCAGAAAAAGGTCGAGAATCACTGCTCTGGTCTGAACTTCTTATCGATGATGGATACACATGCTTGACACCTAGTTCAGGCTGCCTCTGCCTGAAAACTGCTGGGGGGCGTCGGCGGGGGTGGGGGGCGTCCTTCACACCCTCCCGAGGCAGCTTCCTCAGACAGCTCTCATCCCAATAGAATGGTCTCTGGTTTCCACCCATTGCTCTGATTTTTCCCACCTAGAGAGAAGGGTTCTCTCCCACAGGCTTCCAGAGGCTGTGCCCATAACTCCTGGATACCTTCACTATTTGAAATACCAATTCTTGCCTCGTTATTGTTGGGCTATCAAAACCCACCTGCCCAAATGTGAGAAGTGAATTGGGAATTATCTTCCCAAGGGCAGTCCTTAACCAATGAGTGGCAGATGTATGGGCTCCTTGTCACCAAGCAGGGGACAAGTAATTCTGAGGCGTGTGTATTGCACTGTTTTCCAGATTTATCCTGCAGGATCCTGTTCGAGTCACCTATGGGGAAGCTGATTTATTAACATGCCATTTATTGGCTCCTTTTCTCCTTCATACCACTCCTCTCTGTATTTCTTGTACTTTTCATTAAACTGTTTACACTTGAACCCTTGGTTTGGAGACTGCTTCTGGGGGAACCCAAACCAATAAACCTCACTGTGAAAGTACGAGACCTTTCTGGAGAAGATCATATTCAAACAAACAAATGGAAAGATGCAACATATTCTTGAATGTGAAGGCTCAGAAATTGCCCTTTCTCCCCAGTTAATCTTTATGTTCGGTGCAGTTTTAATCAGACTCCCAGTAGACTATTTCAGAGATTTGAGAAAATGATTCCAGAAGTCACATGATAGATTCAAGGGCACAAACAACTAAAATAATTCTGAGAAAAAAGAACAAAGAAAGGAGGCTCATCTGCCCATGTATCAAGACAAAGTCAAAGCTATAGAAATAACAGCAGCATAGGGCTGCACAGAGCATGGGGAAGATGGTAGCCAGAGTTAGGGATGAAGGTTTGGGGCGGGTGGGTCAGAGAGGAAGTGTGAAACCTTGACATGGGGGGTGGGCACCTGGCTGTTGCCCATTTCTAGAGGCAGGAACAACAGAAATAGGTTTGAATTTCAGCAGAAGTGATGCAGTCTAGGTGTTTTTAGGTACAAGGTCAGGCATGAGGTGCAACCCAGGTACACAGTGTCATTTCTCATTGAAGAATTTCTCATTAAGAGAAAGCCCGGGCTTGCCCAACTCTCTGTGTCCCATGGTATGTTTCTTGGTTTGATGAACGTATAGCCCTGTTTTTTTCCAGTCAGTTGAGCCCCCTATGAGTGACCTATTACCACGGTGTGAGGGCTTTGACAGGACAGCACCCACTTCAGGCTTCTGTGGTCTCGCGAAGAGAGCCCTGCACACTTTTCTGGACAGTGATATGTCATTAGCTCTGGGAAAGTGGCAAGTGGAGTGGACAACAAGAAACAGATGCTCTTTTTCCTGGCCAGTGTGGAGAGAGCTATCTGCTCTCTGTCACCAGGATCTTGCCACACCCACTCCTTGACCCCAGACCCAGACACAGAAAGACACCCACCTCCCACGCACAGGGGTCTCTGTTAAGAGACACACAGTGCTGCGCAGGCATGGGAACACACTCAGGCTCCCTGGTCCAAACATAATCCTGTCAGACTTGCTGAGGGACATCGGGAAAGATCTGGTTTCTCCTAGCTAAGTGCCCCAGCAGGGGCTTTTCATGGTGCCAGGAGCTGGTATGGGTGTGGGAGACATGATGCCCTTAACCCCTCCCCCAAGCAACACACACACACACACACACACACACACACACACACACACACACACAATATGCACATGCTCCATGATATGGGGAATTTTGTATTTCAACTTTTGTATTTATCTTGGGCAGCCCAAGATATTTAGTTAAACATTATCTTGGGTGTCTCTGTGAGGGTAGGTTTGCAGGAGATGAACATTTAGATCAGTGGATTTTGAATAAAGCAGATTATCCTGCTTTACCAGCCAGTCAAAGGGTCAAACAGAACAAAAAGCCCAGTCTCTGATGAGCAAGAGAGAATTCTCTAGTAGACTGTCTTTGGGCTTCACCTACAATATCAGCTCTCCCTGGTTCTGCAGCGGGAGGCTTTCAGAACTGAACTGCAGTGTCAGCTCTGTGGGCTCCCCAGCCTGCTGGACCACCCTGCGGATCTTGGACTTGCTAGCTTCCACAGTCATGCACGCCATTCCTTATAATAAATCTTTTTAGATATACACACCATTCTATTAGTTTCTTTTCTCTGCAATGCATACACACACACACACACACACACACACACACACACACACACACACACACAATTTGCCCCTACGGTTGTGGTCCAGAATGGGATTTGACAGCATTACTATTTCTCCTTTCCTTCTCTCTCTCTCTCTCCTGCTTTCATTCCTCTGCCTCACACCTATCTACACAGTTCTTATGGAGCCTAAGAATGGATAGGGGGAGAGATGGATCCAGCATCCCAAGAGCAGAAGGGGATCCTCGGGCTGACCCTAAGAGACCCATGTGGGGGGTCTTGGTGCCCATTGCATACCTGGAGTTCCTTCCCCCTTACCCAGACCTTCTGGAATGTTCCTGGAGGGTACTGCTGAATTACCTCTGCTGCTTGGGCGACAACAGGGCCTTCAAAAGCTCTGATCCTCTCCTGTACTCTCCCTCCTTCCCTTCTCTCTTCTGCTCCCCATATGCCTAAGCAATGTAATCACTGCTGTTCTCAGATCCTGGGGAACAGACCTGTGGTTTCAGTGAGAGCAGGGAGCTATTTAAGAGAGGAACCCAGACTGGGGGTTGGAGACCAGATCCTGCAACTTATTTCACCACTCCCTAGTCCGATGGCCTTGTAGCTGTCACCAAATAGTGTCCTTTTCCTAGCCCGTGAGAGGGGGAGAGTACATAGATGGTCTTCAAGGGCAGGCTTTTGGGGAGCCTCTGCCCCTTTCCAGCTGGGGTGTAGAGGAGAGAACGCTGGGTGTGCCCTTCACTTGGGGGTGCACAATGAACATTTGCTGAACATTCTTGAATGACAGAATCACAGAAGACTAAATCAGAGACCCAGCGGTGTGACCTGTGATACATCACTAGCTTTCTCTAGATCTCAATTTCAGCAGAAAAAAGTGTCTCAAAAATGACCACCCTGGGAGGCCATACCTGTGAAAAGGACCGTTGCCTCTCAGGTGGTCTAAATGCCTACTTCAGATGTCATCCTACAAGAACTTACACATTCAAGGCTGGCTTTTATTAAGGATTTCCTGACATGGCCTGAGTGTCAGGCATTGTACTAGACTCACGGCTCCCACTTTCCATCAGCTCAGCAGTTCTGGGTGGGACACCTTGTGACCACTGTGTTCCGGAGGGGGTAAGGAGAGACTCAGATGGTGAAGTGACCCTCCCAAAGTCACAGAGCTGGAAAATGACTGAGTTGAGATCCAAACATTCATTCATTCACTCTTTCATTCATTCAGGATTCCTCCAGGCCCTGTGCTCAACACTGGGCACATGATGGTGAGTCAGGGCGATGGGAGCTTAGATCTCTGAGTGTGTCATGCCCCCCTTCCAACACATGGTCTCCAGGGTGCTATTGTCCCAACACTAGGTCTTAGGACAGCTCTGGTTCTAGGTCCCATGATGGCTCTTGGGCTGGTACAGCTGCCCTCTACCTTAGGTCAGGCTGGGGAACAAAGTGAGCCTGTGTCCCTGCAATATGCTTCCCTCCATGGGTCTTCCCCCTTCAAACGTTTGCCTAGCTGCCAGGCAGGCCAACTCCAGAAGCCCCGTGGTGCGGGATCCTGGCACCAACCGTCTAACCAGAGGCCAGGCCAGGCAGGTTGGAGGAGGAAAGATAGAAGGCCCCAAGACGAGGGGGGAGGCCGTCAGGGGTGCTGGGTGCCATGAAGAGAGACGGAGCAGATCTGACCTCATGACTCCCCTTCTCCATCCTTTCAGTGGCTCTCGTTGCTGGAAAGGTAAAGAACCAGCCACTAAAGTGACTTAACAAGGAATTCCAGAGAGCTCTCGGTCGTCTGTCACCCCCAGGTTAGGATAGGAGCCCATGCTTTGGGCAAGTCTATCCCTGCAGATTCTATCTGAAGTCTCTGATTATGAATCTGTCTCCAATAGTCACCAGTCTCTGCCCCCGCCCCCCCTCCCAGAGCACAGACCTCCAGGCCTTAGGGGCCTTGCACACAGTTGGTATGTAAGTATTTGTTGAATGAATGAGTGAATATAAAGCTGAGTGAACATTCCTCAGGGGGATGTGCTGGCTGGGCCCAGAGTAGCACTCACCTCACTTTTCAGATGGCCAGCTCGGGTGCACAGCTCCCAACACACTTTCAGGAGTTCATAATTAATGCGGCACCCTCAGTAATAAGCATGCACCTTGTAGGCTCCAATCTTTCTCATTAGGGCCTGAGGCAGATTGCTGGTTTTCTCTTCCTGGTGCTAATGAATGAGTCATGCTGCCCAGCAGATGGCCTCGTGCTGGGCTGGGGGGAAGGCACGCCCCTTCTTCTAGGGTCTGGGCCTGGAGGCCAATGCACAGCCCCCACATCGAATGGATGTAGACCCAGTGTTGGTGACTTTCAGTGGAAGGTGGTCCAGGTGGTACCCCAGCCCTAAAGGGTTTTATGATAAAACCTCAATCTTCAACCTAACATTCAAGTCTCTCTCAGGTTTGATCTTGGCTGGCATGCTGGGTTGGACATTTTGTGCTCTAAACCGTGCAGTGCATTCTTCCTTCTGCAGGAGTTCATTCATGCAGTTCCCCTTTATAGACTCCTCTTCCTTGTATGCTGCTCTGAGGCTCATTGTGAAAAAGCCTATAAAAGGGACACCTCCTCCAGGAAGGCTTCCCTGACCACCTTCCATGCAGAATTCCCATGTCCTCCTTTTATACTCTAAGTAGATTGTCTTCTAGCCCCAGCTCTTTTGCTCTCCCTACCTCTGTCTCGGATTCCTTATCTTTAAAGGAAAGAAATATGCCTTCAGAGATTTTTCATGCAATTTCAATGACCTTCCTTCATTGAACATTGACAAACATTTATTCTCTCTTTGGTTCAAAACACACAGGACTAAGTGCAGAGGACAAAAAATGAATAAAACTCAGCTTCACTGTCAAGGAGTTTGTAGTTCAGTAGAAAATCACCCAAATTATAATACTAACAATAGTTTCACGTTTGTGTTTTCCACAGCACGTGGTTAAATGCTTTACATATAGAAAAATATAAAGGGGGTTATAATGCCAAGTAATAAAGTGCTTTACAATGAGGCAAAGTTGCAAATAAATCGAAGATGTTTTTGCTGTCACTCCTCATCTTTTGACGCCTGTCTGTCCCAGCTCTCCGCATCGGCTGCGAGCTCCATGAATCAGAATGGGAGTCATCCTGCTTTGTGACTGCCATCGCACCCTCCCTCAGCAAAGCAGGTCTCAACCCATGACCAATGGCTGAAGGGTTCATCTCTTCCCAGGACCAGGAGGACCAGAGGAAGTGCTGCCAGGTCAGAGGTAGACACGCTGGATGCCCAGGGTCTTACAGAGGTCACCTTGTGCAGCCCCTGCGGCAGGCCAGGCCTAGTGGGGCAGGAGTTGGTACCCTCCTACTCCCCCACCAAAGGACTTCAGAGGACCCTTTGCTTTTCCTGATAGGTTCTGAGCTCTGACTCTTGTTCTCTGAATATTCTCTTGGGTAACGTTCTGTCCTAAACATCCTTCGATTATTGTGGTTAGTGGCCCGTGGGCAAGGCTGAGCAGAGACCAGCACAGTGGCCTTCACGCCCCTCCCAGTCAGCGGCACCTGCTTCCCCCCCCACACACAATGGACATCCAAGGCTTTCAGCCGCTCCCGTCCACCTGAAACTCATGCACCCGACGCTGTGGGAAAGGACTGAGTGTCAGGAAACCTGGCCGGGGTCTTGATTCTGGGGCTGCCCAACCTCTGGGCTCTGGTTCTGCCTCTGGAAGTATGAAGAGCATCTCCTGTCCTTCCCCACTGACAGGACCATTAGGGAATGATTAGGGAATCAAACAAGATGACATCATAATGGGACTTTCCACCTGGATCATGGGAAACCTAGCAGACAGGTCATTGTTACTGCATTTTACAGAGAACCTTTAGGTTTTGAGTTTAAAGTGATTTTATTAAATCTAATGATGGAAGTTCAGACCATGGGAAGGAGAGAAATCTGGGGACCCCAGGACTACCTAGGCCCCATCAAATGACACAGACGAGTAGGCACATGTCTTTGACAGGTCTGTCTACCTTCCCTGTCCCTCAGGGTCAGTGCTGCAGGAGTGGGGAAGGGGAAGCACAAACCTGTGTTGTGCTGGGCCAAGAGAGGCAGGTGGGGAGGTCGCCGCTGTGACTGGCTGGGGGCAGCATGTTCCTTGGAGCGCAGCCAACCTCTGGGTCACATCACAAAAGGTCACAGCACCTGCATAGAGAATTTTCCAGTTATTAACAAGGCCACAGAGGCAGTGCGTCGGTAAAGTTCAGCCTCTAATCCCCAATTAAGGCACTAGGTCTTAGCTGCGTCCGGCATCTGCTTGCCAATGGCTATGGTAATTGTTTTTTGCTCTCTCTCTCTTTCCAGTACAATTTCCAGTGGAAGGGGATCCTTCCTTCAGGTTCCCGACAAGCGAAACCTCTCTCCAAGGTGATGTTTCAGAGCATGGGTAGGGAAACTTCTGGGTTCACCCAGCTTTCAGTTCTCCCCACTTACCTGACCCCCTGGCCCCTCTTCTGATCCCTTTGGGGTCCCCACCCTGTGTCCCTTATGAACTTGGGCCATTTATTTAGAACCTGCTCTAGACAGGAACTTTGTAAATGCGATCATTTAATTTTCTAAACAAACTTTGGAGGCAGAATGGCTCCCCATCCCCCTTCATCAGAGGGGCAGCCAGGGGTCCTAGGAGGCCTGACGTGCTCCAGCGCCACTGATGGAAAAGGGCAGAGCAGACCGTTGCAGAGTCTGTGTGATCCCAGTCCTTCACCATGCCAGGCTGTGATGTGGTCCCTGCAGCGACCCGGGCTCGGGCAAGAAAGGGTGACCAGATGGCTGTCAAGCAGCTCATTACCATGATGACTGCTGAACTTTGGGGGCCAGTGACCCAGCGCTCAGTAGATGCCAGGTTTCAGGTTTCACACGAAAGGAGTGTGTTTGGGTACCATGTGGGCACATTACTAACCACCACCTTTAGCATCGCAACAGTCCTGCTAGGTAAATAGACTTGCCCCCATTCCACATATGAACAAACGCAGACCTAAAGAGGTTATGTTTATTTGTAGAGTGAAACACATGAAATTTCTGCTTCTGTAGGTGTAATATGGAAGAGTATCATGAACTTCCTATGGCTTTAATTAGAAAGCAGTCAGAATTTAAAGCCTGGTGCTTCTGAATTGCCAAATTCCTGCCTTCCCTTATGTAGAGTATAGCCTTTCTTTTGTAGTTTTCAAAGGATAGGACAAAACAAAAGGGAACCGGTTCTGGGCAGAACAGAATATGAACCCTTCTAACTTTCTCCCTCAACTTCGGAAGGCCCTTTTCCTATTATAAGGAGCACTGGCCTGGTGAGACTTTCTTGAACAGGTGCCATGTCTAAGGGCTGCTAGGCAAAAAGCACGTTGGCTAGAATTGGGGCTTGGAACAACCACAACCACATAGACAAATAACTAAGTAGAAATGCATAGGTAATGCCAGAGTAGATAGAGTTTCTCGCACAGCATTGCTTTTGAGATAGGGCAGACTGGAGACAGGGACCCCCGAGAACTAAAAGGGAATGGGGTGGGGTCTCAACACATCTCTACCCCAGGCTCTGTAGAGTGGCACACCTCTCATTGGGGCTCAGCCCCTGGTTGTAGATATGTCATTGGGATTTAGTTTGATTTCCAGAAATGGATGATGGTTGGGTCATCCTCATAACACCACAAAAGTATATACATTATTCACCAGCCACGAGAAAAATCAGCTTAGGAGGCAAAGAATGTGTTTCTATTCTAACCCTTCATCAGAGTGTCATAGAATAAGTTATGTTAGAGCCTCTCAGAAGTCAGAGATTTCCCCCCATTATGCCCTCCATTATGGGTAAAGTAACTGAGACCAAGTCCTTATCTTGCTCAAGACCATGCAATCACTGAAGACACTGGGACCAGGTCCCCAGTGTCTGACAGCACACCTGACTCACTGGAGATGCTCAGAAATGTTGGCAAAAACATGGACAAAAATGTGGACAAAGGAGTGAAAACTTCCCCTGGCCTTCCCACGGCCATTCCCCCCAGCCCTGGTGGCTTCTCCATGAGCACACACTGCCTTGCTTCTGATCAGATTTCATGTTGTTAATGGGGAAAGGCCACTGCAAGTTCAGGTTTGTGGTCTGACCAACTCGAGGGGCTGTGATAGGCTTCTTTCCTCTTTGGGACAGCGCTGAGATGTGTCCTTTGAATTCTGCCCTGGGTCAGTCCTGCCCATCTTCTCTGTCTTGATCACTGCCTGATGAAGGATACTAGAGATAATTAGCTGATTGGAGTGTATGCTGTCACTGTGTCCATCTGTAGGGTGGCTTTGTTGGCCCCCATACCCCAGACAAGGCTAAGTAAGAACCCCCTATCCTCCCCCAATCCATGCTTTCATAGAATTCTTTCACCCTAAGCCACAATAGTGGAATTACCTGAAATACTTTTCTCTTTATGAGCTCCATCGTCTCCCCATTACCCAACACAGTCCTTGGCATTCAGGGAATGTTTGTTGAATGAATAAAGGAAGGGGTGATGAAGGAATGGATGAACGTGGGGCTTCCTACCCAAGACTGAGCTGCAGAATAACGCAGGAACATTTTGCAAAACACAGGAGCCCAGGCCCAGCAGCCCCTCCACTCTCCATGTGCCTCCATCCCCATTCCTCACTGACTCAGACTCAGTTCTCCTGCCTATCATCTGCGCCGGTGTTCTTTGCAGCAGCTCTCCGGGTGATTCCTAGGTGCAGCTCTGGTTTAGAAAAAACGAGTGAGTAACCGAATCAGTGAAAACGTGCACAAGACATCTGAGCTAATAGGAAGAGTGTTAGTTGGGACCAAGAAACTGAAGCAGCAAAGACAGAGGAGCGTTCTCTATGGTTTAGGAAATTGGTGGGTATCGTCTTCTGCTAGGCTTGTCTTCTTTCACTTGAGTGGCAAAATAAACAGCACTTGCTGGGGAAGCAGGAGGCAGCACTTTCCTCCTTCCTGTACCTCCTCTCCTCCTTCTGGAGAAGCCAACAGCTGTGAGGGAACAGGAGTCTGGACTTTTCAGCTTCCAATTCGCAGGTGGCTACAGTTGCTGCCTTATTGTTAGCACACGTATTAGATTGGAAATCGAGGTCATGGTAAGGAAGGGGAAATGAGAAGGGGGGTGGAGGAATGAGCCGATTGGGAATTCAGCCATCAATCCCCAGTGCTCAGTTCCATTCAGCAGGACCCTGGAGCCTGAGACCTTGAAAGTATTTAACCTGTGGTCCCTGGGGACTTGGGGGAGTGACAGAGAAAATCAGGGATGACAGAGGAAAGAGACTAAGTGAGCCCCAGGGAAGGTGGAAGATGGCGGGAAGTCACCTCTTTTGTCTTGTCTGCTGCTCTGGAAGGAGTCCCAGCACGCACTCTGTAGGCACACTCAGCCTCTCCTTGACCCGCAGAGCCAGCTGGGGACATGGAGTGATGCCGTCCCCGAGTCCGGGGAGTTGCAGACCGCCAACAGCTGGGCTTACAACGATTTAGAAGAATCAGCAGAAATGGACAAGCATGCAAACAACAAAACTACCCGAGTGGACCTGAGGCCATCAGCACCCAGGGCTCCTCTCCGCAGCGATGGACATGTCCCATCCTCGGAGGGTGAGCAGCCGGGGAACTGAAGTTTACATTTTGTTTCCTGTGAATGAACTGAAATGAAAATAGCCACCATGGCGAGCGGCTCCTTTATGGGAGGGCACAGGTCTGTGCAGTGAGGTCCCCGGCGGGGGGTGGGCACAGACGATGTGGGCACAGATGTCAAGTTGTTGTTATGTGGGGAGCAGCACTTTATAAAACACTTTCCCTTGCAGTGAGAGCCAGGTTCTCGGAGCTTCTTGGGCTGGGCTGGGGCGGGGGAAGCGCTAAAACAGTCCTTGTTTTCGGGGCCCCTCCAGCGCCGCGAGGGGACGCTACCACCGAAGAATCCTGCTGCACTCAAAGGAGAAACGGTTCTGTTCCCGCATTGCCACGGCTCCCAAAACCCTTTCTAGATGGGCAATTCTAAAGGAACAGTCTCTCCTGCCGGGCAGAGGACAAGCTGGGACCGGAACCCAGGGCTGCCCAGCCTCTGAGCCCCTGACACTCAGCCCTGGGAAGCCACTCACACTGGCTGTCCAGACTTCCTGGGTCAGATTCCGTTCCTCACTTGCTAAGAGCTGTCAAAAACAAACAAACAAACAAACAAACAAAACCACTTAGTTTCTCTGAGCCTTATCTGTAAAATGAGGGGGTCCAAAGTCCCTGAGATGCCCAAGGGTTTTTTGTTTTTTGTTTTTTTCTGGCTCAAAAACACTTATTTTAAGGCATTGAAAATCCATCCCCCTCCCCCACTAGACACCAGATGAGGTCAAACGTGCTGCGGAATGGCTTCTCTTTCAGCCCTAATTCCCCCGTTTTATTTATTAGTATTATCATCACTATTAGAGCGGCTTCTGCTCTGGGCTGCTCAGGCTGGGTCACCTGCAGGAAAACCAGTGAGCAGGGGGCCGGAAGCTCCCACAGTCTGGCCCTGAAACCAATAGGGTCCCCATAGCAAGAAGCACTTGGTGTCACCTCTCTGCCCTTCTGCTGCCACACTTTATTATTCTCCCCTCTTCTCTTGTCCCGCCCCCCCACCCGCCTCACTTCTTCTTTCTAGTCTTCGTCTTCTCTCCCCTCCCTCATCCTGCCCGGGTCTCCACCCCACCACCCTCTCTGCCTTCTCTTACTCCAGTCCTGGAGCCCTGGCTGACCCACGTTTGTGTGTTCCCCAGCCTCGGCTTGAGCTACCCTGGGCAGGTGGGGGGAGCAAGTGCTGTCCAGAAAGGCCAGAAGCATGAGCTGTGGTGGTCTTCAGGTGGGTTTCCTTCTCCATGGGCAAGAATGGAGCTAGCTCCATGAAAGCAGCTCTGGTTACTCACAAAAAAATTAAAAAAGGAAAGGGAAAACCTTCCAGCCCATGATGGACTGAGCGTTTGTGTCCTCCCTGAATGTCCTTGTGGGGGAGCTCTGTCACCCAAGGAGATGGTAGGCTTGGGGCTTTGGGAGGTGGTTAGATGAGCTGAGGTCATAGGGTGGGGCCCTCGTGAACGGGTTCAGTGCCTTTAGAAGCATCTGGAGAACTTGCTTCCCCTCTCTCTCTGCCACGCGAAGACACGAGGAGAAATCAGCAGGCTGCGACCCAGAAGGGAGCTCTCGCCAGAACCGGACCAGACCAACACCATCTTGGGCCTGTAGCCTCCAGAATGGTGAGAAGGAATTTTCTATTGTTGAGAAGCCATCCTCTAGGGCTGGGAATTAAAGTGAGGGAGGTTATCCCCTGTCCTCCAGCTCAGAGAGGGGGTCCTGCTCCCCAAACTCAGGGAGCCTCACCTTACAGACAGAGGCAGGCAAAGGAAGGATACAGATGTGGGAGGCAGACTGCAACTTCACCAGGGGAGTCCCGAAGTTGCCCGCCTGCGACTCTAGGCTTCACGGTCTGGCTGCCTCACTGTCCGGATGACCTCAATAGGGCGGCTGCCCCTGGGCCTGGAGACCTATGAGCCTGCATTTCACCTGGGCCTCTATTCTTGCCAACCCCCTCCATACTGGATGGTGAGAGGAAAGCTCTAGCTTACAGAGACCATGTCCTCGCCGAGTTTTGGGGATGGCCTGCGAGCTGGGCTCAGTCATGCCTGCTTGTCACCCAGCCCCTGCCACCCTCCCTCTATGAGGAATAGGAACGCTGCTCCACAGAGATAAGACCTGGGACTCTGCTGGCCTTTGGAGCAAAGGCTCCCTTTTCAAGTCCTATTCCATCTCCAGGAGGAGATGAGAAGCAGGGGAGGGGAAGCTGACCTAGAAGGTATTTCTCCAAGTCTGCAGGGCCTGTCTGGAGGGTGAAACCAACCCTCAGTGTGGGTTCCTGGCCTGTGCCAGCACTTACTAACCTTGTATTCCTGCCAACCCTCATTGTTTTCATCTGTAAAATGGGAATGGAATACCTCCTTCGCTGGGGGGCTTATGAGGGTTGAAAGGATAACGGTGGTGCTTTCTTCTTAGACACTGGGCAGGGGTCTTGTCGGCCCAGAGGCTGGAGAATGGGCTCGATGAGCTCTTGAGGTTACTGTCTTGCTTGGGAATCTCCGACTCTAGACACTGAAGTGAGTCCGGAGAGGACAGTGCAATTGGCCAAGGTAGGTGAGGCTTAACAGCTCATTACTGGCGCAGCTCACAAAGCGACAGAGCCCTCGAGCAATTCTGAGACAGCCAAGGAAGGTGCCAGTAGTGGGCATCTCTTTAGCATCCGGAGCAAGAAGCTTCTCGGGCATCACGCATCAATTTTCCAGCAGGCGCCCGCTGATTTGGTTTTCACGGTGGTGTGGTGTGGAACGGCTGATGCTGATGCACTGGGAGGAGGAGAACAAAGGGAGCGTTGTCACATTTGAGTAATGTCGACACTCAGCCAGGAACAAAGGCGCTTGTTATGCAATAGACATGATGGGAAGGGCCAACCCGGGGCAGCAGCCTTGAATCGCACAGCCACGGACCAACGACCTCGCCAAGGGAAAGAAAACCAGACTAAGCTCAGCCTGCAGCCTTAGGTAACGGGGGGGAAGTGGCTATGTCGACAGAGGTTGGCCAGCCTTCGAGAAGAGGATTGTGTTCAAAGACCACCCAGCAGGCAAACAGACCTGACGATGACAGGCGACCTGAGGAGCAGACCTGAAGGCCATAGGCGACGGGACACAGGGCTGTCAAAGAAAGGTGGGCAAGAGGCCAGCAATAGGGTGTTCAAGAAGCCAGTTGAGATCAAGACCGAGGCCAATGGGGAAGCCAAGGGAGTCAGAGCCCCCATACTCCGATTCTGCAGCCAAAGCCATCTGTCCCCTTCTCTGTCATCTTGCAGTGTTAGTAGGATTGAAACATGCTGGGGGACTATGGGACAAGGCAGAGGCTGGCTCATGATAAGGGCAGAGTTGTGACGAATCCACTGAGATCTGGACATTGTCATGGAGGACAGGAAGGACCTGTCCATCCATGGGCCCACCATCCAGTGTGAGGCACTTTATTTGAAGAAGGGTGACTTCTGGTGTTCTGCTTCTATCAAGGAAGGAGTTTAGCGGGGCAGTAGAATTACCATTGAGATTGGCACAGCATGGCAGGAAGTCGGGGAGGGGTGCCCAGTGGTTTCCAGGCACAGGAGGCTTGCTTTCTGTCTGGGAGGCTTAGGAGTAGGTCGTCTTGTAGGTCAAGGAAGACCCAGAACGTCTGTCGCAGCCTCAGGTTCTCCAGGGTTCTGGTCCACCCCTGCGTTTCCTGCTGCCTCACCCCTCTAACCAGACTGCCTGTAGGGTAGCGGCACACCGCGCAGCAGCCTTGCAACTTCTTGGAGCAGAACACACTCACCTAAACACCCCCGGCACTGACCGGTGTGCACACGAGGCTCAGTACCTGCTGACTTTCATAAATAACATTTTGACTAACGTGATTTTGCCTCCTTCTTCATTCTGCTTTTGTATGAAATAAGCCAGCCGTCTTTCTCCCGTCTGTCTGTCTGTCTCTCTCTCACTTACACACACACACACACACACACACACACACACACAAACACACACACACGCTGCAATTGGAACCGAGCCCGGGACCACATACCTAACTTGGTCCCCAAATCTGACGTCTTCATGGGCAGCGTGCACACATGAGCTGTTGGCGTGAGTGTTCAAGACCGGTCAATACCAGGCCTCTGGTGCGGGGTGTTCCTCCCATGGCTTTCTGCCATCCGAGCTGGGCTGCATTCCTCAGCTGCCTGCTGGCAGGATAAAAGAGACAGAAGGAAGTTCTGGGCTGTGGAGCAGAGAGCAAGGTGGGCAGAAGCAGGATTCTCCCTCCTTCCGTCTCCAGAAGAGACTAGGGGAACACTGCAGGCATTCGACAGTGGTCCCCGTGGCTGGGCACCTGCTGTTGAGTGGCCGGGTGCACAGGATCCTAAGGACAGGATCGCGCCTGAGCATCTGGGGCACGTGTTTTATATACACCATGGCATCAACTCCTCTCACCAAACCAGGACGTAGATATCATTCTGATTTTACAAAAGACAAAATGGGACAAGGTGTCTCCTCAGTCTCTCCGGCAGCAGGACGGGCAGAATTGTCAGACTCAGACTATTCTGGTTCTAGAATCTTCCGACTTGTTTACCCATCTCCTGTTCCTTGTTCCACTGCCCTCTCCCCAAGACCTGGACTTTCAGTGAACAAATCCCAGCTTCTTCACCAGACCTGAAGCCCAACTCAGTGTCCACCGCCACTGTGCTCAGCTGGCAGGAGGAGCCCATTTTGTCCCCTCAGTTTAGCCTCCTGGGCTGACTGTCCGTGCTCCCTTGCTTCAACCACCTGACCTTAGGGGAAGCAGTCTCAGCCTGGCCTGGGGCCTCTCCTCCTCCTAAACAGCTGGGGGGTGCAGGAACATGTCTGGAGGGCAAGAGGCTCGGGAGAGGGGTGACGGGGTGACTTCTTTCATTTAAAAAAACATGTCTTTATTATAAAAGCAAAAATACTCTACAATACAGGTTGTGTCGAAACACAGTATAGAGCAGAGGCTAAGGGTGGGGAAAGCAAGATAGCTTTACCTCATTCAAATAACGGCAGCATACTATTCCACAGACAGCCCCCCGGCCCTCGCCCCCCTGCCGCGTCAGCCTTTCCCCTGCTGAGGGGGAGGTTTTGGTCACTAAAAACAATAGTGAAGCAAGCACATACTTAGATGCTGGTGTTTTTATTCTTACAAGAGAGTCTCCAAGGTAGAACTTCCAAGCCAACGTGCAGGGATGTGGGTTGTGGAGGTATGTGCATGTGTCTGTGTCTGTGTGCACATGCGCATGGACATGCTGTTACTGTGGCAATTGCTGTATCTGACACTCTTTGATCTGCTCTGTGGGGTTTCCTAGTCACGGGACTCCTAGGAATGGTACTACCATTTGTAAGGGAATTGACTGTTCTTGCTTCTAAGGGAACATTTTTGTAATGTGCTCCTTTTCCTTCTCACATTTAAAAATTTCAAACCTATGACTAAGTTGAAAGGATTTTACAGTGAACATCCGAGTGCTTCGCACCTGGAGTTTTCCTCTCATTAACTTTTTACTGTATTTGTTTTATTATATTCCTATCTCTGTCCAAACCTTTACCCATCCACCAGTCTCACTGCATTCATTCCCCAGGGTCGCTGCACCCAGCGCCACACACTGGCTGGCTTGAACAGAGAGGAACTCATTGTCTCACAGTGCTGAAGTCTGGGGATCTAAAATCAATGTCTTGGCCATGATGCTTTCTCCGAGGGAAGAATCTGTTCCAGACCTCTCTCCTTAGCTTATAGATGGCCGTCTCCTCTCTGGGTCTCTTCATGTCATCTTCCCTCAATGTCTGTTTCTGCGTCCAAATTTCCTTTTTTTTTTTTTTTTTAAGGATATTGGGTATGTTGGAGCAGGCCCCCACCCCCTTTTTAAAAAGATTTATTTATTTGAGAGAGAGTGCAGAGGGGGAGGGGGGAGGGAGTAAGAGTCCCAAGCAGGATATTCAGGATATTATCTCTTTTATATCATTCTAAATATTTTTCCTATATTATTTTCTTTTCATTTTTCTTATCATTTGTCATAAACCAAAATGAAAAATTTGTATAGACAGCCTATCTTTTTCTGTGTCTCTATATGACTATTTTGTTTTTAGTATTTTCTTTTAAAGATTCGGTGCTCTTATAAATCTTCCTCACCAATATTTTGCATGTTTTGTCCCTTTTGGGAATGGGACTTTTATTTCCACTTCTGATTTTGTTGAGTACAAAGAAAAGACATGGATTGTTTTTGTATTTGTCTTGTATCTAGTCTTCATACCAAGTTATCAATTATATAAGTTTGTTTTTTAAAAAATGAATTCCTTGGGCCTTTTAGCTATAAAAGCACTGCAATTGCAAATGTTTTTATGTAGGTTATTTAATTTAGGGGACATTAGCTAATTCTTCCAAATAATATTTAATAATCTTGATGACAGCCCTGTCTTGTTCCTGAGTTTAGTGGAAAGAGCTCAGAATTTCACTGTTTAATATGAAGTTCACTATTGTGTTAGATATTATCATGTAGAAAATAATACATAAAATATGTGACATATATGTAAATAATGAAAATTAATAATGAGTACCTCTGAACCCACCACCTACTTAAAAACTACCAGTTTTGTTTGCTCCTCTAGTTAGCCTAGCTCCTCCTACCCCAGCTCCAGGAAGATAACTGCTGATTTGCTGTTGTTTTCGGGAAAATATTCATCTACCATCAATGATTTTTTTTTATTCCTATTACACTTAGCATTTTAATTAAGAATAATGTGAATATTTATCAGTTGTTTTCTTCAGACTCTGTTGTTATAATGTCTTGGCTTTTCTCTTTTGATTAGTGGCAGCTATACATTAATAGATTTCTTTTTTTTTTTTAAAGATTTTATTTACTTGGCAGAGAGATCACAAGCAGGCAGAGAGGCAGACAGAGAGAGAGGGGGAAGCAGGCTCCCCGATGAGCAGAGAGCCCGATGCAGGGCTCGATCCCAGGACCCTGAGATCATGACCCGAGCCGAAAGCGGCGGCTTAACCCGCTGAGCCACCCAGGCGCCCCCATTAATAGATTTTTTGATGTCGAACCTATATATGACTATTTCTGGAAGAGTCCCTACTTGGTTGTGATGTACTGAGTCTTCTCATACCACTGAGAGGTTTTGGTTGTTATTATCACGTTTATAACATTTATATCGTTTTCCATAGGTGAAATTAGTCCAATATTTTAATGTCATGTTTTGGTATTAAGTTCAACTAAGCTTATTAGTCTTAAAATAAGTTATAAACTTTCCATTTTTTCGGGGCACCTGGGTGGCTCAGTGGGTTAAATCCTCTGCCTTCAGCTCAGGTCATGATCCCAGGGTCCTGGGATCGAGTCCCGCATCAGGCTCTCTGCTCAGCAGGGAGCCTGCGTCCTCCTCTCTCTGCCTGCTTCTCTGCCTGCTTGTGATCTCTGTCTGTCCAATGAATAAATAAAATATTTTTTAAAAAAAATAAAAAAAAATAAACTTTCCATTTTTTCAATGGTTTGGAATATTTAAAATAACATGGAATTGATCAGTGTTTTAAAGGTTAGATAGAACTTGCCTAGAAACACATCTGAATCTAGAATTGCTTTTAATGTTACATCTTTAGTTGTCATTCCAATTTCTTATATAGTTATTGTCTGTTCAGATTTCTTTTCTCTCTTTGGGCCAGTTTTGGATATTATATAAGACTAAAAAAAAATCCTCTGTTTCCTTTAACTTTCAGCTATGTTCCACATAATATTCATTTTTTATATGTATTGCATATCTGTAGTTACTTATATCCTTTTTACCTGTGTTTCATACACTGCTTTTTCTGGTTTGTCTTTAGTGAATGATGCAGAGATTGTCTTATTTCACAACCCATTTTTTTACTGTTTATTCATCTAAAATCTTACTGTTTTCCATTTCATTAATTTACTTGCTAGTAAATTAATTGGTATTGTTATTAATTTTTTCTAGACTGTTTTGGTTTATTTTGTTATCATATCCTCTATTTTTTTAAGTTGAATACTTACCTAATTTATTTCCAATTTCATTAATAGTAAAAAAAAAGGAAATTTCTGTAAGTAGATTCAGCTGGATACATTTTGATGTATAATATTTTTTCTATTATTTCCTAGTTATAATTTAAATGTAGTCATTATTTAAGAGATGTGTACCTTACTTTCAGTTAGTTGTTATATTGTTAGGGTTTTATTTTTCAAAGGAGAGTGAGTATTGTTTATTTTTGATTTTCAGATTTTTAAAGATTACGGTCAGAGAATATGACTTATTACAAGTCTTATGTTTTGTAATCAAGCTTTGCTTTGTCCCAAATACATGAGGAATTTTTGCAAATGTTCTGCTGATGTAATCTATATGGAAGTATTGAATCAAGTCTGTTGCTTGTTTTACTCATCATTTTCTAGATATTCTGTACCACCACAGGAAAACATCCTGGTGGAGAGTCCTGAGCTGCCCTCCCACCACCTGATGAGCTGCCGTCACCTGGGGAGAAGGCTCAGCCCCAGAGACCAGGATCAAAACCCCCCGCAGCAGGGAGACCCTGAAGATCAGCACCTGGAGAAGCAGCGGGGAGAGGGGTTCACCTCCCAGGGCCAGGAAAGGCATCCCAGCGAGGTCTGGGGTCAGTAAAAGAGCTCAATTAAGAAATGGATATGGTTTCATCAGCAGGATGGACAGTGAGGAAGACGTCCTAGTCCACACGTTGCTCCAGCTAGAAGAATCCCAGTGATGCCTCCATGGTGCAGGGGATGGAGAGAGCACGGTGTTTGATGCTGTTGAGGAGAACGTGCAGAGCCAAAGCTCGCTGGCCCCAGTGGGCTCCAGGACAAGGCAGTCAATACCCAACAGACCCTAATCATTGTAGCAGCCTCCACAGGGGAGGATCTCATGCTGGATTACAGTAGGATTGCCAGAATTATGGGTGGGAGCAGGGACAGAAGGAGGGATAGGGAATGTTCCCGAGGTGGGAGCCCGCAGCGCCAGCCCCACTGCAGACTCTGTTCCCACCTGCCGCACGTGGACACCTTGTGGGCTCAGACCGGGGTGGTCCAGCCTGCCTGTGCAGGGAGAGGGAATGGAAGGACTGACTGCCAAGGGCAGGAAGGACTGACTGCCAAGGGCAGGGAAGACCAGCGACACAACAGTGGCCTTAGAGGCCACCATTCCGCAGGACCCGTGGCCAAGACAGAGAGGATGGTAGTGAAGAAGGGCAGGAAAACCGAGGAGAGCAGGCCCAAGGTCAGCAGACAGCTCAGCATCCACACCCCTGCAGAAAACCCTAAACCACAGAATGGCAAGGAGACAAAAGCAGCTCATTTACCAGCTGAGAATCCATCTGCTCCCTTCCAAGGCTGAGCGGGGTGGGGTGAGTCATTGCCCGCCTCCCATGGCTACCATTGTCGGGTGTAGTCAAACAGGAAGAAGTGAATATGAAATTTCAGCCATAAGCAATGAACAAAAAGACTGGAGGCAAAGACCTTAGTGCTTGCTTTTTCCCTGTTGGCCAGATCACTAGAACTATCTGCAATCTCTGTGCAGCTTGGAGTTTTAATTATTTTTCTCTGAAGGCATCTCTTTTTGGTGACAGCATACGTGTTTTGTCATCTTTCTTTTAAGCCTGGTTTTTCTCAATACATCTTTAAAGGTTTTAACATCATTTCACATCTGGTTAAGATGAAGAAAGAGCATTTTTCATTTTAATAAAAGTTCCTAACTTGATTTTTTCAAAAAAGTCAACAAACGCAAACACCTGATACTAAAGGTCTTAAATAATAATTTATTCTTATTTCATTTTTCCACATAGTACATGATAAGATTTATCAAACACTGATTTTAAGGAAGGACAGTTTTGATGCTGAAGCAGAAAAACTTTTCTTATCTTGGATGCCGTTATAGAAATGACATTAAGTAGCAGGACAAGTAGCCATCAGCAATGACTTCTCCCAGGGGAACTATCTGGATCCCACTAGCTCTCTCGCCCAGAGGCAATCACCCGCAGACACCCACTTAAACCCACAGTTATCACTTGAGAAACCAGTTACTGACCATCTGTGATGAGTCAGGTGCTGGAGTAAGCAGGGGACCACAACTCTCTGACTTCAGAGCTTCTGACTAGAGAAGGAGACAAAACTTAGAGTCAATCCACCAATTAAAATAAACCACAATATGGGCAGTAGCACACAATCCTCTGGAGGAAATTATATTTGAGCGTAGACTTGAAAAAGGAGGTAGGAGCAAACCGGGAGGCAGCTCAAAATTTCTGAACCAGGGAAGAGAAGAGGCTGGTAGAGCACTTTGGAAGGTCTTAAATAATAATTTAAAAAGGAAGTATCCTCTCTATTTCTATTCAGTCAAGGGGTTCTTCCTTAAAACTATAAATGAGTGTTGCATTTTGTTGGATTTTTTCCATATCTGTTGTGATAGTCACATGAGTTTTCTCCTAATCCTATTAATAAGGTAAATTAGGTTGATTTTTTTTGACGGTTGAATCAGCCTTGTATTTTTGCTTTAAGCTATACTTATTCGTGATTTATATCTTTCAATAAATTGTTGAATTTGAAAATTTTTTGAAAATGTTTACACTTATGTTCAAGAGTGAGATTTGTTTATTATATTCCTTTTAATATATCTGTCAGGTTTGGATATCAAGGTTATACATGAGTTGGAAAGTGTTCCATTTTTTTATTCCTCGTAATTATATAAAAATTCAAGTGTTTCTTCCATAAATTGTTGGCAAACCAAATGATAAACCGTCTGGATGGGAAGTTTTACATGTAGAAATTTTTTTTTATGGCTAATTCAATTTTTTTCATTCTTATATAGAATTATTCAACTTTTCTTCATAATTTATTTAATTGAATTATATTGATGGGAAAGTTAATTGCTTTCAGTTTTCACTGAAAACTGAAATGGAGCATTTCACTATTACAAGGAATCCTGCAATGAACACATTTATACAAACATTTTGCAAATACATATATTTTTATAAGGTAAATTCTTCCAAGAGGAATTCCTGGATCACAAAGTATGAACATTTTTAGCTATGTTTGTTTTGATATCAGAGCTTCTCCTGAAGAAGCAGTACTGGGGAGAGACGTGCTCTCTGTATTAGTTATTTACTATAGATAACAAATTACTCTAAGATTTGATGGCTAAATATAATAAGAAGCATTTACTATCCTCACAGTTTCTGTGAGTCAGAAATTTGGGAATGGCTTAGTTGGGTGGTCCTAACTTGAGATTTCTTATGAGATGGTCATCAACATGTCCGCCTGGGCTGTGTCATCTGAAGGCTTGTCTGAGTGTGGAATATCCACTTCCAAGATGGTGCACGCACATGGACAGTGAATTTGTGCCAGTGTCTGACAGACGGCCTCAGTTTCTTCCCCCATGTAGGCTGCTTGAATACTGTCATAACATGGCAGTTGAGTTCCCCAGACAGACAGACAGAGGAGGAAGCAGCAATGCATTTTGAGCTAGCTTTGGAAATCACATACCATCTGCCACAGTCTGTTCTTTAGAAGCAAGTCACTGATTGATTCTGGCCCACGATGACGAGAAAGGGAATTAGACGCCACCTTTTGAATGAACCAGTGCCAAAGAAATTGTGAGCGTATTTTAAGACCATTAGAGCCTCTCTGTAAGCCTAGTTTAAGTGGATTGATCTCCTTGGCATGAGCCTTCCAAAAAAAAAAAATGTTTCTAAGATGAAGTTCTCAGCCCGCTGAAGTCATGGCAAATGGAATCAGCAGGTGTGAGTGTAGAACTGGGGCTACAAGCTGTCAGGCACCTGCTGTCCTTTGTGTCCAGTGTCCTTAGTGTCCTGGCGACTACCCAGGCTCAAGATTTATGTCTTAATTATGTAAATGGAGTGATTATGCCATCAGGGGCTCTGGTAAGCTAATTACTGAACAAGAAATCGATGCTGAAGTCAAGATGAATGAATCCCAGGGCTCCCAACACTCTGACTGTAACTGCAACACTGAGGAGCTCATTTCCACAAACCATGCCCGAGAACTCAGAGGGAAGAAGGCCTTTCTTACAGTGATTGATTCACTGAAACCCTGTCCAAGCTTCCTTCTCTCCTGAATGCTAGGGGCTAGAAACAATCCTTAGCCATGCCTTTCCCATCCTGTGGCCACCTTTGCACTTACCCAATCAGCCTGTAAGGGCTCAGTGTCCAGGAAGTGGCCGTGTGGCTCATTATGGCAGGAGGGGCTTTGGACAGGCCATCAGCTCAACTGGATGTGACATTTGCATTGGGAAGACTGAGGGAGGGTGAGAGGCTTTCACTGAGGCCCCTTTCTTTCCCATTCTCCTCTTCACATGAGATGTCTGATTGTCCCTGACAACAGATGAGACTGGACAGAGAGGTCCCCTGACCCAAAAGGCCCCTGGAGGCACAAGAGCGCCTACTCTTCTCTCTGTCCACGCTTTGCCCTCCCCCACTCCCACATCACAGGGCTCTGGACTCTGTCTCTCTTGTTCCATGTGGCCATTTCCCCTGTAATTCCCAATTGCCTGGTCTTGCCCTCAGCTTTTATCTAGTGCTACTACAAGAAGCAGCCATGTGCAATCTGGTTCTGCAATTACTGTAAAAATACTGTTGAGGTCCATGACTGGTGCGCCTGCAACAAGACGATGAGGGAGATTTGTCTGGTGTCCCAGAATTGTGGCTAAGGTCCAAACCAAAGCAGCAGACAAGAGACACTGAAGAGGGGCACCTAGGTGGCTCAGCAGGTTAAGCCTCTGCCTTCAGCTCAGGTCATGATCCCAGGGTCCTGGGATCGAGCTCCACATCAGGCTCTCTGCTCAGCAGGAAGCCTGCTTCCTCCCACTCTCTCTGCCTGCTTCTCTGCCTACTTGTGATCTCTGTCTGTTAAAAATAAATAATTAAAATCTTTAAAAAAAAAAAAAAAAAAAGAGAGAGAGACACTGAAGAACTTGCTTTCTCAAGATGGCTGCCCAGGAGCAGAGCCAACACATCTGGCAATAGGACAAAGTAGTTTGTAGCCACGGTTCTAGGAACCAGCCTGCCACCTTCAACCCATCCTGACCCCTATTCCTGAGCTCTTGCTTATACAGGGAGAGGACTGGGCAATGTGGGGAGGTAGCATCAGAGGCTCTAGCTTCACAGTGTCCATGGTGAGAGGAAATTCCCTTTTCTCTCCATTGGAAGACATACGTTATCACAGAGACCATCCGTTATTTCTGGGTTAGAGATTTTTATAAGAGGCCTATGGAGGTGGCCCATGCCAGAGAAGGAGAAGGGGCTCTAGAGGTCTTTAGAAGGAAGTACTTGAGGTACCCCTTTTCCACATTCCCTCAGCCCTTGGAGAATACAGATTAAGTCCGCAGCATTTTCTAAGGTTACAGCTAAAGGAGTGCAGAATAAGGAGAGTGAGGAGCTGTCGTCTGCTCAGATAACTGTCATAACAAGTGAGGACAGGCTTCATCCAGAAAGGGTTGAGGGCCATAGTCCCAGTTGAAGAGGGACTTTGGCACTTGCTCTCTGATGGGGTCCTTGTATGAGATGAGACCCATGTTGAGTTAAGCATTAATCCAAAATTAAGCCCCCACATGGAGAATGCCATTTCAGAAGGCCCACTAGTCTCACATGAGAATAGAACCAGGCCAAAATGGGAGACGTCTTCTCGCCACCACTGGTCCTCCACCATGCTGAGATGCCTCCCACCTCCCTATCTTCCCTGCCTGCCCCTAAGCCAAGAAAGCTAGACACAGAAGAGGGAGGAGAAGGGGCAGAGGTGTAGGAAGAGCCCACATTGCCCCCTCCATCTCCATGTCCCGAGAGCCTCAGTCCGTCTGGGAGATAGGAAGGAAGAGCTTTGAATCAGATATGGATTCGGACTTTTAAACTGACTCGACTGAGTTTTTAATAACTGGAAGTGACAGGAACGTTCACCCTCTGCCAAAAATATCATTAAGTGATGGGGAAAAGGGATTCGATAGAACACAGCAGAGAGCAGTGACTGGAAAAAATTAACTTTCGTGTTTATACCCTTCTGAGTTGAGACTTTTCAATAACCCAATGCACATCATTCCAGTCAGTGCTCCCTAAATAAAACGCTGTGCAGGGAAATTATTCTCAGAACTTTTTGCAACCCAGGGCATGAGGAAATGCACACACACACACACACACACACACACACACTGGAATAAAGGTAAACTGGGAAGGTCTTTGGAGGGAGCAATGGCAATATGTGTCATAAGCCTTGAAAAGTGCATGCCTTTGACCCAGCTGTGTTGTTCTTAGGGATAGTGTATTTCTTGTCCAGTGGATTTTTATGGAGTACCATAAAAATTTTTATGGGCACTGTTCAGGTGCACTGACCAAGACAGACTGGATTCCAGTCTCTATGGACATCACGAGCTGGTGAAGAGGGGAGATAAGGAAACAGGTCTGATTCCTGCTCTAGTAGAGTGACACCAAGTGGCGGTGGCCAGCGCACAAGGGACAGCTGACCCAGTCCGTGGCGGCAATGGGGATGACGTGGCATCAGGGAAATTTCACCTAAAGCAGTGATGTCTGCAAGATGGTTGGGGAATAGCTCCATGTGGGGTTTCAGGTGGAGGAAGAATGTTCTAGGCTGTAGGAAAACACAAGGGGCAGAGAGAGCACAGTGTGTGCAAGGAACCCAAAGAAGTTCAGTTTGGCCAGAAAGAGAAGCAGGAATGAGGAGCCAAAAAGCAGGGAGACTGGAAAGGGAGGTGAGAGGCCCTAAGGAAATAATAATACATAGACTCACTGAAGCATCAGCCAGGATTATGAGATCTGAGCTCTGATGTCAAACAAGAGCTTCGCAGTGACTCTAACAGCACAGGACGCTGCACAGCTATGAAAAGATGCTGTGGAGGAATATTTACTGGCACAAACAGATGTTCAACGGGATATCATCAAATAAAAAAATCAGGATATAAATTGTGTATGTAGTAGGCTCTTATTTTTATTTTAAAAATTATCCAAAGATTCTGGGAAAAGTATTTCTCCACAGGTGCTAAGATTGTGGGTGAATTTCATTCTTTCCTTTTTGCTCAGTTGTAGTTCCTCCTGCAGTTGATCTGCGTGCAGGAACCTCGCGTGCAGTAAAGGAGGGAAAATTATAAGAGGTAAAGTCACTGAAAACATTTAGTGCTGGGAAAATCCTAGTCTCCTTGTTAAGTATGAAGTTATTCAAAACTGAGCTGGGGAAGTTGGAGTAAATGCACCTGAAATGGGGTACTAATTTTAACCCTTAGGGGTTTCAACTAATTCTGCAGCCTCGTTCAGACTGTCCCCCGACATGCACGTGGCCATTCCCAGCCCCAGGCGGCACTGGCTTCTCACCAATGTCTCCAATTCTTACTCACCTTGCATAACTGAAGTTTTATACCCATTGGAGGATTTGCAAACAGTTAAGCTCAAAACTTTACACTGAATTTTATTCAAGGCCTTATGAACTCCAATGAGTCACACAGCTTTGCCTAGGAAACAGGCATCTTCTGCTGGTCCTACGAAGCTACCCCACTGGGTTATGTGTGCACAGACACATCTAGCATTGTGCACATCTGCCAGTGTCTTATGGAGCCTTGTGAGGTTGAGGGCAGAGAAGCTTGTGGTGTCCTCTCTCCCCTCTGATCGCAATCCTTGTTTTAGTTATGATGTTTCCTTCTTACCCTAGATGCTTGTGATCTACAACCATTTGATATGCAGTTATTAAAGCCAAAGAGTTGCCATTCAGAGTCAGCTCTTGGAGTCCAAGCTGACCCTTGGACAGGATGTTTCCCCAGCCATGGAACCACCTACAGCAGACCTTCTCTTTTCCGTCCCTTGAAAGCAGGATGCCATCCCCTTTCCATTCCTGTGTTCATGCTGGTCCTTTCCCCAAGAATTTCTTCTCCATACTGCTTTGAGTCTATCCAAATGTGACCCATCTGTCATAGCCCAGCTCAGGTGTTCCCTGTGTGGAGGCCAACCCCGCACTTCATTTACAGATGGACTCTATGGACTTCAGGGAAAGAGCACAGGATCTGCTGTCTGTTCAGCATTTTATTGCCATCAGGCTTGTAGTAGGACTTTGGCAATACCGAAGAGTTAATTACAAAATACGGAAGTGTTAACAAGACCTTCACAGGTGAAACATGAGAAGCATAGAATGGAATGTTACTTGATGAGTAACAGGGAAAGAGCACAAACTCTGCCCAACCCCCCCCCCCCTCCCCGGAGCCCTAAGATCCAAGTAGTAAGTAGTGACTTCACTACTTACGGGTTGACTGACCTCGGGAAATTTACTTAACCTTTAAGAAATTCAGGGTTTTGTTTTTTTTTTTTTTCTCCAATGAGATGTTGTAAGGATTATAAAATATTGTAATTTAAGTCCCTTAAGTTACCAAACCCTACATATATTCAACAAGCAGTTATGAAGCACCAACCATGCAGCTGATGTTAAATTAGACATTACCCAAAGGCTAGTTTTGTGATAACACTCAATTATCAATAATAGTCTTCTAGGGAACTCAGCAAGTAACATTCTGCTTTGTACTTCTCATGGTTCACTTGTGAATGTCTTATTAATTCCTCCATATCTTGTTTAGTTAATTTTTCTGTATTACCAAACATTTATCAAATTCCTACCACAAGCCCCCCCCCGGGGGGGGCGATAAAATGATGCACAGGAACCTGCCCTCTGGTTGTTGTCATCTGGTTTCTTGTCCCTGTACCCCAAGACCATGAGCTTCATGAGGCTGACAGAGCCCATCCCCACCTTTTCCTACTCGTGTCCCTGATGTCCAGCTGCAGCATGGGTAGCACTCAGTATTTGCTGAAAACAAAACAAAACAAAACAAAACAAAACAAAACAAGAACCCTGGGAAAGCAGATTCGGGGCAGTAGTGGGAGCAAGCCAGACCACAATAAGAAGAAGCAAGAACAAGAGGTAGGTCCTGGGACCAGTGCCAAGAGACACTTCTTTCGAGCACCTTGAGAAGAGTACAGCTGAGAAGGGCAATCACTAGAAGAAGACACACGGACTGGGGGTTTGTTCTGTTAGATGGGAGAGACTTCAGCGTGTTTAACCAAGGATGGAAAGGTCTGGACGTAAGGAAGCAGATTAAGATACAGGGGATAGGTTCCGTCCAGTATTGCTGCAATCACGGGGTATAATAAACAACACCAAATCTCAGCGGCTTATGGTGAGAACAAACATTTCTCAAACATTTGACTCACTCGTGTGTCTCGCTGTGCATCCCGCTGGAGGTGGGCATATTCGGGTCGGCTCCATGTGCCTCCCAGCTGCCTCGGGCCCGTCAGCTGGCCAGGGCGTGTTCTCCTCGTGCTGCTTGTCGGCAGAGGCTGAAGCGGAAGGAAACACGACCGCCTCTTAACGCCTTGGCTGGGAGCAGGCACGTCATCACTCCTGCCCACGGTCACTCCGGCCCACAGCAGTCGGCTTCTCGCCGTCCACGGGCGGGGGGCGTATCCTCTGCCCACAGTGCACCACGGCAGCCAGCGGGCCGGAAGCAGCTGCGAGCCAATCAGAGAGAGGCGTGCGCACCGCGGAGCATGCGGGCGTCATGGGTAAGGTGGGTAACCTGCGGCCTGGGGCTGACAGGGAATAAACTACCCGCCAGAGAGCAGCTCGGAGCAGACGCCGTGGAGTCCGGGCGAGACCGAGAAGGGGGCGGAGAGAGCGGAGGCTGACGCGGTGAGTATGCCGGCAACAAGACAGGTCGACAGGGCGGAGGCTGGGAAGGGGCCCAGCAGCGGAGGGACAGGCTAGAGCTGAGAAGGCCAAGTCCGACAGAGTGCTTGTGCGAGAGCCCTGCGAGCTGCTGACTAGATCCTGGCCGTAGCCGGGAGGGCTGCGGTTGAGAGGAGGCGGCAGACACCACCTACAGCCGAGGTGTCCCAGCCCTGGGAGGCAGGTGACCGGGAGCGCCCGGTGTCGCCGCAGAACTGGGGATGGAGGGGACTGTAAGGCCGGAAGTCGCCAGGGCCTGGAGACGACAGGGGGGCGACGGGGTAGGGACACAGGCTCCCGGAGGACAGGCTGTGCCAGGGAGCATGGAGAAGGCCATCCCCACCTGCTGACAGAGACGGTTCTGGGCTGTGATGGAGAAACCTGCAGGGAAGCAGCATTTGGGGCAAGAGCCAGGTTTCCATGAAGGCAATAGGCAAGTTTGTTTACGGGAGTGGGTTCTACAGGAAACCATGGGGATCCCTTTGCCACAGAGGAAGCCCAAGACAGGGGAGAGGGGAGACCCGCACAAGGCAAAGACAGCGTGGACGTGAGGCAAGGCCAATCTGCTGCGGACAGAAACTGCCAGCTGTTTCTGGAAAGAGGGCGTTCCAAGCCAGGAGAATTTATTTCCAGAACACTCACCATGTGGGAAAAACAATAAATATCCTTGGAGGATAGGCGGTCCTAACTCATAATAAACGCACAAGGCCCTTAAAAAATGCTTAATAAAAGGAATAAATGTAAAAAACAAAACCAACCAAACAAAAAAACCCGAAAGCGAACCAAACAAACAGTAACCCAGACTGGATCTATGAGCCACCATCTCCCCTATTAGAAAGGGCAATGGATCTAATCTTCTGGCCCATGCAAGGAAAAGTACTTTGCTATGCCATAGACGCTGACCCCTCTTGCTTCCAAAGCTTGGGAATTCTCTGCCCAGAAATGTCAAAACCTTTGGCTATGGGTTTTGATTTCTCATTAACCTTTATAGGACACACCTTGATAATTAATTAAATTACACAATTTTATTTACCAGGTCATTCTCTCCAATTAAGATGGTAATTAGCTCCCATGTTCTATCGGGCATTTACTAGCCTCTCTATGAAAACTTGATGGCTCTACGGAACTTGATGAAATAATCAGGACATGTAATCATAGTAACAAGGTGGGGAGCCCCAGGGAGGATTTGAAATGTCTGACAGTAGACTGGAAAGGAATGGGACTTCAGGGTAAACACAGACCCCGTGCTGACTGCCACAGAACCAGCGGCACTTGAAGGCAAGCGTGGGCCACCTGGGAGTTTTCAAAGACTTGGAGCAAACTGGGCATTTTTTATCTTGGCAGATAGTGGAACCAAGGAGCTCGTATGTGCACCCGTGTGGGCACTGCTGCTTGAGAGCATGATGGCCAACAGCAGTAGCAACTTCAACAACTAGTCCTCGCTGTCAGGGGCTTACTGTGCGGACGGCACTGTACTAGGGATTCACACGCATTAAGATAGCTGATGATTCCTGACGTCTTGGAAGTAAGTAAGTGTCATACTCCGCTAGATTTTACCGACAGCACAACTGGGGCTCAACAGGGTATAGTGACTTGCCTATAGTCCCAGGGCTGGTCAGGAGCAGAGCTGAGACTTGAAGCCCTGAGAAGAGACATGCTCGTCCATGTGGCATGAGATGTTTTGGCTACAGTGGCACCTGTCACAAAAATGGCTTGGATCAAGGGCAGCAGCTCGGTGACCTCTGCTTTGCGGTCACCCTCTCCAGTTCTCCCCACATCTCTCACTCCTCATGATCCTCTCTCCCATTGAGCGCAGACATGGCTTCATCCTCCTCACCGCATGCTCCAGGCAGCTCCAAAGTTGATCCGAGCTGGTATCGGAGACAAAGCCTCTTTGCCTTTCCTGGTGTAGATGGTCGGTAAGGACATGCATGAGCAAGCTCTGGGCGTGGGGTTTGAGGTCTTTGAATCCGGTTCTCTCTCTTCTGGCATTTCCAGAGCCCCTTTCACCATGTGGGGGATCTGAGTGTTGGGAGGATGAAGTGAAATGCCATTGTGTGCACCACAGGGCCAGCCGCAGGGCAAGTCCCCGGGAGGTGTTTGCTTCCTTCTTTCCCAAATGGTGACTGGCACATTTAGACTTGGATCTGGGGCAAGGATGGGTTTCTCATAGTCTTAGATAACTCCCTGGTGGAGAAAGATAAGGACAGAATAGCCTGGATCCCAGGGAATACATGAGGAATCTCAGGGTCTAGTGGCAAGTCTCCACTCTCTCCAGTGACAGGAGTGACAGGTGTGGTGAAGAACAGCCCAGTCACGTTTGGTGAGGCCCCATAGAATAGAGAGGCAAGGAAGCCAATTCTAGAAGCCACTGAGAGCCCGGGGCGAGGGTGACCCTGGAGATATTTCCAAGCCTGTATGGGCCAAGGTGACCCAAGGTGAGCCTTCAATAACCCTGGGATGAAGCCTGTGTGCTCGACAAACAGGATGTGTCTTGCTTGGCCTTTTCATTATTTTCCATTTGGTCTGTGTTTGGTTTTCTTCCAGTTTTTTTAAAGTTGCAAAATACCAACTTATTCTGAGTTGATTTGAGAGGAGAGGGGACTGGAATGTCTACATCAAAAAGGAAGGCAGTGGTGGGGGGAGATTAGAGTGGCCTGGAGGCCAAAAGCCCCAAGGATGATGAGCATGATGGGGGAGATTGGCAGTGAGCCATGGAGCTGGGGAAACCAGAGAGGGGATGTCTTAGGGACGGAGGTGAGGTGACTGGGAAAGAGTCAGTGGTAGACTCCAAGGGTCTCTCCTGTCTTGGCTTTCACACTTGGCTTGGGAGGTTAATGCAGCCAAAGAAAGGAAACTGGGAGTCACCTGGCATGAGCCATTGGGCTGTGGATTATCATGGGCTGGTATAGGAGCGTGAAGACTCCTGTTGAGGCCAGCCTTATTTCTGCTCAGAGCATCCCGTCTGAGGCCTTTTAGGGAGCTCTAGGCTAGTCACATGTGAGGGTCCTTGATGTAGTCAATAGAAATGTGTCCTGGCTAGCTTCAGCAGGTTAGGAAATTGAGTAGAGGAGAATGGTGGGCTCTCAGAACAAAGACCTCAACTCAGAAGATGGGCAGTCACCAAGGCAGCTGTGATGAGAGGAAGGAAGGAGACATGGTAACCTTTAGCAGGAGCTGTCTATCTAAGGCATCCAAGCAGTCACTGCGGGACACCCCAGCTACCCCACGAAGAACTTGTAGAGATTTTTCACTGTAGAGTAAGGGCTCCAGGGTCAGAGTGGAGATGAGAGCATGCAACTGGCTGAACCCAGGTCCCATGTCAATGCCCTGCCTGCCAGGAGGTGGGGAGAGGAAAGATCCCTCCTCTCCTGTAGGCTATGGGTGAGACCCTATGGCTGGTAATCCCATGGAAGAGTCTCTCAAAGGGGGAGCAGGATTGGATGGTGGACACCAAAGGTAGAGTCAAATTCTTTGACAGCCTTGAAGATGCTCTCTACTTAAATTAGTTTGAACTGTTTTCTCCTCTACTGAGCTTTCCAGAACCTGCAGCATTGTTTAGTCCCATGGGGGTCTGCCCTTGGTTCTCATTCCTGACTATGATGGGGTTCCCGTACCTTGTCTTGCTCTCCACAGCCCCTGTCCTGAACCCTGGGTTTTTACTTCAGGTGTTCTACTAGTCTGAGTCTTGGCAGGAGACAGATCACATGCTCAAATGGGGTAATTCAAGAAGAGTTTGGTAAAGAAGACTGTTAGGAAAGTGGAGCTGGAGTGTAGAGAAACCAGAAAGGATAATGTAGCCTCTCAGGACTTGTGATAATGGGGCTCCGTTATCACTGGAGGGGCCTGGAGGGACCAAGGGTTGGAGGGGAGCGATTAGCAGGAGGGAAACAGAGACAAAGGTAGAGGCAGAAGCAGAGAGAAGCCAGACCAGAGCACAACTGGCTGAGCAGGGCCTGGAAAGACCAGCAAGGGGGTAGGGCAGGTCTGTGGGTCAGGCATTACAGATGAAGGGAGCCCTGTGGGCATGACCCTAGACTTGAACCAGGAACATGCATCTAGAACACAATGGGCAATTCTGATGTGTGAGGACGATGTTTCTGCCTGAAAAAGGCATTTCTTTAAGTCCATCTCTCAGTGTGTTCCTGCAGCAGGAGGACCTCAGGTCTATATTGCTTCTCCTCCCTCTTCTGATGCTTCCCTCACTGGAAGAAGGGGCCAGGTGCTGTTTTGGCTTTCTCCAGTCTTTACAGGCTTGTCTTAAATCACTGGCCTGCAGCCTAGCTCCCCCCACCAGCTCCCCAAATCTGTGGGCAGACCCACCTGCCATCAGATTTGTCAGAGCCCAGGTGGCAGACCTGGAGACCCTCTATGGGACCTCACAGAAGCCCCTCTGTCTTTCCCAATGGCCCCTTTCCCTTCTTCCCAGGTGGACCCCAAACACTTGGTTTCTATAACTGTAATAATAGTCCTCTCTCTGAATAACTTACCCTCTCTTCATGCCTAATTACCATGTGGCACAGTAATGATACATATAACACTAAATGTGTCAGGGTAACTCTGCTACGAGTCTTGTTTCATTATAACAACAAACTGGCTTTCCTTAGTGTCTCACCTGTCTAGGCCTCAGCCCCCACATGTACAAAAGGAGGGATTTGGATTAAGTTAATGTCTCCCCACCTGGTTGGTGTTTTAGAGATATGGACCCCTAGCCCCTACCCCCTAAATTCTGACCTAGTAGGTCAAATCTGTATTTTTTTTCTCTTCATTTCCCAGATCTTTCTATGGTGTCCAATTTAAGGACTGACATTTGTGAAACTCTGGAGCAGATCATCTCTGTGACACTTTCCCCAACTCATGTTTTCACTCAGTGATCATATACTTCAGAGGGGATGCTAGCAGAGATGAGGCTGGGACAGAGGTAAGGGACAGATACGGCAGACTTCGAATGCACTTTAAGAGAATTAGAATTCATCTCAAAGACAATGGGCTTTGGGGGTTTTAAGCAAGGACGACAGGATCAGATCTATGTGTTAGAACAGCCTTCTTGTGCAGTGTGGAAAATGGGTTGGAGCTGGGAGGTGGGGAGAAGGCTTTGGTCATAATCTGCCTGAGAGAATGGTGGGGACCTGGATTGGAGTGGTGGTAGCGAGTGTGGAGAGGGGACAGTTCTCTGTGGCATTTGGAAACTGGGATGGATACAGGACTCTGGTTTCTTTCTTCCTTTGATCTGGGATGTGGGGATGACTGTTGCTTGGTTCGGCAAGCCTTTGTCTTTTGCTAAGTTAGAGGACCACCTGCTGTGTGGTTCTTGGTTGGTTCATGACAGGCAGATGCCCCAGATTTTGACTCAAGAGCCAGTGACTCAGAGAAGCAGGGAGAGGGGAACATCCTTTCCGGAGGCTGCACCAGTAGCCACAACTTTCAATTTCCAGAAGCAGTGTAATAGAGGGCCAGGGGGACGCCAGGGTGTGCTGCCAGCCGCCATGGCCCGGCCGGCTGGTGAGCTGTGTTTACTTGTGCTAACTGAGCTCTCCCACTGGACTGCAGCGTGGGCTCCATTTCAGGTGAAGACCTTATAGCATCTAGCTCTTTTGTTCCTGGCTGTTTTAGAACCTTGGTTCTCTAATTTCCCCTGTGATTCTGTGAGCTATGATGATATTTTCGCTGAAATTCCTTTTCTGCTTAAATAGCCCAAATTATTTGTTCCTGCCAGATACCCCGACTGCCTCAGAGGCTGGGAGTATGTGAGCAGCCAGTTCCGTCCTCAGCCACAGCGAACCCAAGCAGGAGAGCAGCTCGTGAAGAAGAGAATCCCAAATGCTGCCATTTGGCTTAGAGACTAAAAATACCTTGGCTCCTGATTGGCTCACCCTCTATGCGGAAAGCCTGGATTGAGCTTTTCTTCACTATGTAGAGCTTTCCCTGAGCTGCACCACTCCATTCAAAACCTGAATGGTGGAATGGTCCTTGCATTTCAAACTATTGGAAAAGTGTCATCCAAATTCCATGGTCTGCTCCCATCTTCTGGAAGCTGGGAACTTTAAGAACCCTCTCAGGGCTCTCCGAAATTAGTGATCTTCTAGAAATCACAAGGCTACTGGGAGGTAAATGAGACCACTGATGAGATAGTGCTTTAATAGCTACAGAAAAGGCTGAAGGAATCCAAGGCTGTACCAATTATGTTTCTGCAAATACAGCTTCAGAAGTTCTATACAGATGGGTTGTTTTCTAAGTTCAGTCACTTTCCCACCTATCTACCATTTCAAGATGTTTTGTTTGTTTTCACACAAAGCAACTATAGTGGCCACTGAAACACTAGGTTTCTGTATTTTTTATTGCAGTAAAATATGCACCACAAAATTTACCATTTTAACTGTTATTAAGTGTGTAGGTCAATGGCATCATGTACATTCACCTTGTTGTGTGCCCATCCATCACTATCCACCCATGGAACTTTTTTGTTTCCTCAGTCTGAAACTCTGTACCTTTAAAAAAAAGAAAGAAACAAACAAACAAACAAAAAGATTTATTTTTTTATTTATTTGACAGAGAGAGAGAGCACGCAAGCACACACACACGCGCAAAAGCAAGGGGAACAGCAGAGGGAAAGGGAGAAGCAGACTCCCTGCTGAGAAAGGAGCCCAATGCGGGACTCGATCCCAGTACTTTGGGATCATGACCTGAGCCAAAGGCAGACCCTTAACCATCTGAACCATCCAGGTACCCCAAAACTCTGTTGCTTTTAAATACAAACTCCCTATTTACCTTTCCCTCCAGCCCCTGGCAACAGGCACCCCACTCTGACTTCTTTAGGTACCCTACATAAGTGGAATCATACAGTATTTGTCCTTTTGTGAATGGACAGTTTTACTTAGACAATGCCCTCAGGATTCATGCACCTTGTTGCAAATGAAAGGATTGTTCTTACTCCTTTTGCAACGCCTCTGAAAATGATAAGGTGGCAGTCCTTCTGGCTCAGAGGAGGTGGCCGGGGGAAAAGGAAATAAACACACCCTTCTGATACTTCCTGATTTCTCTCCAAGTGCTGAAAACCTGCACTTTGTAGCCAGGGTATTTCATTGTACGCACAGACCACATTTGGTCATCTACTCACCGTTCAGTGCACACTTGGGTTGCTTCTACCTTTTGGCACCTGTGAATAATGCACACTCTGAATATGAGTGTGCAAATAAGTGTGTATTTTTATGACCTATTCCCATCAAGCAATTAAGTTTATAAGATGGACATTTACACTTTCTCTATTTTGTAATTCTGAAGAATTTTAGAATAGACTTTCTTAAAGTGGGTCACACCTGTGTTCTTTACTCTTCCCAAATAGGAGGATGCAAAGATTGTCTACACATGTCCACTTCGCATGGATGTGGACAAACCCAGTATGTCTTCCAGTGAGGCCGTCATCCTCTAAGGGTGACTACACAGGCAGAGGTCAACACTCTCAAGTAACTCCCTCTGCTCTCCGGCCTTGATCAGAGACAGTTACCTGAACCTCTCTCCTCTTTAGAGGATCCTGTCCTTCCTCACCCTTCCTCAGGTACCCTAGCCTCTCTCACTGGATCACTCACATGTGGGCCTGGGGCTCTCAGCAGAATCGGTGACTGAGACCCCTGCCCCTTGAGTTTATTTTCTTTTTGCTCAACACCTCCTCTGATCCAGAAGGACTGCCACTTTATTGTTCTCAGAGTTATTTGCAAATGGCTTAAAAATTAAGTGACAAAAGAGGGGAGGATGAGAGAAGAAGAAATTGCTGGGAGTTCAGGGTTCATCTGTGAGCTAAGTTAGGAAATCTAGAATTGGAACACCTCATAGAGGGTGTCTGCATTCCCTTCAGTGCTTCTCTAGCTCAAGTTTTCTGTAAGATGGGAAAATGGGCAACATGGATGAAGCATCAGGATGTACTCGTTGTCATCCCCACTTAATCTTCATGCTAACACTGCAATATGGCTCTCTAGCCCCATTTTACAGCTGAGCAAACTAAGGCTCAGAGCTATTCAGAGCTTCTGCAAGATACGGGAGTTTGGACGTGAACAAAGTCCCATGTGACTCCAGTTCTGTTCTGCTTCTGACCCCCCCCCCCACCCCATTATGGCATTCCCCTTGCTTTCTGTGGAATGTTTTTCAGAAGGGTGACTGTGCCAAGGTGTGGGCACATCAGAGTTTGACAGAGGCTGGCAAGATACTCTCCTTCCAAGCTCCAGCCAGATCTTATTGTCTACCTCAGAGGTAGCTCTTAGAGCATTTGGGAAAGATCTAGATCTCCCTCATTCTCTGTTGACTCTGGCCTTTGTTTTCTCATTACCATGGGCCAGCAAAACCACTGCCTGCCTGAACCCATCTTCTACCCCTAACGCCCATTAGTAACCACTGGCTGAGCACCTTCAACAATAAAAACGTATAAAGATTTACGGAGCGCATCAGGAAGAATTTCTTGACCGAGGTTCAGGGACATACAGATGAGAATGTCAAAAAGACTCATGTGTCCCCTTTTCCAGGAAGGCTGGAAGGAAAAGGGCCACCCTGCCCCTGCCTGGCCTACTTGGACTGGGTACAGTTCTGCCTGGAGGCAGGGGAGGTGGCAAATGACCTCCAGAGGGCCTTGGCAGCCTGGAAAGTGGGAGCCTACAGGAAGCTGCCTGCCGCTTGGCCGCAGATGCTCCCTGTCATCAATCACTCAGTGCATCTGTTTGCTGTGCCGCTTGTTTAAAGAGCGAGGCGTTTGCTAATTGAAAACTGAAAGATCCATCCGTCTCACTCACAGCCAGCATGAAATCCACTCAGCCATGCAAGACTGGGGTAAAAGCAGGAGTAGGGAGCTAGGGTGCCCTTGGGTTGGCACACCCCATGGAGGTCATGTTCTCTCCTTCTGCCTCCCAAGGGAGCAAGGCTATTCTACCCCCCATCCACACCCCACCCATGAACAGCCAGGGGGTGCCCAGATTACAGTTTGTCTAACACTTCCTCATCTATTATCCTCAATGCTGCCCAGAGAGAATTGCCTTCTTAGCCCCAATGTAAAGATGGAGAAAGTGAGACTCAGGGATGGTAAGCTACTTGTTAGCCAAGGTCACAAAACTGCTATGGGACAGAGGCAGGACATCAGTCTGGGTCCTTTGACTAGTCAGGAGAAGGGTGGCTGTCTGCTGGATAGCTTCCCTGAATAGAAAGGTGCTGAGCTAGAAGGGACCATGTCCTTCTTTAGGTGGATTAAACCTGGAAACAAATGGCCTAGGGGTAGCCAAGGGGAAACACCGAAATTTCAAGAATATCTGCAATGTTTCATTGTTTTAAATGCAAATAGAGCAAAATACTGGTAATCCTGATTGCTAGAATTTCTCCCTATCAACCCTGCATGGATGGGAGCCAGGCCAGATCCACAGGAGAGTGCAAAGGCAAGGAGCAGGGGAAGAGGTGCCAGGCGTCCACTTATAGCTCCTGCCTTTCCCCAGTTGCCTCCAGAGATGGCTGTATTTGGGGAAAGTGCTGATGGGCACGTTGTACATGGGAGACTGGCCCAGCTCTGGATCTCTGTGGAATCTGGAAAGGCACTCCAGTTCTCTGCGACTCAGTTTCCCCTTCTAGAGTGATGAGGGTGGGGAGTTAGAGGAGTGCACAGTCCCTTCTGTGATCAAACCTAATCTTTGTGGCTCAGAGTGGCTTGACTCCAGCAGGGATGGACTGACATCCTGCTATGCCCAGTTCTTTCCCCATGCTGTTCCCTCTGCCTGGAAAGCAGTGCCGCCTTCTCCCTCTGACCCCCGTGGGAAAGGGTATTGCTTTATCAGCTCCAGTTCCCATGAGGTCTCCTTGCTTGTGCCCCCTAGCACCTAGCACCGCAGGTGCTGTGGTGCTGTGGTATGTTTCCTGGAGGTCTCCTCTGCATGAGAGCAGGGACCTGGTTTTATTCCTCTCTGTGACCCGGGGCTCTGACACAGCGCTTGGCAAAGGAAGGACAGTCAAAAACTGATTGCTGAAGACTCCACCTCCCTTTGGAGTCAGGGGTGAGCTGGAACCCTAGAGGCCCTTTTTTGAATTTTCACTTCAGGTCAACTCCAAGCAGGCTTTCCCCTGAAAGAGTCAAGCAACAAACAGAACTGACCCCAGGGGTTCCAAGACCGGAAGTCTGTAAACCAACACTGACTGCTCCTCCTTACACTACTCCCTGGATGGGCGGTACCTCCCCCAACCATTATCCTCTGACTTCTCAGAGGGAAATGACAAGCCACGATGAGGATGCTTGGTCACCGGCAGCCCTAAATTTACAGGGTCTCACTTTGGGGATAAGGGGCGAGCGCAATGGGCAGTGACCAATCAGTTTCCGCCTAGGCTCCCATCTGCTTCGAAGCCAGGGCTGACTCCATCCCCTGCCTGCCCGCTGCTCCCCGCAGGCCCGGCGTACAGAGCCCACACACCCGTGTGCAGTGGGGTGGGGCGGGGCCTGGCCCAGGGGCGGGGCCCAGGGGCGGGGTCCAGGGGCGGGGCCCAGGGGCGCCCCGTGGCCAGGCGGCCCCGCCCCTCCTCCCTCGCTAGGTGCTCCGGCCCAGCGAAGCTGTCCAGCCTCAGTGCGGTAACCCGCCGCCTCCCGCGCGCACCGCGCCGCCTCCGCTCCTCGTCCCTGCGCCGCACGGCCGCCCCGTGCCCGGCCCCGCCCCGCCCCGCCGCGGCCGGTCCACTGCTCTCCGCGGGCAGGAGCCGGCCAAGCGCCTGCCCGCCGGGGCTCTGAACCGCGCGGCGGGGCCGGGAGTCAGCGACCCGCCGAGGAGAGCGGCGGCCGGGACGGCTGCCAGAGGGGCGGCCGCGCGTGGATGAGGCGGGAGCTGGAAGCCTCGAGCAGCCGGCGCCGTCTCTGCCCCCGGGCGCCCTATGGCTTGAAGGTAAGCGCGTGCAGGACAGAGCGACAGGCGGCCAGGACCGAGGCAGTCGCAGGGAGAGGAGGAGGGAGCTCGGAGGGTGGCGCAACTGGGAGCAGAAGTTTGTCCGGCCACTCTGTTGCCGCCTGCCGGGGACCTACCCGGTTCTCCACAGAGAACCTCTCCATTGGACCACGGAGAGGGGGCGACAGGAACACAGCACTGCCATGCCCTCTGCCTCCCTCTTGGCGTCCCTTGCGCGGCCCGGGCGGGAATCCTCGCTCCAGGCATGGGCGGGCGGTGCCGGGACAGCTTCCTCGCGGAGCGCCTAGAGCCAGCCCTGCCGAGCTGAGGCTTCACAGGGCGGCCCGTTCCCGATGGTCTCGGGAGGGCACTTTCCACCCGGGACCCCAGGGCGCGCGGCCAGAGTTTCTGATTGCCTCGGAGGGAGAAGGGTTGTTCTTGGCAAGTCTACATTTGCGGGACCTTTGACTTTTTTCGTTTCTGAGGACAGACCCAAGGGAAGAGGCCGATTCTGCCTGTACTCTCATACTCCCGGTGTGCCGCTGTCCTTGGTACTGAATATACGTTCTACTTCGCCGTCTCTCCGAGATCCTGTAGAGTGGGGAGGCTGGGGTTTCGGACCCATCTCGGCCTTGGAATGGGGGTGACGTTTGGGGCAGTAGCGGAGGGTGACTGCTTAATTGTGGAATGGACCAAGAGCTTCGAGAGGGTCATGTGCGGAGACAAGAGGCAGCTCTAAGAGCCAGAGGGAGCGCGTCCCCATCCCTGTCTGCACAGGCGCCCTGTGAGTGGGTTCCTCTTGAAGAACAGAGGTAAGAGAGTGCGTGTGCGTCTACACAACAGGCTTCGCCATGGACACAAGTCACAGCGCCGCAGCTCACAGCTCCGTAGGGACAGGCCCTTCTCTCAGCCACAGGGAAGCTATCTGAGCGAGTGATGCTGCCCCACCTGGCACCCCACTACTTTTTTGTGCTGGGGGCTCCTGAGGTTGGGGAGGTACAAGGCACTTTGAGGATCCCTCTCCAGTTCCTTTGGCAGATCGGATCATTTCTGGATTTTTGACCAGGATGTAAACCTTTCAGGTTAATCCTGGCTCCTTCCCAGGAAGTAGGTGATCAGTGATTCTTCCCCTTGGGATGCAAATATTCAGCCTGTCCCTGATTCATCCCGCAGCATTAGGACCACTTGAAAAGGAATTCATTCTTCTCATGTTTCCCCTGTTGCTGCTGTTTGAGGAGGGTGGGCAGAAAGAGAGGCCTTGGTGAATGTGACCATTTGCAAGAGAACTTAGTGGGCTGATTTGCTGGGTCCCTGCATTTGACTTCTTTGCTTGATGTTCAGGATTCCTGGCATATCTGATAGGGACATGGGTGGTGGTAGGTATCTCTGAAATTGGGTATCTGACAGGGAAGACGTTTGAGAGGGTTAGACCTAGAGCTGAGGCAGGGCAATGGTAACCCCAGCCTTGGTCTCTCTTGAAAAACATTCTCAGTTCCTGCTACCTTCTCTGCACAGCTTGGGGATAAAAGGTACTGGGAAATGGAAGATTCTGATTTGTTATATGGGTCCAGAGCAGGATTTCTCTAATGGTTGTTTCATTTTAATGAACTCCCTATCTTTGAATCACCTGGGAAGCTGGATAAAAATGGAGTCTCAAGCTGAGACCCGGAATGTATATTTTAACAATATTTCTGGGTGATTCATGTATACGCTGGTTAAGAAATCATTGCTCATGAAAGTTCATACTTTGACTACAGGGAGCATGATTCAGGCCTTTATAACTGACTCTTGCCTCCTGCTGCTTATCATGTTAAGTTCTTCAGGCGTGGGGCTGTTGATGGAGGGACCACCCCCGGATTCAGTCCCTTTGCTGAAATAAAGTGTGTAGCCTGATCTCCTCTCCTCCAAGATCCTCCTGGTATTTTCTTATTTCTAAATCAGATTTTTAGGCTCTAGGAATCACCAATATGGCATTATGTTGACCTGTGTAAATAGTAACTGCCCTCCCCTGGGGGCCAACCCATTGTGTTCCTCTTGCCCACCCCTTCTGGGGGAATTACTGTCTTTCATTATATATGTACTGTGGTCTGCTAACCCAACTGCTCCTGAAATGCCAAGGAGTGATTAGTTCAGCTTAGTAGCACGTCATGTTCCCCAAGGCTGGTAGCTACTTGTGCTCTGCTCGCTGTGACATATTGGCTGTATTGATTTGGCTCTTTAAGCTAGCAAGCTTGTAGGGGTGAATAAGGCCAGGGATGATGCTCGTGGGCTAGTCAGTTTTCCAACTTTACTCACAAGGTTGGATTATCTCTATCTAGAACATGCAATGATATAGGAGAATTTGAACTTGAGAGAAACCCTGTGTTCCTCCTTCAACCAGAGGAAAGAAAGGGAACTCAGGGTCTCATAAAAAATGTAGTCTCATATTCACCTGGGATTGACGTGCTGAAGCTAGACTGGTCTGAGGTCTCTATTGTATAAGGGGAAATGTATGTATAAGGGATGTATATGTATAAGGGGAAAGACGTGTGGATTTGGCCTGGAAAGAGCTGTCTTTATCTTCCCTGCAAGTGAAAGTTGTATTTTGGTGTTGAGGAAGAAGCATGGCTGTGAAAATAGCAGAGTTTGTGAGAGGTTTGGCAGTGGGGGGAGAGGAGAAGAATAATGAGACTTCCTTGAGCCAACGCTGCCCCTTCTAGTGACTCATGTTTTCTGGTCTGCCAACCCCCCATGTCTCCCTCCCTTGTAGCTGAATACGTATGACTCTCCAGCAGTGAAGGTGTTTTGGCCCCTCAGAAACGACAGGCGAACCGATGTTGAGGTTTTATAAAGTCAGAACCCCAAAATGAATCTCCCAGAGTTAGGCTGCATATCACAGGTCACAGTAACCTAAGATTTGAGGTCTTGAAAAGAACTTAGCATGGCTACCTAGTCAGTCCCATATCCCCCTGGACATTGTAACTGGGATGTTAAATCCTTAGATTATTTGGGCTCCTCAGAGGTCATTCTGGATTCTCCTCACCCCTAAACAGGGTAGCTTTTCTCTTAGTCTAGAATACGGTGATCTCTCTTTTGTTACCAAAGTACTCCGAAAAAGGAGTGGTGTAAGCTTTCCAGTCCCAAGCCACCAGGACTGGGTTTGGCAGCCAAAGCTTCTCCATCTTGCTGGGAGCTCTGCTTAGCAGGAGAGCATCCTGCATCTAGCAAATGCTTGGAAGCCGCAGGCAGCTGGAAGGGCACAGCTTGGTGTGAGCTGAACCAGGCTCCTCGGTAGGTAACCTTTAGCTGTATATGGGCTCTCAGCTGAACCAGCACTGTGTTTCCCTTTCCTTGCCCCCATAGGGCTCTTATGACCCTGAGACGACTTGGCTTTGGGGTTCTGCCTAAGCTCTGCAGCTCTCCAGGACACTACATGGAGCCACCCAGGCCGTGCAAGTTGCTTATTTCCCGGTTTGGGGTGGTAGGCTGATACTCTCTCCAGCCTTTTAAATTACCGTAATTGTGTTAGAAACCAACATTAATACATCCCTGCCTCTCAACTGTCCCTATCACCATTGTAATTGAAGATTGCTTTCTTATTTTTTTTAAACAATAGAATCATATTATTTAAATGCATAGGTGTGGAAAATAGCTTGATTATAGTGTCAGTCCGTGTGGGAGGAGGAGTAAAACTACAAGATTCAGCCACAGGGTTTGTTCTAGTCTGGGTCCAGAGAAAGGGGAGAAACTTGCTATACATTTCCCCTCTTCTTGTCCCTTTCACTTCCACCTGATAAATGGGTTTATCATACAATCAACACATTTGGCAGCTGGGATGTCCCCTGGGGAGGCACAGCCTCTTCTCTCCCTAGGAGATATGGGAACGCTTCTCTGCAGAGAAGAGGCTCCCACTGGCTCTAGCATTCAGGGAGGAGCAAGAGATGATGCACTGGGGCCTGGGGACTCCCCTCTCCCCTAGGTGGAAGAAGCTGTGTTGCTGCAGTGCCCCAGACTCAGGGGCCCGAGAGTGTGAGGGGCAGTATATGGGGATGGGAGCTAATGAGAAGCCATCTCTTTGGGGGTTCCTGGAAAAGGCGGATGTTAAATACGTATGTATAAGACATCAGTTTGAAGCAGTTTGGGCAATTTTCTTTTATCTGATGTTCACAATTTCCAAGAGGAGATGGGGATTCTTTGCTGTCTACAGTGATGGGTAGGGGAAGGGGGGAGGACCTCTGGCTCTCCCTGGAGCACTCTAAGTGATGTCAACCTGCTCCCAGACAGAGGATGAGAGGTGAAGTCAAGCAGACTCATTCCCCCAGGGCACATGAATAGGCCCATAGCCAGCCTGGGTAGCCGGGCATTCCGGGGAGCTGTGGCTTAGCACAGAGCAGCAGCCATAGCCCCAAAGACTCTCCCCTGCAGATGTCTGTGAGCCAAAGTGAGTCCTGGGGCCTGTCCACACATCACTGGGCTCCTTCAGAACGTGCCTGCCCTGCTCATTTCCACCCCTGCCTTGTTGTCATTGTTTGGATTCTAAGTGGCTCAGCAGGAGAAAGGCATTAGAAATGAAATTATTTTCGTTACACGCTGTATAATTGCCTTCTCTCCTTCCTATTACCCCAGGGAGCAACATCACTAGCAGTTCCCCAGGAACCCTTGGTCTGGGAAAGTGGCTTCGTCTCAAGCTTCCTTAGAAGGACAATTGGCCGGGCTTACCAATCCTTCTACTGCTGCCCTAATCATCCTAGCAGCTAATGTTTACTGTGCACTTGCTGTGTGCAGGGTGCTGTTCCAAGCGCTTGCTGTGTGTTTTTTATATCAACTCTTGGTCTGGCAACAATGCTACAAAGTAGGCACTGTTGTTATCCCTCTTTCCCCAGAGCTGCCTCTGTGTGGAGGTGGGTGTGGAGAGGTAAGTGGCTTGCACAAGGTCACAGGGCCAATATGCAGGGGGAGACTTAAAGCCAGACTGTCCCATGCTAAAGCAATTGCCCTCTCTGACCTACCTAACAGAAGAATAAGAAAGGGTGGAGAATAGGACTAACAAGGCACTTTCTTGGGTAAACTGAAATAACAGCAAGCTTTCCACATGAGCCCAGGAAAGGAGGAGATAGCAGAGGGAGAAGAATGGGTGCAATAAATTCTTGGGATTCTTAATGTCAAGGACCACCTAAGAATTTGTTCTGTGCCTGGATCTCACTCCTTTGGGTACAGTGCACTGGGAATGAACCTTAGCAAGCAATGAGAACAGAGGAAAAGGGGGCGGGAGCAGAAGGAGGCAGAGTCACCTGAGTCTCGCTAGTTTGAGGGAGGGCAGGAGAAGGTGTGGATTCACAGAAGGGCTGGCTTCCTTGGGGAAGGTTCATCTCTTTGAGGTAAACCGAACTGTTGCAGAGGATGTAACTCAGACTTCTGCCCACCTTGTGGTCTTTTGGTGTTGCTTTCTCACTGCCACAGGATGGAAACTTGTCATATCTCCAGGACAAAGGGGCTGGATTTCAGGGCAAGCAGAGAGGATCTCCTCCCCGGGATCTTGCAGAGATGCGGGAGTAAGTCAGGCCTCTCCTAAGAACTAGCTGCTTGGTGCTTTTCTGCTGGACAGAGGCAGTAGAGGCCTGGGTATCCCTGGGCCAGGCCTTTGACCTGTGTATCAGGTTCTTTGGGTACAAAACAAAAGAACTTTTATCTGCTGCCCACTATCTTGGAATTTCAAGATTCCAAGTGCTGTTGGATTCAACAGCACTTAGGCTCTACTGATAATGGGGCTCACCTCCCAATAGGCTGGATAACTTCTAGCCCGTTGGTAAACCTCACCATGAATTTTATGAATGCCACTTAACAGCATTTAGTCCCTTTCTTAAGCCCTTAAAATACAACATAGTTAAGCCTGAGCGCTTAGGAGCAAGCCTGCAGGATTTGAATCCAGACTGTGTACCTACTAGCTATGTTAACTTAGGCCAATTGGCTGACCTCTATCGCCTGGGGTTCTCATCTCTAAGTGGAGACATGAATACCGAGATACTGGGTTGTGATGGTTACTTGTGGCAATAGATACAAGATGTTTTAGAGTCCCTGGCAAAAGTAAGCATTCCCTAAATCTTAACTGTAGTAATTGTTATTATTATTATTAAGGAACTCGAGGGGGAGCATTTATAGCTGCTTTCCTTTTGAATTCACTCAACACCTGATTTTACATCTCTGAAATTAAGCACATTTTTAAAACTTTCACAAAATTCAAGCTTACTTTCTTTCTTATGCTCTCCACTTATCTGCACTGCTGTCTTGGGCGCTTCCCACCCAGAAGCTCTTACACATTTTCGGCAAGAGGAAGGAGCTTTAGTCACTGGTCCATACGTTATGCTGGGCTCACCACAAGCGTAGCGGCCTTCTTGTCATCATACAACACTATTACAATACTGTTGACCATAATCCCTCTGCAGTACCCTTTATCTCCATGACTTACTCATCCCATTACTGGAAGCCCATATCTCCCACTCCCCTTCACCCATTCTGACCATCCTCCACCCTCACCCTTCTGGCACCCATCATTTTGTTCAGGTGGAGCCTTACTGATTGGCATTGTAACATGACATGATGCCTTCTGGCATAGGCCACTTTTTATTGAAAATCCCAAATAAGGAGAAAGTAGCAGTGCATAAGGACAAGGAAACTTTCCTTTCTTCTACCGTGGTTGAAAAGCCCAAAGAACCTCACGTTAAGATCCTCAGAACAAACATGTGCTCTTCATCTTTTGGGGTCATTAATGACAGAGGCAGGTGCCATCCGTGTTTTGGGTGAAGGATGGTCTTGCTTAAGATAGGGATGTAACATTATAGTTTCTGGCCCTAGGACTCTCCAATCCTGAAAGCTGTTCCCTTTCTTTGGCTCTTCTCCTTTTCTTTGAATCCTTCACTGGTGAAGACTCTTTCCTAATTGATGCATCTCTTTCTGGACAATTATGAAGCTTTACTGTTTAGGGAAGATAGAAGATTTCCAAGGGCGTGGCAGGTGTTCCCCTCCCTGGTCTTCTTCCTCAGGTTGAGTAGTCACTCCTCCTTTCTTGGATTCTGATTTGTTCTTATGTTCATTTATGGCAGATCAACAAGAGAATTGTGTTGACAAGCAGAGTCTAACAGCTAAGGTTCCAAGCCGAGGATGTCAGCCCCCCACAAAGGAGCAAAGATATTTCCATACACACCTTTCTTTGGAGAGTGTGTATAACTGAAGGCTTAGATTTCTCTCGATGACCAATTGCACAAAGTCTGCCTTTTGGACAGTCTTCTCTGGTGAGCTAGAGGAAGGTGGTAAGAGGTGACGACTGCTTTCCCTAGATTGGTGCTGCCATCCACACATTCTGAATCCTTCCTTAGTTACAATCTGTGGCAGCCAACTTCCAAGATGACCCCCAATACTCCCTACCTCCTGGTATTCATACTTTTATGTTAGCTCCTTCTACATGAAATAGGGAAGACCTGTGTACCAGCTGGACAATGCCTAAATGACAGATCGGGACTTCTGAGGATCGGTCAGAAAAGGTGCATGACTTCCACCTTATTCTTTCTTGGGTTGCTCATTCTGGGGAATGCCATCTGCCATGTCAGGACACTCAGGCAGCCCTATGGAAAGGTCTGCATGGCAAGGAGTTGAAGCCTCCTGCCAAGAGCCATGCGAATGGGCCGTCTTGGAAGCAGATCTTTCCTCCCCAGCAAGCCTTCAAATAACTGACCACTTCAAGGACTTAGTTTTAGCCTTGTGAGAGACCTGGGCCAGAACCACTCAACTGAGCTGCCTGAGTTCCTGACCCACAGAAATTCATTCAGATAATGCGATTTTGTTGTGCTAAGTCTGAGTTTGGGGATAATTTATTACTTAATAGTAGAAAATGAATACACACTCTGAGATTACTCTCCATGAAATCATTCACCCATTCCTGCCCCAGTGACATGGGAGTCACTTCACTGTCTGAGCAGAAGCTGGATTCCTCTGACTGGACTCAAGCTGTCTCTAGTGAGCTTCAAGGCGCACCTCTGATTTTGTTCCGAGATTTCAAAGTGCTTGTGTTTCACACATGATGGTCACGCACCTCTCAGCCCTCGTCCTACCCGACAGGCTGCCGACATCTGTACTCTGTATTCTGTCTTCCCGCACTCACTCCTCCCTGAATGTCTTCAGCCGTGGCTGCCATTCTGCATGTACCTCACTTTCTGTCCTTGCACGGAACCCAAATTACCGAGCTAGATACTAGGCACTCATTTTGGTCGCAAACCCACTAATGAAGAAAAAAACAAAACAAAACACAAAGATCCCCGCCCTCCTGGAACTTGCGTTGAGGAGACAGATGGTGTGCAATAAATATAAAACGTATGTGACTGAGTGTGCAAGAAGGCAGTAAGTAGTTGAGAAGAGAGAAAATTGATTAGGGCTTTGGGATAAGGCACACTTTGGGCTGGGAGGAGTGGGAAGTTTGCCTTGTTAAATATGGTGGTCAGGGTGGATGTCACTGAGAAAGTAACACCTAAGAAGAGATTTAAAGGATGTAGGGGAGTGGATTTTGCAGCTAGCAGAGGGAGAGCATCCAAGGCAGGGGGATCATGAGGTCTTCTTGCATTTTAAAACACTTTTAGTAATTTGAGTTGCTCCCTGTGGAGCAGTAGTAATACTCTGCCTTTTTAATTTTCAAAGCTCCTGAGGCCTTAGCAATCTCTTGCATTTGTAAATCACTTTCTCTGGCCCTACCCGGACTGATTGTTATGGCAAGCCATGGAGGTAGCTGTTACAACCTCTATCTTGCAGATGAGGCCACTGAGGCTCAGAGAGGCCTCGTGAAACTACTCAGGCTCACGGAGCTAGGAAGGACTAGAGTTATGGCCTCGGGGAAACTCTAGTGCTCCCTTCGTATATTGCTGTCTGAATGCTCAGTGCTAATCTTTCGATTGTGCATTTCTTGTCTTCCCTATGGAACTGATAGCTCCCTGAAGCAGAGCCTGTTTCATGTGTCTCCAGAACCTTTAGAGCAGAAAGGAATGCTGAGCACTTGGTAGCCACTTACTTAAATTGTGGCATGGGCGAGTATGAGTGAGTGGGTGGGCGATGGCTTATTTCCCCTCAGCCACACTGACTTGAAGCCCAGCAAGAGTGTCTGGCAGGGTTGGTGGTCAGCAGGATGCTTCTTACCTTCTTTCTTTCATCCTCACCTAGCATTCTCTGATTACCTGCAGCCACAAGTTACATTATACTGTGGCTGAAAATTGTTCACAGTTGTTGCAGGGCGTGGAATTCGGATGTTATTGCATATGGAAACCTGCTTCGATCAGACATACACATGGGGAAGAAGGTGCTGGGTGAGCTGTCAAGGAAACACTTAGAGATGTGTTGGTCTGGGTCTGTCTGGGGACTTGAGGACAAGCAGGATGGAATAGTCATTGGGGTTTCTCCTTGGAGCTCTGGATGGTTTGCTCTGAAGCTGGGATTTAGGGTTTTGGGAACAGGAATGATCCTTAGCTTAAAAGGTACAGAACAGACCTGTACCCCTGGGGATAAAAATATATGTTTATAAAAAATAAAAAAAGTATTAAAAAAAAAAAAAAAGGTACAGATAAGCATAATTTACCTGACACCCTTTGAAAGCAGTAACAATTGGAGCCAACCTTTCCCAAAATCACTTCTTAAAAAATGAGATACCCACCCTCTGCCCATCTAGCTACTCAGTATAACAAAGTGATTCAGATGATGAACTTGGAAGCCAGACCGACAGAGTTTCAGAGCTGTGTTCTGCCAGTAACCAGAAATGTGACCTCAGTCAGGCTACTAGAACCCTTTGAGATTCAGGTTTTTCTCCCATGAAATAGGGGTGACCATGACACTTACTTCATAGGGCTGGTGGAAAGTAAATAAATTGTGCATAGAAAGTGCTTAGCCTGGTACCTGACACATGGTAAGCTCTCAATAAATAGTCATTTCATAATTCTCATTGTAGTTAGTAGGGGCATTGATATGTCCACAGGATCCTTCCCAGTCTATGCTCTAAATTCCATCTCTCCTCTGGAGGGAAGAAAGACATCACTGCAAGAAGAGGAAAACAGACAAGGTGGGACCTGACACCAAGAATGTTATTTTTGGAAGAACCCAATGTCCTACAGCAAGACAGAATGGTAGAGCCCCACGTCCCTTTGGGCCATACCCTGTTGTCATCAACTTCAGTTCAGAGCATGCAGTAGTCAAGGAACCCAAAAAACTAAGAGCTGAAGCCTGGAGTTTGAGTTGGGGACGGTACAGGCTGAGGTCCAAGGGAGCAGGGCCAGACTGTAAACTCCAGAGCCTTGTGAAGACTTCATCCTGAGGGCAAGAAGCCGTTATGAAAGTTGGGTTTTAATCCAGAGAAGATCTCAACTGATTTCATTTGCATTAAAAAGAAATCATAGAGGCTGCCCTCTGGGAGAGCTGGTATGACAGAAGCAAGATTGAAAGAAGGGTGACTAGCAGGATTTTTGGTTGTCAAGATAGTGATGCTGGAGGCCTGGAATGAGGTGGGGCAGTGGAGATAGAAAGATGGGAGTGATTTGCAAAGTTAATTAAAATTCAATAAAATTTGGTGAGTGATGAGCTGTGGAGACGAAGGGAGGGAGAAGCCAAAGATGATTTAAGGATCATGAAGCAAGGCAACAAAGAATATTGGTATAAAGTATCTGAATATTGGGCCACAAACCTGAGTCTAGTAGAGAGGGCAGTGGATATTGGAGGATGGGGCACAAGGGACTGGAAGCAGTGACCCGGTAGTACTGATGAGAGACCTAGTATACTTGGAGGGACCGAGAGCATGAGCTAGAACACGGAGGCAGCTGTGGTCACAGAGCAGGGATAACTCCACTTCTGATTATGAGAGGAGCAGAGCAGTCCTGGGTGATGACAAGGTCCAGGGTGCAACCATGAGAACAGGTGACCGAAAGGGAGGGTGTCCTTGGAGATGAGGGCATCAAGGAGCTGAGAGGCCAAGTTCCAGACATGGATTCTGCCCAAGTCCATGGCAGGACTGGGGCTGGAGTGCAGGCTAGGGAACTAGGTGCCAGAGTCGTCGAGAAGCTGGGAAATGGCCCTGACAGGGACAGATGGTGAGGTTATAGATGGGTGGCATGCACCGTGAAGGAACAGGGATTTCACGGGAGGGCAGAGAAAGGCTAAAGAAGACAGGGAGGCTGTAGTTGCGGTGTTAGCAGAGGAGGCTGACACGGGACACACCTTTCCAGTCTCCCCACACTGGTGGTGTTCTCTTCTGCTCCCTCACTAGCTCCAAACTCACTAGATGACATTCCTCTCCTCATCTGCAGAGAATGAAGGAGAAAGAGAACAGAGGGTGATGAGTGGGTGTAAACTCTGGATGAGAGGTGGAAGAGGGGGCAGTTATAAGGAAGAGAAAAGCAAATGGATCTATTGACATTTGTCGGTCCTCTGTGCTCACTGTACCATATCCAGCCTTGGAGGATGCTTTCTCTGCCTAAATGCTCCAGCCCTTGGCCTTAGAAGCTAACTTCTAGTCGTCAGCCTTTAAAACTGAGCACAGACATCACCTCTTCCAGGGAGCCCCCCCCCCCCCCCACGATCCCACCAGCCTGGGCTAGGGACCTCTCTTCTATATTTCCATAACATGAAGTGTAAGATCTATCACACCATATTGTAATGTTTATAATTGCTTGTTGACTCTCTTTCCCCAGTCAATGACAAATTCCTTGAGGAAGGGGAATTACGTTTTTACCTCTCCAGGCTTGGATACCAGCCCATTGCACTGCACATGGTGGGACCGTGATCAGGGGAATCCTTTGCCCCTGACTACACAGTAATAACAGAAGAGGACACACTGTCTTCTGCTCATCCTTAAAATTCCGAGTCGGGCTAGAAAATTTCTCCAGTGGGACACCTGGGTGGCTCAGTTGTTTAAGCATCTGCCTTCATCTCAGGTCATGATCCTGGAGTCCCAGGACCAATTTCTGTATCAGGCTCCCTGCTCGGTGGGGGGTCTGCTTCTCCTTCTGATATTTCCCCCTCTTGTGCTTTCTTTCTCTCTTAAATAAATAAATAAAATCTTAAAAAAAAAAAAAAAAGAAAGAAAGAAAAGAAAAGAAAGAGAGAAAAGAAAGTCTCTCCAGCAATTAACATAGACTGAAGAGACCCCCAGCACGTCAAGAATCTTAGGGACCCAGACTAACTCTTGATTCATGGGTGAGAAATCTGTGCTCCCAGAGTGTCGTGGCTATTTCTCTGCAGACCACAAACCAAGGGCCTGCCAGGGACCCTGCTGATGTCCCACCACACCCAGCCAGTGTCCCGCGCTGTGCCCAATGGCTGGGCCTCTGGTCGCCTCATCGAAAATTCCCTCAGTTTTACCCATTGTCCTTTCTTCCCATTTCTGGGTCTCAAAAGGCTGAGCTGGTGATCCTTTGTACTTAGCTCTACTCCAAAGCTTGAGAAAAACAGATGAGTGAAGCAAACCGAGCTGGTACGTCTATATTTTGAGGGACTCACAGCTTTGAGGGACAGAGCTGCGAACTGTCAACATCTTCCTTGCTTACTGAGAAGCAGATTGTAAGCAGGTGGGGGCTCAGTGTATCAAATGACATGCAAAAGCTGTTAGAACATGACGTTATTGTCATTAATAATAACAGAATAGGGTGGACTGATGGCCCCTTTGTCATTGAACAGTCAGGAGGGGCAGGGGCAGGGGTGCTTCCCATGCTCTGTGCTGAGCACATGCTTCTGGGGAGAAGCGGTCAGTAGATCATGGTTGCATGTGTGGACGTACGCAGGAGTGAACGAATGAATACTGTTCTCTTGCATGGCAGGCTGAGATTGGCTGGAAAACTTAAACATCGCATCCTGAAGGGCCTGGAGAAAAAATGAGGCAGGTAGCTTGGAGAAATCAATGTCCACGACCTTTCTTTTTAAGGACTTTTGTTTGGTTCCCAAATGCACTAAGAAAAGCTCACGGTGTAGGATGGCTGCAAGCCTGTGTGGGCTCCCTGGGCCCCACACAGGGAGAGGGTCTCTAGAGGGAGGCGGAAGGTGGGCAGACCTCTGCAAAGTTCGCCAACCATTTGCCTTGAACATTGTAGGGCCCAGGGAACCTGGGGAATGTATTCATTTCCTCAGTAACAAAGTACCACACACAGGTCATCTCAAACAACAGGAAGGTATTCTCTCCTAGTTTTGGAGGCTGGAAGTCTGCAATCAAGGTGCCTGCAGGGCCATGTTCCCTCTGAAGGCTCTAAGATCCCTGGCCTCTTCTAGCTTCTCACAGCTCATGGTGTCCCCTGGTTTTAATCTCCACCTCCGTCTTCACATCATCTGTGTCTCTCCATGTCGCTCTCTGTCCTTGCCTCTTCTCATAAGGATACCAGCTATTGGATTTAGGTCCACCCCCGCCGCCAATCTGTTAGAATCCCGTCGAGATCCTTAACTAGTTACCTTTGCTAAGGCCCTGTTTCCAAATAAGGCCAGAATCTGTGGCGCTGGGTAGACATGAATTTGGGGGGACACCATTCATCCCATTGTAGGGAGCTCCCTGACTTGCTGGTTCCTGGTCCTGGAGGCATTCTTTGCCTCTTCCTTTTTTTTTTTTTTTTAAAACATTTCATTTATTTGAGAGAGAGTGAGCACAAGAGAGAGAACACAAGCAGGGGGAGAGGGAGAAGCAGAATCTCCCCCAAGCTGGGAGCCCAATATGGAGCTTGATCCAGGACACTGGGACATGACCTGAGCAAAAGGCAGATAGATGCTTAACCAACTGAGGCACCCAGGCACCCCATTTCCCTTCTAGTTACCTGTTGTTGGGACAGCTGCCCATTTACCCAAATGAAGCGTCATCTCCCATGTTGGAAGGCAAGTAAGGACAAGAAAGAAAGCAATTAGTACAGCGGGAACTTGGGGATTAACTGGGATTCATTGGCCTCCTGGCACAGTGGGTAGTAAGATGGGGAGGTAAAGGGAGTTTGGAGAAGAAAAGGGAGGAAGGGGGTCCCTTCAGAGTTCCAGAGAGGGGAGGCCCTATAGCTGTGGGCTCAGGACCAAGAAGGTGGTTGCTGGGGGCACATACTAAGTGCCGTGTATAGACCATAAGGAACTCAAGGATTTGTGGTTGTTCACTCACATTCATCCTGCAGGCATTTACTAAGGCCTCCTGTGTGTTGATGTTCTCATTTCATAAGTGAGAGTAATGAGGATCCAGAAGGCCAAGAGCATTCTTCAAGGTTTCTTGAGGGCAGAGCAGAACCAAAATCCAAGTCTTTTTACTCTCTGAGTGTACCTCCCACAAAGTAATGTCTGTTTGCCATGGGAGTCCCTGATCTCTGCCAGCCAGTAGGAATAAAGTCATCAACCCTTGCATCTGGCCAGAGTTTGATCATGCACAGAGTGTGTCCCCAAAAGCTCCCTGATGTGGTGGGGGTGGAGCCCCTGAGTTCAGCTTTGTGGGGGTGGAGGGAGAGAGCTGTGGGAGCTCCCTGCAGAGGAGAGCTGGGATCTCCCAGACAGAGGCTAGTGGAGACTCGCTCTGCACTACCAGCCAGAGCCTCCCAGGAAACCCCAGTATTAGGTGTGTCCAGCTGGCCAGTCCTTACAGACATGGAAATGATGACGATGGTAGGGAGTTTTCCAGGCCCCTCATAAATATTACATGTCTGCAAATATGGACCCTGAAGCCTTGCAGATTTACCTTCTTGTGATGAATTCACCTTCCTGGCTTCCTGAGAAGAGAGTGTGACAATACTTGAAACTGCTGTAACATATCCCAGTGGGACCAGACTCCCAAAGCTTGCCCTTCTGGGCTTTCCAATCTGGATGTTGGTCAGCAGTAATGATCAGGTTCACTCTAGATGCTCAGCAATTATGTAAGCCCTGAAAGAAAAGTGAATCCCCTCACTGTGACAGGTTGTGGTGGGGGTTAGGGAAGAAGGTACAGCTATCCCCTCACGGCTGCTCAGCATCGTGAAGCTCTCCCACAGGCCAGGGTCATGGCCTTCACTTTCTTTTTTCTTTTTTTTAGAAAATATTTTATTTATTTATTTATCAGAATGAGAGAGAGAGGGAGAGAGTGAGCACAAGTAGGGAGAACAGCAGGCAGAGGGAGAAGCAGGCTCCTTGCCAAACAGGGAGCCTGACATGGACTCAAGCCAGGGACTCCAGGATTATGACCTGGGCCGAAGGCAGACGCTTAACCGACTGAACCACCAGGAGTTTCCTGGCCTTCACTTTCATCACAGAGTTTAGTGAGACAAAATACAACCGAGTACATTTTATTTGCTTTTTAATTTTTTAAAGATTTTATATATTTATTGAATGGGAGAGAATGTGCACACAAGTAGGGAGAGGAGCAGAGACAGACAGACAGAATCTCAAGCAGACTCCACGCTGAATGTGGAGCCTGATGCAGGCCTCGATCTCACCACCCTGAGATCATGACCTGAGGGAAAATCAAGAGTCAGTCAGTTAAGTGATTGAGCTGCCCAGGTGCCCCTCAACAGAGTACACTTCAAAGATCTTACTGACTTTATTCAATGATTCATGCATGGGGCAGCATCCCATCAAGCAGATGGAAAGGGGCTCCAAGGAGTTGTATGAAATGAAAGATGTTTATAGGCAAAAAGGAGTGGGACAAGGAAGTTTTACTGGCAAAGACCAGTAAAACCAGTAAACCAGTAAAAAAGACCAATGATCCGTGGTGGCAAGGTTACTCTCCCACAGGGAATGACACAGGTCCTTCAGGCAGATACCTCACTGGGGAAACGAGGTGATCTCTGATTGAGCCGTTTAAGATTCCATTTCTTGGGGAGAAGCCAAAACTGTAACTGAGTCTAGGTTTCCTCCTTCTTCCCTTTCTTTTTTTAAAATTCTATTTATTATTTTTGAGAGAGAGAGAGAGAGAACAAGCCAGAGGGAGGGAGAAGCAGGCTACCTGCTGAGCAGGGAGCCCGATGTGAGGCTTGATCCCAGAACCCTGAGATCATGACCTGAGCCAAAGGCAGATGCTCTACTGTCCATGCCACCCAGACACCCCTGAGTCTAGATTCCATGACATGGGCCTTAACTTCAGTGATACCATTGGATCCTCTTGTCTTGCTTTTAACAGTGCAAACCACTGTGTGTTATCAGGACTTCCTCCGCATCCCCTGATCCCCAGCTTGTGAGATCAGCTAGAGCATCTTCCTGTCCTTCACACAGGAGACCCTGAGCTTCAGTAAGTGCTAATGCATATGCATAGGGATATGCACAGGGATACGAATGCACACACGAATAATCAGGGCTTGTTTGCGGCCATACACACACAGCATAGGTTTTGATGGACCAGGCTTTTTTTTTTTCTTTTTTTTTTTGAGGATCACCATGGATACATGTCCTTCCAAATAAGTTAGTGAGTGCATTTTGGCTGACACATTTGGAGGAAGCAGCAAGTGTGTGTGCTAACACAAGGGGGATCCCTGTGTTTTCTCCAGCAAAAACCATAATGGGTCGTGTTTCCCTGTCAGCAAACATCAAGAAGCAGGAAACACAAACCTTTTCTCGTTTTTTTCCAGGTGATATTTGTAGGCCTGCACCTGGCCCTTAGTGTCACCCTCGTGGCCAGAGATCACAGACTCGGGAAGAAGGAGAGCGAGACAGGGAATGGGGGAATTAGTGAGAGAAACATGTATCAAAATCTGAGGGCCGGAAAATCATTTTATAATTAAAAAAAAAAAAAAAGTGACATGTGTGTTTTACAAGGATATGTGTGTTTGTGCATGAGAATTGCTAAATACTCGGGCGACACTCAGTTTAACCAGCTGAGCTATGGCTCAGGCAGTTGTTTTTCTAATTGCAGGTCTGGGCTATATCACCAGCTGGGAGTCCCACAGGGAGGCTAAGGAAGCCTTGTTTTGCCCTTTTAATCTCTTTCAGGCAGTCTCCAGTTCCTCACTGTCAGCTCCTGCTGCCACTTCCAGGCTGGGGGTGCTCAGGGCCTCAGTGGCCTTCCTCCTCCGGGGCTAGTTCTGGCCCGCACGCCCCAGCCCAGTGAGCAGCCCCAGAACACAAAGCTGCTATTGGGTTCAGCCTCCACGACTGAGCCAGAAATTGGCCCTGGCTCTTATGAGGCAGAGCCAGGGGACACAGCCCGTCAGCTGCATGGAACTGCTCGCTTCGTAGTGACCAGGAGCAGTCTCAAATCATCAGCCTGGGGAGTGGCCATCGGGCCAGCACATAATTTCCAGATTAGGTGCTTTTGAGACTGGGCTTTCATGGTGCAGACTGAGCTCAGAGGCAGTGCTGGCAGAAGCTGCAGAAAGCAGAAAAATGCTAGCTTTACAGGGCAAGTGATTTCATTCATAGTCAATACCCCAAGCATCCCTCTCCCTCAGGTCCCTTGTCATTAAGATGCAAATGGAGCTTTTGTCCCAGGGATGTCCCCCTGTGGCTGTGGTCCTTGTGCTAGGGGGTGGTGGGGATGGAGGGCATGGTAGGGATTCCAGAGGGGCCTTGGGGACCTGGTTATTGAGCCTGGAGGAGGGGCAGGAGCCTTTTGGAGTCAGGGAAGCCAGAGCCTACTGAGAGCTGGTTCTAATGGTGGCAGTGAAAATTCTTTCAATCCTATAGCTTAATCCTCACATTTCCTCCCCGGAAACATACAGAAACACCCCATCCACCGAGAAGCGTTATACAGGAGAACGGGTTTTTTGTGTTTTTTTTGTTTTTTTTTTTTAAGGGAGAATGCTCCTTCTTTCTGTTGCCTGGTGGCTTTTTATGATCCAGTGAATGCTCATCAAATAAAGCCACCCACTGTGGTAGGCTCAGGTCCTTCCACAATCCAGACCCACCAGGGAAGAGTCCATCTCCATTCCGGAGGGGACGGTGCAGCCGAGCCTCCCAGAGGTGGAGGAATGGGTCCAAGCAAGTGGCCCAGCCAGGATGCAAAAGAAGCTCCCTTTGACCTTTCCCACAGCTTCAGAGTACTGTCTGCTGCTCCTACTCACATACAAGCTTCGGGGGTTGGGGGGACCGGGGAAGGAGACAGCTAGCTTTAGATCACCCCACAGGGTGTGCTTTGCACATAGTAGGCACAGATGTGTATTTGTTAGATCAAATGAGTGCACTCATTTTTAGAATTCTTATAAAACTAGTTACCTCCATCCTACTTAGTTCTGGAGACTGGTACAAATTACTGACAGTCTCAGTTTCTTCATGGGAGGATCTTGGACGATGGTCACCTCCAGAGCTGGTTAGATCACAGGAGGTCAACCTCCTGGCCCAGCAGCTTGCACAGAGGCAGTTGCCTCTCAGGGGCTCAGGGGCTCAGGGGATGCCCGTGAAGGCCCACAGTGAGCCCCAGGTTCTGTCTCTTCTTTTCATGGAGAGAAGGAGGTAAACTCTTTGGGAAGCCAACCTTAATTTCCTTTCCTTTTTTTTTTTTTTTATCATGGTAAGAAACACATAATAAAATGTGCTATCTTAACCATTTTTTCCCTTTTCATAAATTTAAATTCAATTGATTAGGGGCTCCTGGGTGGCTCAGTGGGTTAAGCCTCTGCCTTCCGCTCAGGTCATGATCTCAGGGTCCTGGGATGGAGTCCCACATCGGGCTCTCTGCTCGGCAGGGAGACTGCTTCCTCCTCTCTCTCTCTGCCTGCCTCTCTGCCTACTTGTGATCTCTCTTTGTCAAATAAATAAATAAAATCTTTAAAAAAAATAAATTCAATTGATTAACATATAATGTATTATTGGTTTCAGAGGTCAGTGATTCATCTGTCTTATATATCAGTGCTCATTGCATCACATGCCCTCCTTAATGCCCATCACCCAGTTACTCCATCCCACCTCCCTCCCCTTCAGCAACCCTCAGTTTATTTCCTAGGATTAAGAGTCTTTTACAGTTTGTCTCCCTCTCAGATTTCATCTTGTTTTATTTTTTCCTCTCTTCCCCAATGATCCTCTCTTTGGTTTCTTAAATTCCACATATCAGTGAGATCATATGATAATTGTCTTTCTCTGACTTATTTTGTTTAGCATAATGCCTTCTAGTTCCAGCTACATTGTTGCAAATGGCAAGATTTCAGTTTTTTGGTAGCTCTATAGGGTAGCTCTATTTTCAACATTTTGAGGAACCTCCATGCAGTTTTCCAGAGTGGCTGCACTAGCTTGCATTCCCACCAACAATGTACGTGTTTCTCCGCATCCTCGCCAACATCAGTTGTTTCCTGACTTATTAATTTTAGTCATTCTGACTGGTGTGAGGTAGTATCTCATTGTAGTTAACAATTTTTTGTTAACTCCAGCATGGAGCCCAGGGTGGAGCTTGAACTCACCACCCTGAGATCAAGACCTGAGCTGAGGTCAAGAGTTTGTCACTCAACCAACTGAGCCAACTAGCCAACTAGGCACACCCTCACCTTGACCATTTTCTAAGTGTACAGTTCAGTAGTATGAAGTATATTCACATTGTTGTGAACTTTCTCCTTTTGCAACACTGAAACTCTATGCTGATTAAACTCTCATACTCTGCTTCCGCACCCGCCCCCCAACCCCTAGCCCTGGCAGCCACCATCCCACTTCCTGTTTCTGTGAGTCTGACCACTTGATACACCTCACATAAGTGAATTATACAGTGCTTTTCTTTTGGGGATTGACTGATTTCATTTCACATAATGTCCTCAAGATTCATCAGAATTTCCTGCCTTTTTAAGGCTGAATTATATCCCATTGTATGTATAGGTCACATTTGAAAAAATTATTCACACATTTGATGGATACCTGAGTTGCTATGAACACGAGTGTGCAAATACCTCCAAGATCTGCTTTTCATTCTTTTGGTTATAAACCCAGAAGTTGTACTGCGGAATCATATGGTGGTTCTAGTCTTGATTTGTTTAGGAACCTCCATATTTTTCCACAGTGGTTCCATCCTTTAACATTCCCAGCAGCAGCACACAGGTTTCCATTTCTCCAAGTCCTTGTCAACACTTGTTACTTTCTGGGACGCCTGGGTGGCTCAGTTGGTTAAGCGGCTGCCTTCGGCTCAGGTCATGATCCCGGTGTCCTGGGATCGAGTCCCACATCGGGCTCCTTGCTCAGCAGGGAGCCTGCTTCTCCCTCTACCTCTACCTGCCATTCTGTCTGCCTGTGCTCACTCTCTCCCCCTCTCTCTCTCTGATAAATAAATAAAATCTTTAAAAAAAAAAAATTAAAAAAAAAATAAAACACTTGTTACTTTCTATTTTTAAAAGGCTCTCCTCATGGTGGGAGGTGATATCTTATTGATTTGCATTTCTTTTTTTTTTTTTTTTAAGATTTCATTTATTTATTCAACAGAGAGTGAGAGCGCACACACAAGAAGGGGGAGGAGCAGAGAGAGAGGGAGAAGCAGACTCCCAGCTGAGCAGGGAGCCCAGTTCGGGCCTCAATTCCAGGACCCTGGGATCATGAACTGAACTGAAGGCAGATGCTTAACTGACTGAGCCACCCAGGCACCCATGATTTGCATTTTTAATGACTAGTGACTTTGAGCGTCTTTCCATAGGTTCATTCATTCCTGGTGGAGCTGAACAAGGGGGCCCCCAGCAGCTAATAAACAGGGCAGATATTGTGCGGTTCCTACGGAACACAGCCTGGATCTAGGGAGTCCTGATTATTTCCGAGGAGATTGAGTAGACAGTGAAGCTCTTCTGCTGTCCCCTCTAGCCGGGACAAGATACAGAGGATGTGCTAATCTGCTCCTGATCAAGCCTGCTAGGGTCTGACAGAAAGGAGGCAACCATAAGTAACAGAGGGAAAGTCCAGAGCTTTGGAGTGAGACACATTCAAATCCTAAGTCTAGCTTCTAGGTGTGACTTGCAACTAATTGCTTCACCTTTCTGAACCCTCATTTCTTCATCAGTAAGGTAGATTTTTGTGAGAGATCCATACGGTTGTATGCTGGTAAATATTCTAACAACCAGGTCACCAAGGAAAAAATGATACCCTGTTGGGTAGCATTTGCCAATTTCTTTGTATAAATACTGCAACGGAGGCTGTTCTCTAGTTGCTAATCCAACATTGAAGGCAGCGTCGGGAAGAGAGGTCTATACAACCAGTCTGAGCATGTCACTGGCCCCTGTGTAGATGCCCTGCCTGGTGTTGGGGCTGTGTCAGCTTCTGCTGTGATAATATTGCTTGCCTTCCTCTCCTCGCCCCACCAGAGGGACTCTGGGTGACCTAGGTGATAGAGAGAGGTTAGTCAATTCTCCATGTTTATTCACCAAATATATATTGAGCTTCTAGTCTACATAAAACCCTGAGTTGGAAACAGAGGATAAGGGCCTGGAAGAACAGGGAGGGGATTTTTTAAAGCATGTGTCCTAGAGGCTTGCCTTTGGAGGCTCCAGCTTGGTTAGGCAACCTTCTCCTGTGCTGTTAGCTCTATCATGTGACATTTTAATCACCTCTGTGCCTGTCTCTCTCACTGAGCTCTGATCTCTGGGAAGGTAATGACTACGTCCTCCCTATTTCAGTGTCTACATTTCATCCCGTGGAAGGTATTCAGTGAGTATTTGTGAACTGATGCCATGAGTTTGACACTTACCCGAGGAGGTAAAAGTAACACATCTGAAATATTCAGAAGATAATATAATAGTCGATCATAATGATAAAACTCCTCATTTGATAAGCATCCTGCAGCCTAAGGCATTTTCAGTTCAATTGGCCTTTATTGAGTGCTTCTGTTATGCCAGGCATCAAAATAATCACTCAGCACAGTATCTCACTTAATCTTTGCAACAATCCAGTGGGGTAGGTGCTGTTATTAGCATCATCCTCTTTCAAATAGGAGTAGAAGAAGCAAGAGGAATTAAGTAGATTTCCCAATGTCTCTCCTTATTGATATCATACGTGCAGAGGCAGGATACGAACCTAGGATCTGATCCTTACTGTCCCATGAAGTAGAGAAAGCAGTTCATAGGTGAGAAAACTGGCTTTAGAGAATGAGAAGTTAAGTGATGCCCAAGGTCACACAGCTAACAGGAGGCAGCGCCAGAATGAAGACCCAGGCCTCCTGATGCCTGATAGAGTAAGCAGCATGATCAAGTGTGGCCTGAGGTACCGTGCACAACAAGGGCTCTTTCAGAGAAGGGCAGCTACCGGGATGCCACATGGTCAGGGGAGCCTTCCAGAAGAAGTGCAGCTTGAGTTGAACCCTGGGGAGCCAAGGTTGACCTGGCTCAGCCCATGCCATACCTCCCACCCTATCCTCCAAGACACACACACACATAACTTTCACACCAGTGGCCCTGCCCCCTGCTCCCCGTTGGACAAGCTCATTTCATCTCATGGAGAGCCCAGGAGAGGGGCTTGGCAGCTGCTGCCATTTCTCCCGTTTGTTTTTGAAGTTATTTACCTAAAGGATCTGCTGGCCCCTAGGCTGCCCGGATGGCATGGGCGATTCCCCTGGTCTTCCTCTCTGACTTCTGGAGAGGATGTCAAGCTTTGCATTACTTGGAAAGTGCCCATCTCCCACATAGGGTCTGGAATCAGCCGTCTGGCACAGTGAGGGCCGTGGTGCAGCCACAGCAGCCCAGACTGAGCCATGAGTCACCATTAGAGGAGGAAGTGTGTAGACTGTCCTCCGGATGGGCTGAGCAGGAGCCACGTGCGTGGTCTGGCCGGGAGCTGAATGTGGGGAGAAGCCATGAGCCAACAGAGTTCACTCGGCCTCTTGACCCATCCCCCCGCCATGGCTGAATTTCCCTGTGGGGGGTTACTTTTTGAGCACTGTTAAAGTAATAATTTTCAAAAGGTTAAAAACATCTTTCTCAAACCATTACATGTCAAAGATTTATTTAAGTCATTAGTGAGGGAACCAGAGAGATGACAAAGTCAGGTTCAAAAGAGGATACGAGAAATAGATATCAGTGGAAGGAAGAAAGCAGCTAGAATAAGATTGCCAATCGAGACGAAGCTTATGAATGTCTTACAGGGCAATGAAGTCATAAAGTTTGGGATTCTCTTCCCTACTGGGTGGAAGTCATTGTGTATTACCAATTTTCTCTCTGTAGCGTCTCTCACAGGGCTGGGTTCCTTACGGGTAGTAAACAGTAAATAAAAGACTGTCCCCTAGAGAGTCAGATGGGCCTTAGGTACCCCCATGCGTTATTTTCAGGTTTGGATATATTCTCTGAGCAGCTCAAAGGGATCCAGCTGGTCCTTTGCTGTGTGTGTGTGTGTGGGGGGGGGGGGTTGCCAGTTGCTGAGGACGCCTGGTCCAACTGTGCATTCTGGAACTCACAGGAGGGGTTCAGGGACCATTGGACCCATTGTGAGCTCAAAACCACATTGACCATGTGACGTCCACGGCCCCTACCAGCCCCGGTGGGGCTAGGGTGATGGAATCAATTCAGTTCAGGTCCAGTGTCTGCTAATCCCTGAAAAGTCTGATTATTTCCCATTCTCCCATGCAGAATCATCCTGGTGAAAGGCTGTTGATCCTTTGGGGGAAGGCTGAGAGAAAGACGAACAGTATGATATTTTGGCAGTGTTGCAAGGTTCTTCCTCAAGGGGACCCAGCCTCCACGTCCTTCAAGGTGTCTGGGTCTATAAATTGGCTCACGTCTTGGAACTGACAATAGGGTTATGAATCCCTGTTCTGGTGATTGAAGTTCGACTTCTAAGGCCTCCCGAGAAAACTCGTCCATTTGTGCAGCTTGGGGAGCAATCTAGTTGATGCTTGTCTGTTTTACTTCTAGGGACACTGTGACAAGCTAGCTGATGTCAGGGTCCCTGTGTATCTGACTGTTATGATGGCCGCTTTGATTCTACTGTCCATTAGGGCCTGGAGGTGGGGGTATAGGGAAAGAGCCTGTGAGAATGTGTTGAGATGTGAGCTCTGATCTCACCTCAGCTGTTAAGTAGCTGATTGACCTTGGGAAAATTAGTAAGCCTCTCTGGGCCTGGTTTTTCAGCACTTAAAGAGGTGGTAATAACTCCTGTCCCCTTGGTCAGAGGGCTGTTTTGAGATGTTTGAAAACCCCAACATGTCTTTAAATGGTGACTGTTTGTTTAGCTTTGGCATCTTAGATGATGTGTGGGTAGGACGCAAGCTGGGTCTGAACCATCCAGCTGCTTTGGCTCAAACAATGATGGTGATATATTCGTTGCCCACATTTTAAAATAAGGGGAGTACAAATAAAAGTTCAGATTTTAGTCTTGTTTTGATACACTGGAAGTTCTGGGACATTCTCTTATGGCCACAATAGACCAAGGGGCCTCCTTTCAGTGGGATATGTTCTCCCCAGTTTTCCAGCCCCACCCAGCCCATCACCCACAAGCACTGTATTTATTAAGGGTGCCCCAGGGGCCGGGGTGGTGCTAGAGGCTGGGGGATAGAAGTACACCTGAAAATATGAACCTTTCTTTAACCGTGGAGTGTGTAAAGTACAACCAATGGACCTGTGCCAGTCTGAGCATAAGCTCGGGGCACGGCTGCTCCCCTTGCACAGGAATGCACCTCTGCTCGCTAACACAGACCGAGCCACTGAGCTCCGACTGTGGGGCGGCTTTTCACTTCTCTCACAGCCCCTCTGGCTTCGGTTTTTGGAAGACCCATCTGGCTTGTCTGAGTACATTCACTTGCCAGACATTACGGCTCATTCTGCTTTTTCTTCAGCTCCTGCTCCAGCTTCCGATCTCAACCTAGCCTTCTGGGAGGGACCCCTGCTGACACCGTCAGTTCCATGTCACAGTGTCACTTGCCAGCACAACATGTATTCATTCGGCCAGTTTTGCTGAGCACTTACTACTGGTGGGCGCTCAGTGGGAGAAACACGATGCTTTTCCATACCCGCCTTGAGCACACTGTGCTCTGGGTCTCTTGGAGGGACACCTGCAACCTTCAGTTCACAGCTCATTTGCATAGCCCAGGTGCCCACACCCAGTGAAGGTGGAACACTTCCTTTCTCACCTGTCCACCTTTCCTGGGGATCTCCGAGGCTCCTCAGCTCTATAATGAACACCAGCTACAGACATCAACTTGTTAAACTCTGGTAGTGCAGAGGGAAGAGATCCCACGAGCTCCTGCAGTAAGGGAAGCCTTCTTCTAGGAGGTAGGATTTGCCCCGTGAAGGGTTGGTAGGATTTGGACAGCTGAGAAAGAGGGCAGGTGGGGAAAAGGTGACATTCAAAGATGAGGAAATAGAGAGGATGAGGCAGAGGGAAAAGGTGGGGGGAAAGCCACAGGACAGATCAGCTCTAGCTGGAGTATAGGCTCTCCACAAAAGAGCAGCAGGGGTCATTTAGGAAGGTCAAAGGGAAGGGGCAAAAGGCTTAGACTATATACTTCAGGGAAGTTGTTGAAGGGAGTTCTGGACAAGACCATGAGAGGAGCCTGGGGCTGTGGCTTTGGGAGGCAGGCTTGGAAGGCAAGTGCAGACTGGTCAGGAAGGGGCAGAGAGGACGGTAGGAGGAGAGAAGCCTGGGTTCCAGGCCTGCGGGACTGTGTCATGGCCCAGGCCGAGCTCAGCACAGCTCCTCTGCAGGGGCCAGGGAGAGCTACCAGCCTCTGGTCAACATTCCTCATGGCAGGAGAACCAGAAAGAAGAGAGCCCAGGCCTCTCCAGGAAGCATGACTGGGCTGGAGGAAGGCACAGGGCAGCGGCATTGCCCTTGCCCTTAGGTGGAGACAGTCAGCAATGCCAGCCCACCCTGGTTCTGCCTGCCCCTGGTTCCTTCTCCCTTGGCTGGGGCTGGGACTCGGGGCGTGATTGCTGCTGCTGCCAAGAGAGCATCCCACTCATTTACAGAGACAGCAGCTCCTTCTGAGGAGAAAATGTTGTGGCAGGGACTCCTGGGCTTATTAGAGTGGGGAGCAGCTCTGAGCGGGGTGCCAGGAGTCCCTGTGCTTCCAAAAATAGCCAGGGAGATCCCTGGAGCGTCGGGCACAGTTTCCAGCCTCAGCTCTTCGGGGTTGGGGTGGGAACTGGAAGCCAGCTGCCTCCAAGGCTGGGCTGCCCCAGATGGAAGCTAGACCTCCTTCCCCATGGCTCTGGGCTTCCCTTGGGGGTTAAGTGCGTGGCTAGTCTCATCAGGGCTTGGAAACGGTGTCAGAAAGTGTCTGAGTCTTCCTGTCTCAAAGCTCGTTATCCCTGGTGACTCACCCACCAACTTTGTCTCCCGGCTCCATCTCACAGAGTGACGGTGGCTTCCCATCCCGGAGGTCCTCTGAGCATGTACTCCATTGCTAGGCCCAATCTCCTGAGACCCCTTGGGATCCTTTAGTGGGGTCCTACCCTCTTCACAACCGTGAATATCTGCTTTAACATGTCGTAGCTGCAGCAGACAGTTGTCCCCAGCCTGACTGGGGAGGATTCCTTGAGTGGCAGGAGCAGAGCACCGGATTTCCACCCTTGGCCCCTCAGGGCTGGCAGCTGGTGGCGGGGTGTTGCAAAACCTGTGGCGTATTCATTAGAAAAAGGAAACCAAGGTCCCGAGGTGGAAGTAACCTGTTGGGAGGTCACCCAGCCATGAATGTGGGGCAGAGCTGGGCCAGAGCTCTTTCCCTGCACGTCTCTGTGTCTCTGCATCTTGTCGTGGGGTCATGCTCAACCCCAGAGCTCTGCCTGCGTCCCTGTTGCCCATGGAGCCCACATGCCCTTGCTGGCTGCCCGGCCCCATGCCCTCTGAGTGCTGGGACGAGGCATGCTGTTGTTTCTCAGCCTTTTTTCTCAGATGATGAAACAGAAGCATGGTCACATGCTGAAGTTTGCTTTCTCTTGTTCTCCCAGCCATGTACCTCCCCCCACAGCAGGCATTCTGCGCAATAGGGATGGGCCAGGAATCATGAACACCATAGGCAACCTGAGGGCACAGGCCCTAGAAAGGCACAGGAGTGGAGGGGATTTTATGGTTTTAAAAAACAGCATCCCAGAGCCTGGGTAGCTGCCAGTGTGGCAGTGGTGGGACAGTAGGGGACAGTGGGGAGCAGAATGCTGCTGAGCGAGGCAGTGGGTCTCACCCCCTCTCAGCTCATGCCTCAGCCCAGGCCCAGGGTTTGTGGCTGCTGCTCTCTTTATATCTCTTGGTTGGAGCAGGACTGGGAAATGCTGCAGGATCCGTTTGCATGTGCTCTGAGGGCTCCTGTGTTCACTCAGCATTTGAGCCTCGGCTGGCTTCCTGGGCCAGCCCCAGCCCCGCTCAAGTAATAACTACAGTGGTGAGCAGAGGTGGCCGGTTAGGGCTTCTGTGACACCAGCCCGTCTGCATAGAGCAGGCAGGGCAGGCAGACGGGGACATGTGCTTGGTTTCCTATGAACTTCCACTTTGGAAACAAGAGGAAATGTCTGGCCTCGGGGGGCAGAGTCACTGTCATTGCTGCAAACACCAGGTTCCTAAATGGTCCCTGCACAATTCCACATCTCGGTAGGGCTCCTTCCAGACTGATGGGACATTACCAGTGGTGCCTACCTTTGGAGGTGGCAGAAGGAGGAGGGCTGGGGAAAGCCAGAGCGGCCCAGATCTGCCGTTGACTAGTTGTGTTCTTGGAGATTTGCAGCAGAACTACAGGTGGGAACGTGTGGCCCTTTATTCAAGGACAGGCAGCACGACATCTGCACACATTAGCATGATATACACGACGGGCTCTTCCTGTTTTCACAACTCCTTGTGTCAACCTGCATTGCACAATGGGGTTACTGTACTGCCGTGAGGCTTGGCAGTGATGCAGGAAGAAAGTCTAAGGCTGTCATGCGTGTGGGGGTCTCGCAGCCCCGTGGGAAGGAGTGGCTCTGCGAGTGGACATACTCAAGCTTTGTGGTCCGCGTATCTGCAACCCCACTAAGATAGGAACTGCACTCAGCCTCACCTCTGTCTGCAATGAGGGCTCCCTTAGCAATGCTCCCGTTTTACAGCTGTGTTCAAAATTGGCAAGGAGCCGTGTGAAGTGTACGGCAGTGTCCAGTATGCAGTGACTCATCAGTGAGCAGTAGCTACTACAACTATTACTATTTTTGTTATTGCAGCACTGGCTCTGGGGACTGGCAGCGTTTGGCTGGAGTCCTGCTTCTGCTACTATGAGCTGGGTCCCTCTCTAGCCCTCAGAGAAATGGGGATGCCATCAGAATAAAGGAGGACCCCTACATAAGGAGTGTCACTGTGCTCAGGACACAGTGGGTGACTAAAATGACCAACACTAAACACTAAATCATGGGGCAGATCCGACTCAGCCCTTCCTTCTGCACCTCCTGCCCTTGTTTCAGGAGTTTGACACATACCTGATGCTCGGCCTGTGCTCCATCTCTGGAGGACAGAGGAGCCAGGGGAACCTCCTCTTTGCCTGGGAGGAGGAGTTCCAGCATCTTCACCCGAAGACGGGAGCTGTAGCCCAGCCCCTTCACTTAGACACCTGTGGACGGGAGGTGCCTCCTACCTGACCACACCTGGTGCCTGTTGGAGATACTCTTAGACTTACAGAAGATGTGCTGAAGTTGTTCAGAGAGTCCTGTCTGCCCTTCACTAGCTGCCCCTGATGCTAACTTTTTACCTAACCAGAGTATAACTCTCAAAACTTGGAAAGTAGCATTGCTTCTGTATTAACGAAAGAAGAGGATTGAGTTGCATTTTGCCAGTTCTTCTACAAATGCCCTTTTTTAGGTTCGGGATCTAGGATCCTGTGTTGCGTTTAGTTGTCCTGTGTCTTTAGTCCCCTCCGATCTGGGATGCTTCTTCAGTGTCTGCTTGTTTTTCACGACATGGAGACTTTGGAAGACTACTGGCCAGGTATTTGTTGAATGTGTGGCACCTGTTTTCAGCATTAGTCGTGGAGTGGGCAGCACTGGGTTGTACAGCCTTGCTTTCAAATATTTCCACTTTGTTACGTTTCCCTAGATGTCCAGAGCCTTTGCTTCTGCACAAAATTCTGCTTAGTGGGATGAAAGATCTCATTCAGGTACAAAAGTGGCTGGCAGCTCATATGTCCCGTGGGTCACATTAGTCTTGTCACCTCCCCTCTGAAGAAGCGTCCTCTTTCTGTCTCACACTATCCAGCTCGTGCTCACGTCTGAGCCTTAGCTGTGGGGCCAGTCACTCCATCTAGCTGGTAGACTGCCCGAGAACGAGGGGGTGTCCCCTGTTTAATGCTGTACCCCCATTCTCAATTGGCACCATATCTGCAAGGGGCTCAGCAAGCATGCTGAATGATGCAGCAGTCTCCATCGGTCCCCGTTTGCAGGTGGCCCTTGGAGTGCGAAGGGTAGCCATGCGGGTTATGGATGTCCAAGTCCAAGTATCATTTTCTCAGGGGCCATGTAGGGAGGCTAAAAAGAGACACACAAAGCTAACACACTGGTCAGACCATACAGCAGAGGCTTTCTTGTCCAGCACGGTTGAGTGACCAGTGAAAGTAACTCATTTAAGAGAGGATACATTTTAAAATGATACTTCAGACATTTAATTTCCTTAAAACATTCGTGTTCATCCATTTACCAAACTTTTGTGTGTATCTTCGGTCTTTTCTTTGAGTAGAGCCGTCTGATGGGAGTCTGGCCCCACTTATTTGCTATAACGACCTCTGGTGTTTTCACTTCTACTTTATAAAGTAGAGCAGAGATGGAAACTTGTTTCCCAAGTTTTCAGATTTTCAGAACTTTTAGAGATCTCATTTACATAGAACTAGGCAGGATTTTTTTTTCTAGTCATTTTCCTTTATAAAAAAATTTCCCGGGGGTGCCTGGGTGGCTCAGTGGGTTAAGCCTCTGCCTTCAGCTCAGGTCATGATCTCAGGGTCCTGGGATCGAGCCCCGCATCGGGTTCTCTGCTCAGCAGGGAGCCTGCTTCCCCCTCTCTCTTTGCCTGTCTCTCTGCCTACTGTGATCTCTCTCTCTGTCAAATAAAATCTTTAAAAAAAAAAAAAATTCCCCAATGCATTCCACCATCATTATGCAATCACTATTTTGATTTCTATTTCTTTTTAAGATTCTAGTTATTTATTTGGTGGGGGGAGAAAGTGAGCACAAGCAGGAGGAGCAGGAGAGGGAGTAGACTCCCTGCTGGGCAGGGAGCAGGACATGGGTCATGATCCTGACGTCCTAGGATGTCAGGATCATGACCCAAGCTGAAGACAGCTGCTCAGTTGACTGAGGCCCCCAGGTGCCCCACTGATTTTGCATTCATATTTCATTGTTCCTGAAATGGTGGATGAGATGAATGGCAGTTAGAAGAGCAGCTAGCATGAGCAGACCTGGCAGCTGGTTTAACTGCCCGGTACGTGGCTCTCCAGGTGTGCCGGGAGAGGAGGCCAAGCCCAGCTTCATGGATCAAGCATGCTGTGTGCTATGGACATCAGCGAAGGCCCTTCCTGATAAGAGCATTGGAGGGTGATGGTTCATTCTATGTGCCAGCAGAGTGGAGGACATTGGAGAGCTTTTCAGGTGCATGATCTTTGATTTCCACCTAGTTGTCATTTCCTAAGCTCCCACACAACACCTGGCGAGTACCAGTTGCTGGAGCAGCAAAAGAGAAAGACGACGCAGACTTTGCCATAAAAGAGCACAGAGTGGGGAAGAGACAGATGTACCAGAAGCACCAGGAAGAGCAATCTGTGTGCCCTGAGACTGAAGAGGAATAAACAACTTAGAAGAAGATCCTGGAAGATTTCTTGGAGGAGGTGGCCTTGGAGATGATGAATGAGAAGGGAATTTGGAAGAGGCAGAGACCACTGAGCATTATCCTCTTGAAGGACTCAAGATGCTATTCTCTGAAATGGAAGCTGAAGGAACCTGAGGCAGCAGGGTCCACCTCTTCAGTGTCACCACCATCCATTCTGGAGGGGCAGGATCCTTGGGCCTCCCCTCCATCAAGTCAACCTTGGAGTGTTTGTTAGAATAATAGATTAGGAAGGAAGGTAGGGAGCTGGTCTTCCAGAGTAAGGAAGGCAGCCAAGACCAGCAGGCCACCTCTCCCAGGTCCCCAGCGGCTCTGCCTCTCAGACTGGTGCATGCAGAAAATTCCAGACCCCGCTTTATCTCTCATGCCAGGAAGATGGGATGTTTTGTTTCAACCTGTGGCAAACACTCTGGTTGTTGAAGAGATTAGTACTTCCTGGACCACAAATATAATTAGAGGATCAATCATAGAAAGGCTAGAGCGAAGGCAACCTTTGGGGAGAGATATTTGTTTTTACTGTGTCACTTTGAACATCAGCTGGCAGAAAGGCTCCTAAGAGAGGCTGTGCTTCAGAAACAGTAGGACCGCAGCCTCAGGAGAGAGGGCTAAAGTCTCCAGGCATGGCTTGGGAGGGTTAGAGAAAATTTTGCTTTGCTCATAACTTACCTGTGTTTCCAGAAGCCTTTCCAAGCTCTGAGTGCCCATCTTCCTGCCACCACCAGCCTTGACGGTGAGCATTGAATTCAGTAAGAGGGTACTAGAGCATCGTTCAGACTCAGCCTTTGTAGTTCAGCAGTATATCAGCAGCTCTGCTACCCTGGATTCTGTTATGGGACTCAAATATGTTCTGGGGCCTGTTATGGGACTCAAATATGTTCTGGGGCCTGGCAGGAAATATAAACAGTGAAACCCACTGAGCGTGGGCTCTAAGGATTAGTGGGGACGGTGGCAAACTTGAGAACATTTGAGAACTTGAGCCAGCCCGAGCTGGCTGAGGCTGGACATAGCGACAGGGGACAGGGACTTCTGCCAGAGGTGTGGGGCTTTGCCCCTTGTGTGCTCGGGCACCTGGGGAGAACGTAGAGGATGGGAAGCCCAGGGTGGAGGTTAGCTCCTTTTACTTCTTTCCTTCCATTCTTGGAGTATAGACACAGCCCCTTCCCCTTAAGCTGGGCCCTCCTCTAATTGGGGAGGGCCTCGGCCTTCTTCACTCAATGCGTGCATGCCCTGTTTTAAGGGGGCTGTCTCTACTTGACCCAGCCTGCTGTTGCCTCGTAAGAATGCAAACCTGCTATTTCCAAAATCTCGTGATTCCTTTTATAAGAGAAGCTAGAGATCTATTTTAATTTAAGATCTCCAAATTAGAAATATTAGTAATAAACTGCAATTTTTCAACAGTGTTCTCTTTATGAGCCCAACGAAACGAATCTGCAAGTTCCATGTGGCTCACAGGCTGCCAGTTCACCACTTCTGATAGGAAGGGATTAGCTGAGCAGTACCGCGTCTCTGCGGCTGGGCTGGCGGGGGCTTTAGTGGCAGGCAGCCTTGCCCACGAGGTTTTCACCGCCTGCTGCCCTTGTCAGCCTCCACTTCTCCTGTGCAACAAAATGCCATCGGTTCCAAGTTCTGACCTACCCCAAGTTGCTACTGGTTTGAGGGTTACGGTGTGTCGTTCTTTGTAGGAAGGTAGCCAACATACCAGCTTACACTTCTCAGATGGTGACTGTGTGTGTGTGTGTGTGTGTGTGTGTGTGTGTGTGTGTATGTATGTAGCACGGGATTTGTGGGGGGAGTGGGAAGCCGAGGTGCCCCAGCATCGGTGGGTTATTTGCACAAACCTGGCAGCTCGAGCTGAGCTGATCCTTGCGAGGAGCTCCCCCCACCCTCCTGCCTCAGTCATCACAGCTCCCCGTCAGCCTGTGCCTCAGGGAGCTGTCACAGCCTCATTACTCCTAATTCATCTTCACTTAGTGCATCAAAAGGCTGATTTATCAAATTGGGTGGGCGCACAGGAAGTTTGATTAGCGACATTATGTTGTTTGCCATGACGGGCTCTGAAAACTTAGCTCATCTGTGTCCCAGGAGTCCCAGGAAAAGACTGAAGTGTTTATGTTCTGCCTCAGAAGTTCTCTGGATTGGAAGCCAGGTTGAGAGCTCCAGCCAGAGGCATTTCCTTAGTGATGCTCCCAACAGCCACCTTCTCCAGTGGGGCTCACCTTTCCTCCTCTCCCCACTCCCCCACACCCACAGGGGTTCTCTGGGTCAGAGGTATCCAGAGATGGCCTGAGGTGAGCAGGTCCCCGGGCCCATCCACCTGCCTTTGGCTGAGCAGCAATCCTGCCAGCTTGGCATGGAGTGGGACTGTCCTGGGTGTGGGTAATTGGCCTCTGCTCTTGTTTCCATCACTGCCGCCACCAGGCTGCAGAGCCACAAACCCAGATGCTCAGTCCTTTCCCCAGGTTCCTGGAGAAGAAGGGGACGGACGCCTCCCAGAAACATGGTTTTGGGAAGCAGCAGCCCATGAAGAGACCTAGCAGGTACAGGGCTACTCCCTGCATGTGGCGGCCATCCACGACTTTGTACCCTGCTCTGTGCACAGCCTCACCGATATCCAAAGGAATGCAAGTATCAGGCTTGGAAGGCAGCCCTTGGAAGGACTGATGGCACATGTCCATCTCTGAGCAGGATGGGGTGGGAGAGATGTGTGTACACAAGTTGGATGATGTCGGGGTGGGGTGGGAGGACTCAGGAGAGATACCCACGGAGCCCCCAGAATTGTCCTTCTTGAGCTGACTTCCTATCTTTGAAGATGTGGCTGCTGAGGACATGATAATGACCACAGGGGAAGCTAAACCTGCCCTCATTGGGTCAGGTCCGCCAGCCAGGGGGAGAGCGTAGAGAGCTGTGTAAAGTGTGGGGTGCTGCCTAGAAACCTTGACCGCCATCTTGGTAGTGAAAGCAACTGGCTCTGGGAACTTGGATGGTTCCTTTCACTTTTCTGCATCTTAGTTTTTTATTCTGTAAAGTGAAAGATTAGATTGAAGGTTTCTTCCAGGAGTGGAATTCAATTCTCTACATTTTTCCAGGTCAGTTATCAAGAGAATAGAAATAATGGCATCATCTCTGGGCCAGAGACGATGCTAAGGGCTTGATATACCTCATTTAACCTTCATAGTAACCCCAGGGGGAAAGTAGTCTTCCCCTGTTTAGAGCTGTTCATAGCAGCATGGCTGTGTCAATGCCCACCCGCGCCGCAGATGCTCATTAACTCCAGCTAAGCTGGTAGGCTTCCCAGAAGTTGCTGAGGATGTACACAGGATTAAGACACCTTTTGCCCATCAGGCCTCATGGACACTCAGAGAGATGGGGCAGACACTGAGCAAAGCAGGTACCAAGGAACATATGCAAACAGCAATCAGATGGTAGCAAGCACCAAGGCTTTTTAATGAGAATGTAGGTATGATCAGTTTCCAGATAACCAGAGAAAGGTCTCCGTGGAGGTGATCATAATACACTAACATTTTCATAAGACTTTAGAGTTTGCAAGACACTTTGAAACACACCATTTTATGCAGTTCTCCTACCTCTCGCTGAAATTGGGGATGTCTGCTCTCGTTATTAAATTATTGTTAATTATTAAATTGAGGATTGGAGAAGTGGCTCAGCCGAGGGAACTTGATTATCCTTCTGCAGGTCGGACGTCTGCACATTTAAGACAAGATGATCCAGGGTTGATGGCTGCTCGGGAACCTCAGAGAGTCTGCCAGGTCTCTCTGCGTGCCTGGCCCACCCCCACCTTTAGGAACAGAGGCATCTCGTGGCTGGGGCAGACTCAGAGTTGACTAGGAAGGCTACAGGCCAAGTAGGGTTTCTCTTTCTCAAAGAGTCAGAGGGAAGGGTCAAGTTTGCTGTAAATCCACATAGCACAGGCTGAGAAGACTTTACCCAAAGTCACCTGCCAGGCACCCACAACATCTCGAGGCTGGTTGGTGGGAACTTCATGTGTTATATGGCTGGAGTTTCTCTGTATTGTTCAGAGAGAGGCCACAGAGGAATTGGGGTCTCCTGCCCCTAGCACCCCTCATCACAGCCCTGGTGTATTGCCTGGACCCTGTCCCACGGCTCAACCCCACCTCTCTGGTGGCCCTAGCATCTGTCATCAGCATATTAACTGCCATTTATTGGGCATTTGCCACCTACTGGTCCCTTCGTTTGCATTTTCTGAGCTAATTTCCCAGCCACTCCAGTGAGGAGGGAGTTTTGTCCGTTTTACAGGTGAGAAGATTGAGGCCCAGAGTGATTGCGTTGTCAAGACTGCACCTCTAGCAAGTGTTGGGGGTGAGATTAAAAGCCAGATCTGTCTATCTGATTAAAAAAAAAAAAAAAAAAACTAACAGGCTGCATTGACTCTTTTCAATTCCCGGGTTGGAAAGAAGCTATTCCTCTTTGGATTCTGGTCACTGCTGCTTGGGAAAGCCTCATATGTGGGGGTCAGGGATGGGATGGGGAAAGGGAGCGCGGTGCTGGTGGGCACAGAGCAGGCCATGAGGACTCTGCGCATCGCTGTGGCTGCCTTCCTGCCTTCTTCCATTGTGTGGGAGAGGAAATTGGGCTCTGTCCATGACCCCAGCCTGCCCTGGACTGGCCTGAAGCGGTGAGCCCAGAGACAGCCCCTGGGATGACCTCTGTTCTTGGCCACACTCTCTGCTGCTCTTACCTGAAATCCAGCCTGTCCTGTCCTTTTAGGAGCTTACTGGGGCCGAGAAGCCCAATGCCCTAGAGACTCCCGAGGTGGTGTTTTCTGGAAAACATTGGTAGTCTGAGGGCACTTGGAACTCTGAGTAAAGTTCCGTGTGGCCCGGACCGCCATGTCCCTCTTTGTAAGGTTGTGAGCCGTTCCTCTGGGGCCCTGCAGACACAGTCTGAGACCCAACAGCTTGTTGGGGTGAGAGCCTGGCCATGCCCTTGAAGGAACCATGTCTGTAGGTTCTGCAGGCAGAGGGATCTGTATCTCTAACCTGCTTGGCTGAACTCGGGCCAGTTTCTCCCCTCTCTCTTCCTCTTTCTTCGTCTGAGGACCAGAAACCATGTTGTGTCTCACAGGGTTGTGGTGCGGACGAAGGGAAACGGTCTGTGCACAGCGCTTCACACAGTGACAAGCTCGGAGTAGGAGCTTGGCAGGTATTCCCTTTGTCCCTTATCACCTTAGATCTTGCTAGCTGAGCCACCATCCTCTGGGAAAGGGAGGACCCAAGGCTAGGACATCACCCAGCTTCTACCACGACCAGCGTGTGGCCCATTTTGAGTCATCCATAAACTCATTGTGTTCGTTTCAAAGAGACCCCAGACATCAAAGAATTTCGTCTGTAAATACTTGGCTGTGTATCGCAACCCGATCTGGGCCCTACAAAAATGAGCCAGAACACCACTGCCACACTCTAGAACCCTTCCCAGGGATTCCTTCCTGGCATCGGAATCCACCCTTCAGATTGTCAGTGGTCTGGTGAAACATCAGGGATCTTTAAAAAGCTGATTTCTCTGAATTGGGATTCAAGTAAGTTCCCCACATTACATTGGCCGATTCGGCATTCAAGTTTCTCTTATTATATTTTTCCACAATCTGGATCTTATTGACTGCGTCCTGGCCGTGAGGTTTTACCTTCAGTTGGTCTTTGGGCAGGAGTCATAAAGTTAGACCTTGCTGCCTCCTTTCCCTCACCCTGCATCGGGGAAAGAGCTCCATTCTCCTTCCTGCAAAAGTAGTGTCCCCACAGTCCCCAGTGCCAGCCTGCGGCAGTGAAGGGTTGGTGGGGGGCAGGCATGGGACCCCAGGGCTCCCAGTGGCGGGATGGTGGGTGCTGGCTCTTATTCGGACTCACCCGCCGCTTGTTTTCACGAACAGGGGTGTCTTTTCATAAAGCGAAGCCATTTTCTGCCAAATAGCAAGGACTGTTTTTCCTCCTTCCAGAGCAATAAGGTTCAGGATTTGTCTCCCTCTTGGCTTTCAAGAGCATGTTTTCTCAATTCTTTCCTGAAATTAAAGTAAAGGTCAAGGAGGCTGGTCTGAGACTCGCCCTCCCTCCTCTCCGGGCTCCTGCTGGTGAGTCTGGCTAAGTGTACCTGCCTCCTGGGCTCCGTGACCCAGTGCTCAGGGCAAACCCAGCTCAACTTCCCAATTCTTGTCATCCTGAGGGGGAAGGGGGAGCTGCAAAGGGGAAAAAAGAGAAAGGAAGGGGGGAAAACCCAGTGCCAGCCTGTGGGCTCCTTTCTGAATTTAGATCTGAGCAATTTGTAGAGGCCTCCTTCTCCCCACTGTGTTTCCTTCCTTGGGGAGGGGGCCCCGGGCCCCACGCCCTCCACCCTGCTTCCCACCTGCCAATTTTCTGCTCTGCACGTGAGCTGCCCCAGCTATCTGCCCTGTCCCTTGCGCGGGGTTGAGTTGCGAGGATTTTTAATCAGCAGGCAGCACACGCACGGGGAGAATAGCACCACCAGCCCGCTTAGCTGAGTGGTACTGGAGCCTTGGCTCCCCGCCCCCTCCCCACACTGAGTCACTCCCAGCTAACAGTTAATTAATTTGTGACACTTTGACAGTTCGTGAAGAGACATTTTTACGGAGCCTTCAAAATGCACAGGGATGGGGCTGTCAGGCAGACTCCTTTCTTGCATTATCTGGGTCTCCAGACCCTGCCTCACTCTACCTTAGAAGAGGGAGAGGGGGCCAGCCCTGAGCTAGCCCTGCAGCCCTCCTTGGTCCTGGCCTCTTGGGACACTTCATACTCCCAGGGACCCCTGGGCAGGGCCTGGGCACCTGGCCATGTTGGAAAGAGGGGGAAACATGGCAGCATGAGGGCTGGGAAGGCCCCAATCATGCTCTGCTCTCATCTCTTGGGACCCACCCTGTCTCCGCGACATTCAGGCCGCTGCTTGGTGCTGTGTGAGAAACAGCTCCAGCTGCCTTGGCCTGCTGGGATGTCACTCCCTCCGTGGGGTCCTCATCTAGACACTGTGAACTGCTGCCCCCCCCCAGGCCTTCTGGGAGCCCAGAAGCCATCCCCACAGGCTCTCTGCACCTTTTCCCACAGAACTGACGTCTCCCCACCTCCCCACATGCCTATATTCAATCCCCTTCACATATGTGCGTTCTCTCTTTCAGTGGCTTGCAACTCTGTGCGCCCCACTGGAAAATTCCCTCTATGGACCCCAAACAGTTGGGTATCCAACTCTGTGACCCAGGCCCAGAGGGCCAGAGAGAGATCTTGGGGGAGGCTACTGGTACCCCTCCAGAAGGATCTGGGGGAGGAATAACAACCAGGGCAGAAGAAGACCCTGGGCCTGGCTCCTCTCGACCTGAGTGAGGTTCTGGCTCCCATGAGTGCCTCCTTGACATTTACTCACCATGGCCACCACCATGCTGGAAATTGAGAAGGCCAGGAAAATAAAAGACAACATAAGTGTTATCCTTACACTGGTGTAGCTCCCAGGTTGGCAAGAAGAACCGACACTAAACAAATAATTAGACAAGTGACTTAATTACGCTCTGATGAGGGCCACTAAGGAGCACAGGTGCTGTGAACGTAGTCCGCCAGACGATGGCTCAGGGCTGGAGCCTCGGGAAGGCTTCCCTGGAGAAGGGCTTGTCCTGGAGGTTCCCAGGAGGACGAGGTCAGCTGGGACAATGGGAACGTGAGCCTCCGTGGAAGGATTGGGCCTGGTTAGGGGTAGAGACTTGGGAACCCAGGAGGGGAGAGCAGCAAGTGGTACTTAGGCTGGTGGCTTTGTGGCTCTGGGAACAGGAAGTTGAGTGAGTGCCCGAGGGCAGCTCCTCTCTGCTGTGAGGCAGGAGGCAAGGGGCAGCCTGGCCAGGTTTAGCTCCAGGGAGCAGTGAGGAAGCTTGGAGCAGGTGCCTGCCACCCCTGGTTCTTAGGACCACACCCCCCCCTCCTTCCCCACTAGCCTAGGTCTCTTTAAATAGTCCAAACCTGATCCCCCACAGCTGCCCAGAGGCTCTGGGTGGAGAAAAGCAAGAACAATGGAGGGAGTCCAGGAGGTAACAGATACCCCCCTCCATGCCTGAGCCCTAGGAATTTGTAGGTCCAGGACCTTACCTGGGCCCTTTCCCACCCCTGGGCAAAAGCAAGTGTTTCTTCCCCTAAGAATGACCACTGTCACCTGGGCCAGACTCAGGGCCTCACCACCTGGCTCACCCTTCCTGTTTGGGCCTGGGAGGCCAAGGAAGAGTCAGGGGTGAGGAAAGGGTCAGCCTGGAGATGATAGCATCCATCTCTCCTTCCAGGGCATTAGTTAAAGACTTCGGGTTTCCCTTTGTTGTAGGAAGGATTGGAGGCTCCTTCCCGCCCCCTCCTTCGGATCCCACTCTTGCTGGAGCTGCAGGAGGCACGGGAGGTGCCCACCCCCAAATTTGGACCCCTCTGTGGAGGAGCAGGGGCAGCAGGAATTCCTGGGCCTTGAGGAGGAGCCCCTTGCGCACTCCCTCCCCAGTCCCCGCCCGTGCCAGCACTCCACAAGCTGCTTTTGAGATGCAAATGCAAAGTACTCCCCTCCCCACCCCTTCTTCTTCATTGAAATGCTTCAAGTTTCAGAAAAAAAGGGAAAATGATGTGTTTAAGACAGCAGTGTCTCAGCAGCAATGGAACCTGAGAAGAGATTGTTAAATTTTAATTAGACAATTTGATTCCTTCAAATGCCAAACTTTCTGGGGAGGCAGCACCAGGAGCACCAGGGGAACCAGGCTGCTGGAGTTTCTACTGTGCCAAGGGTTCCTCCCGCCCCACCTCTGGGCCCTGTGTCCCCAAGTTTTGCTGGTGGATGGAATCAAACTAGAGAGGGAACATAACCCCACCCCTCCCAACAGCTTTGCTCCTGGGTCCCAGGCTTTCCTAAGGGATTGACCCCTCTGGCCCCATCCCACCAGTCTGGGGATCAAGGGCCACTGTACCCACCAAGTTTGGGGTATCAGCCTCAAACTGGAATTTTGAAGTTGTTTTTTTTTTTTTTTTTCCTTCCAAGTACTTGTGAAAGGCTGTTTGTGTTTGCAGGCTGTGGGGACTGCAGGCTGCTGTGGTGTGCTGGAGAGCTTCCTGCCTCCTTCAGCCAGCCTCCGCCTTCCCCTCCTCCCCTCCCTGCCCCAGCTCTGGCAGGTGGTGTGAGAGGTGCACTGCAGGGGCAGCCTCCGTGGGCCAGCTCTGCCCCAGCTCTCCGTCTGGGCCCCCTGTCTTCCTCACCTGGACAGCCTGCTCATTTTCAAATGAGAGCACAAACAGGAAATGGTCACACACGGGAAAGCCCAAAGGGTAAGTGGCGGAAGGCCAGGAAGCTAGAAAAGCCCCCTCCACTGTCCACTTGCACTGAACTAACCCACACACCTCGATTCACTCCAGACGCCATGTTGGGAAGCTTTGCTGTGGGCTCTGAGGGCAGCAACCAGCAGAACGGGTGGGAACAAGGCTGGATGTTAAGGAGAGCTGGATGGAAGGGGAAGAGACCAACAAGTGGATGATTCTGGAAGGTCTTTCAGGTGATGGTTGCCCTTCTGAACTGAGTACTGGAGACAGATGAGGGTCAGGGGGGTCTCTGGCACTAAGATGGCCCGAGGCTTGTGGGGGGTGGGGTGCACCATGGAGCTCCCAAAGCTCTTTCCCCTGCACCAGGGCAGCTGAGAAGTCATCTAGGAGGCCACAGCGCACCTGAGGACTTCCTCTGCCAACATCTGCTGGTGGAGCAGCAGAGGCCCTGCTTCGCCGCACATGGAAGAGGAGGGTGATATTTTGGGAGAGAAACAGCAGCTCTTCCCACTGGGGTCTCTGTCAGCTCGGGCTGCTTTAACAAAGTACCCTAGATGGGGGGCTTCAACTACAGAAATTAACTTCCTCACAGTCCTGGAGGCTGGGAGTCTGAGGTCAAGGGGCCTGCATGCTTGGGTTCTGGTGAGTGCTGCTTTCCAGGCTTGCAGATGGCTGCCTTCTCTTGACGCTGTCCTCAAGTCATCCAGACCTCAGCTCCCCATACCATCCCCTTGGGGGGATGACTTCCCCAAGGCACACATTGAGAGGCACACATTTCAATCTTTAGCAACAAGGTTAGCTCATCCATCCCTGTTCTAGGAGCAGGACTAAGTTGCTGACCATGGCAGTGACCATGTATGTATCTGGCCCTCACTAAATGCTCATTGATCGGGACTGGTTAGGAGTTTGACACGTGAGCCACTAGCCTAGCCGCCTGGAGGAGAATGGAGGTGGCGTCTGGAGGTTGGTGAGCAAGGTGACCCTATTTTCATAACCCCAAATCGGGATTCTTGTTCTGATGACAGAAAGTTTTAAAAATAATATGAAATTTATTTATCTGAAATTTCCTTTGAGGGTAATTTGCCTTGGGTCATACATGTAGCCGTCTCCTTTTTGAAAAAGAATAAGAAATGTGGACCATCCTGGTACACGCAGGGTGCCAACTGCTCTCCAGTGTGGCCATTGTCAGCTCCAGAGGCTGTGAGCAGGCCCTGACCTCACGTGGCTTCTCTGAGGCTTGGACCAGCCAGAATAACCTGGAGCCCCCTCCCTCGACCCCCAACAGAAGCTCTGACAGGGATGGAGAGGCTGGAGGGCCCAAGCAAGAACAGGCATCTGAGGGGCCCTCCTGGAGCCCCTGGAGTGAGAAAGACCATAGCTTTGTGGGACAGACCCTTCTGGGACACCTCCTGGAGCCCTGGGCTGGAAGCAAAGAGGAAGGGATGTGGCTGGAGCAGGGATGTGCCGAGTGGGTACTAAGGTGTCCCGAATAAAAGCCGGCAAAGAAATTGCCAGAAGACTGCTATATTTTAAGCATTCTAGGGTGCACACCTCCCCCACCTCCACATACACACATTTTAATGTCTCTGAAATCAGAATGCATTGTACAGTGGAGCCCATCTTAGAGCTGTATTGCAGGTTGATAGCGTTTTTTCTTTCCTAGTGGTGCATTAAACAATGGTCCATCTCACATTCAGCTCTATCTTGGAGCCTAGGAAACATGGCAGTTGGTATTGCCTGGCTCAGGCATAGACCTTGCCTTTATTCTTTCCTTCCTCCCAGGGGTGGTTTGCCGTGTCTTGGGCCCCTTCTCCCCTTATCTAGACCCCCGCTTTCCAAGGCCAAGCCGGAGGAGGCAGCATGGTATAACAGCGGGTCCCCAGGGCAACCCCTGACCCCAGGGGACTGCATTTGGACAGTCTAGTCACTTCACCTCCAGGAGCTTCAGGCTTGTGGTCCGAGTGCTTGTTTCTTTTAGTTCTTTTGCTTGGTTTGATTTGTAAAGTTCACAGTCCTTGAGAGCTTACCTGGGCAGCCACACAAGCATCATCTTACTCTCTCCTCATGACAGTAATTTTTATCCCCATTTTGCAAGTGGGAAAACTGAGGCTCAGTGAAGCCAAGTAGTCTGGCCAAGATCCCCAGAGCGAATAAAGGTGGAGTTAGGATTGGGACCCAGGTTTCTCAGTCCTCAGTCCTATCTTACATTGATACCTCTCATGCCAGAGTACCTCCTCTGTGGGGCTGAATTTGCTGAATTCCTGCTCTGCTTGGTGTGACTTGAGAGCTAGCCAGAGGGCCCCTGCTTGTGAGCCATGTTGGCCCCAGGTGGAAAGGTGCTACGGACACGCTAGGGACAGGGGCTGGCTCTGGGGGTTGGAGGAAAATCCTGCACCAAGATATTAATAGAGTCTACAGGCATTTAGGACTAACTTGGTTTCCCCATTCTTTCTGTAATGTTAATTGATTACATTTGTATCAGAAAAAAAAAAATATCTAGAATAGATACTGAATTAGAAAATTAAATGCATGAGGCCTTTCCAGCCTTGGGTGAAGGGACTCGTTCTTCACTCTTGTCCTGCAGAAAGGCTGACAAGCAGAGGAATGAGAGCTTCACCCCCATCCCTGCCCTGACTGGCAATGCTCAATTCGCTATCTCACTGGACCCATGATTATAAATTCTCGTTGAAGCTCTTGCCCCTCCAGGAAGCCCTCCATGAGCACCCCAGCCATGGACCTGTGCGTTTCCTCTCTGATCTCTGCCCACGGGTGGCAGAGTGAGCCCCAGACCCCTGCAGGACCAACATGTCTTCCCCCCCGCTCCCCGCCCCAACTACTGGGCCTGCTGACAGCTGACATTTCAGGACGGGTCTACCCTCTTGGGGCACCCACTTAAAGAAAGATGCCTCTCTCAAAGTCACATCCTTTCCCTGGGACAGCCCACACCCTGTGATCATTATGAGAAGGGACACCTCTGTAGGTTCTCTGAGGAGCTCACCTGAGGCGGCCTTTGATGGGACTGCAAAGCAACTCAGCCTCTCCTCGGCCCAGTCCCGCTCCCTGCCCTTCTCTGCAAGCCTCCATCCTACGAAAGTTCCCCAGTAAATTCCCTACGCGCTAACTTCCTCCCCAGAGTCTTCTTTCTGGGGATCCAACATGCAACACCTGTGGTACTTTGGGGCTGCCTTTCTCTTCTGTCTCTTGCTCATCGGGTGGCCTAGCTGTGTACCCACATTCCAAGGCGGAGGGCTTTTCTTCCCAGTTGGACTCACAGAGCCTCCCAGTGAGTTCAGCAAACAACTTATTACCTGCAGATCCCAGAAAACAAGAGCATATGCTCTTTAATTTGTTTATTCCATGAAGACGACGAGGCATGAGCAAGACGTGGTATAACTCTTAAGATGCTTACAATCCATTGTGGGGGGAAAAAACAACCAGATACACAGAGGGGGTATGTTCCAGAATGGAACTCAGGGATGATGCTCTGGGACCCCCCAAGGAGAGAGGGAGATGGTCCAGCTGAGAGTGCTTGAGATGGACTCCAGGGAAGGAGGCTCCTGTGCAAGCCTTGCATTGAAGGATGGGTTGGGGCTAGGCTAGCAGGGGAAAGGAAGGAATGTTTTCCAAAGACCTTTCTCATTTGTAGTGTGGGGATAAATTATAAGCCATAGAGGTTGTTTTGAGGGTAAATGAGGTAATACATATATTGCGTGATATATATGTATTGGAGCCAACTATCAAACCCTCTGTAGGTGTATGAAGCGATGTCGTAGGCTGGTTCTGGATTTTGAGCAGAAGCACGAGTCTGGTTGGGTGTTGAGAGGGCGTGGGGTGGGCTAGAAAGGAAGCCACAGAGTCTCCATCAGAGGCCACTGGCCCCGTGGAGGCAGAAAGAATGTTCAGGAGCCTCTGTGTCTCCAGGCCCCCTTCAGTGCCTGGCACATTGCTCTACGGCTAGCGGGCTTGAGAGGTGCTGAGTGAGAACAGGAGGGAGCAGGAGGAGCCCCTGTTGCCTGATGGGTATGTGCTGTGTGCTCCAAGTGGGAAGACGGGCCATGGGTCTGCAGAGGGCAGCACCGCTGCGACACTGGGTTTCTCCACCCTAGAGTGGGAAGATGAGTTGCACGGGGGTCATTTCATGCCATCCCATGTGGAGTTAGGCGTTGTGACCTCCCCAGAGACTCCAGACTGGTGGTGCTGGGTAGGACACCTTCCACGCTCGCGCTGAGAAGTTGCAGAGCAGGTGTGTCAGACGAGGATGAGGGCGGAAGGTGGAAGAAGGTGGGCAGACCCTTCTTCAGAGTCCCCTCTCTGACCTCTTGTAGCTGGTGTACTTCCCCCCCTGATTTGGACCTGGAACCATGTTCATCCCAAATGGCATAAAGTAGTGGATTTCCAATCCCTTGGGGGTAGCAAAGCCCCTGGAAAGCATAGTGCTTTGTGTGGAATGCCTTGAATTCCTGATAAGCTGCCTCCCATCATGTAAACTAGGGACACTTTCGTTAGCAGGAAAGTGAGCTGTATTTTATGTGTGTTATGTTCCAATCACAACCCAAACACAGGCTGTCAGGCTCACCGGTGCCCGATGCAGCTCAGGTCTGCTGCTCCGGCTCTCTTGCCTCCTGCTCTTTCTTCTTCCAGAGCCCAAGGCAGAAATGCAGTTTTCCTCTACACCTTCTCTCCTCGTGTGCTCCGGCCCCTCTCCCATCCCACATCTACACAATGAGCAATTTCCGGGATACTGACTTACAAGTTAGATACCGATGCTAAACACCTCTCCATTCTCATTGCTGCCACCGTCATTCAGACGACCACCCTCTCTTACCTGAATTACAGCCACAGCCTCGCCTCCTCCAAGGGGTCCTCTACACTGCAGCGGCCACTTTTCTAAAACACCAGCCCAGTGATCTTTCCTCGGTGCCCAACCTCTCAGTGGGCTCCCAAGCTTATGAGACCCACTCTGAGCCATGAATTGCCCTCCGGTTTCATTCCCCACCCCACCACCATGCCTTACATTTTTAGCCAAATAGAGTTGTTGTCTGGGACTGTGTTGTATTCCCCCTAGCTGCAATGTCTCCCAGTCTCTGTTGTCTGGCTAATTCCTCTTTTTACTGTATCACATGACACCTCCTTCAGGAATTTCTCAGGGCTCTCTTGTAGAAACTCATCATCTCTTCCTCGGGTTCCTCTAGCCTCCCAGCTGCTGTCCTGCCACCTGCTTAGCACACCCTTCCATCCTCTATAGAGTGGTCAGGAACCTTCTGTCTGGGAGCCATATCTGATCATGTGGTTCCCGCTGCCCTCTGAGTCAAATCTAGCAGCCCTTGTAAAGCCTTCCAGGGCCTTGCTGTGGCAGCCTCCTCAGTTCCACTCATGCCGAATCCCTCTGGGTTTCAGCTGACCCAAATGAATCTCCTCCTAGCTTTCCACTGGGCACCTGCTCTTTCGCTCTGTCATTTGCTTATGATGCTTCTTGTGTTGAGACCCTTCCCTGGGCTTCCAGCTCTTCCCCTGCTCAATTCCTACACACCTTTGGGTGTCTGTCAAACGTCACTTCCTTGGGAAGTCTTCTTTCTATCCTTAAACTAGGTTAGGTGTCTCTCCTGCATTCCATTTCCTAGTGCCCACTGCTTAGAGATTAAATTGCTTGATTCACTAGCTGTTGTTTCTTTTAGAACGTGCGCCGGAGAACCATGTGTATTTTGTACCTGCCCTGTTTCCAGCACTCCATAGAACAGTGCTCACTACATATTTATAGAATCAAGAATGAATGAAGGCACACTCCTCTTCCTGCCCCTGAAAGCTGGACCTTCTCGCTACCTTGTCTCAAGTGTGGGGTGCCTGGGACGTGCTTACTGTTTGTGGAATAGACGAATGAACGACCAGCTCTTTTCAAGCTCATTTACTCTATTATACTTAAAAAAAAAAAAATCACACTTGCTCATTTGTTTTGCCATCGGCAAGGACTTGCCAGCAGCGTAGTGGCAGCGGGCCCCAATGTTGTAAGAAAATTGGTAGATTCAGAGCTGACAATCTCAAAGCTGGAGACTGCTGCTAACTTCCCGGGGTTGGCTTTAGCCCTGGAGCCTTCCCGGGGGAGGCGGCACACTTGGGGAGGTCCTCCTGCTCACTCCCTGTGTCCGTCTTTCCTGGCCAGAGCCCGGCCACCCGCTGCCCTGATGGATCCCCTGAACCTGTCCTGGTACGATGATGATCCGGAAAGCCGCAACTGGAGCCGGCCCTTCAACGGGTCGGAAGGCAAGGTGGGCAAGCCCCACTATAACTACTACGCCATGCTGCTCACCCTGCTCATCTTCGTCATCGTCTTCGGCAACGTGTTGGTGTGCATGGCCGTGTCCCGCGAGAAGGCGCTACAGACCACCACCAACTACCTGATCGTCAGCCTTGCGGTGGCCGACCTCCTGGTGGCCACGCTCGTCATGCCCTGGGTCGTCTACCTGGAGGTAGGTCCTCCCTGGCTCCCACCAACAAGTTGCCTGGTGCCTTCTCCGCTGGCCTGGCCTCTTCCTCCACTCTGGGCTCAGTTTTTCTCCGGATAAAATGGGCTGTTTGTTCCTTAGCCATCCAATGCTCCATTTGAGAGTGCTTACTAAGGGCCGTGCCTCGTGTCCCGTCCTCCATGCGCCACGTCTCCCATGTGGCCCTCAGAGCAGCCCTGCAAGGTCACTGCACCACGGACACCGGTTCATGGGAGGTGAGCTGGGCGGTCCGAGAAATCACTCAGCTGATGGGTCCCAGCTGGAGCTCTGTCGGGCCCCAGGTTGGCTCATTTGATCATGCCGGCCATGACAGTCATTGAGTCATTGAGTAGGGTCCTTAAGGAAGGGGATGTTCATGCTTCCAGGCTGGAAGCTTCCGGCTCTCAGTTCAGAGCCATGGTCCTCACTGTCATCTTTAACAGACACTCTTTGCGCCCTGATTCTGTGCTCTGCACGGTGCTGCTCTGAAGGCACTGCTGCGCCCCCTTCCACCCCCCACCCCGGCCCCAGGAACCTGGGCCCAGGCAGGATCAGAAGCTGAGCCGACCAGCCTTGGGCAAGTCACTGCCCATTTCTGAGGCTCAGTTTCCCCATCAGTGGAATGGGATTGCAAGCTCATCACATGGCTGTATTGCAAAATGAAGGCTTGAAGTAGTGGCACTTGGTAGAAAGTTGCTCATCTTTCTTCTAGCCTGGTTCTTGGCACCAAGGGACCTTATGTATCTAGAAGGAGAGGGGACTAGGGACAAGGGCCTCAGGCTCCCCCTTGCTGCCCCACTTCTCCCCCAGAACCCAGCTGGAGCCTCACAAGACCCCCGTAACTGCCCTCTGAGCCTGCGGCCTGATCTGCCCCAGGAGAGGCGAGCTATGGGGCCGAAGCCTATCTCCTCGTCTGCTGCCCACCCCTTCTGGTGCTTTGTCCCCAGGTGGTGGGCGAGTGGAAATTCAGCAGGATTCACTGTGACATCTTTGTCACTCTGGACGTCATGATGTGCACGGCAAGCATCCTGAACCTGTGTGCTATCAGCATCGACAGGTGAGCCCAGCCAGCGGGGAGGGGGACCCAGGCCGGTCACATGTTGGGCTTCCCCAGCTCTCCTGCAGGGTCAGGCTCTGCCTGTGAGGCTGCACGGCTTTGCCTGCGGGCCTGTATGTTTGTGCATGCTGTGTGTGTGTGTGCACATGTGTACACGCACACATGTGCAGGGGCCCGTGTGTCTGGCTAGAGGAGTACAGGCCGTCCAACAGACAGTGAGGCTACCAAGGATACCCAAACAGCAACTGCTAAAGACAAGAAAGCTCTTAGTTCTGGCTGCAGCCCTAGCTCTGTCACTTCCTACGGACATGACCTTGGGCAGAGTGTGCAAGTCCTCACAGCCCTGCTTTGTCCAGAAATCAAGGATGATGACACCTGTCCGGGCGGGGCTGCAGCATCTGGGTGAATTTCACATCCAGCACCGGCCTGAGGGGGCCCAGGCCATGCTCAGCTTGCCAAACCATAGCCTTGGAACCTTTCACTGATTTGCACACACAGGCCACGCAGGCTCCCTGAGGCCCTGGCTCTACTCCCCTCGTGGGGTTCTTGGAACATGGGATGAGCTACCCTTCGAGAGATGCTGGGTAGAGGAGTATGAGGGACCATAAACAATTACTACTGTGCTTCTCTTCTACCCAATGGGGCTTCACTCTTGCTCTGAGGCGCCTGGCTCCCAATCCATCAGCAAACACTTCCACCTTCTGGGAGCCCAGCCCAGGTGTGGTTTCAGAGGTGCAAAGACCCAGAGCCTGGCCCCTCAGACACCCTACAATCCAAGCTGGGAGACTGGAGTAATAGATAAGAGGGCCCAGGAGTAAACGGTAGCTGGTCAGCCATGAGGCTCCAAAGGCTGTGTGGGCAGGGTCAGGAGAAAGGAGTGATGTAGGGTATCTACATCCGGGTAGGCTTCATGGAGGTGACAACTCTCAGTCCCCAAGGTGCAGGGCATCTCTGGTGTGTACCTGCTGTGGAACAAGGGGTCCCTGGGCCTGCAGCCCAGACTCAGGGTCCCCTGGCCCACACCCTCGCAGGTACACGGCCGTGGCCATGCCCATGCTCTACAACACTCGCTACAGCTCCAAACGCCGCGTCACCGTCATGATTGCCATCGTCTGGGTCCTGTCCTTTACCATCTCCTGCCCGCTGCTCTTTGGACTCAACAACACAGGTGAGGCTCGCCTCGGTCTGTCTGGGGCTCCGCTGGCCTCCAGCTCAGGACTGCCAGGGAGCTGAACCCCTGGTGCAGACACAGGACGGAGGCCAGGCTGGGTCTCCCGGGCCAAGCCTGGCTCTGAACTGTACCTGGATGGGCCAGGGAGAAGCAGTAGCTCAGGGCAGGATGGGGTTGGGTGGGGTGGGGGGTCTGGTCATTTTCAGCTTTATTAAGTTGAAGCAAGTCAGACAGCTGCACAAACTATGTGTGTATGCATGTATGTGTGTGTGCATGCACTGGGGGTGAGCCCTGGGCTCCCCCACCCTCAGCGATGGTATCCGTGTAAGGAGGCTGCAGCCCTGGGGCTGGCCAAGCCCCGTATAGCCTGAGGCACCTGGGACAGGGAAGGTAGGAACCAGCAGCAGCTAGTGTGGCGCGCCTGTCCCTACCTCTGATGCCAAGCAGGTCCTGGGCCTGCCTGCCAGCCCGGCTCAATGTAATGCTTTCTCTCACGGGGGAGGCCCTGGGGGTGTGGAGCACCTCTGCAGACCGTCAGGGGGCAGGATACAGGGAAGCCTTGCCATCCAAGTCTTGTGGGAATTCCAAGAAGCTGGACTAGGGCTTGATATGCTCAGCTCAATCTGGAAAGGCCCTGAGTTAGAGGACGGACAGGAAGGGAACTTGGAAGCACGCTGGAGCCCAGGCGGGTTCAGCACACAGAACCAAGTTTCCCTGTCCTAGGTGGCAGACCTCCCACAAGTAGACGGGAAGGGCGCAAAGAAGGGATTACTCTTTTAAAAGAATTTCCTTCTGTTATTTTTTCCCAACACTCCTGCTCCACGTGGGTGTTCACGGATGGCGAAAGGAATAATGAACTAAGGAGGGAGCATTAATGGAAAAGCTTGGAAGCAGCTTAGCTTTTTTGCTCAAGGTTGTTTTTCAGTCTTTGGTCTACACCACGTGCTGGTGTCCATCCAGCATTTCCAGGCGCCTGCAGATGCCCCGGCGTACTCTCTGTCCCCTTGCTGCGCTCTGTCCCACAGAGGACAGAAAGGTCTCTGGTGGCAGCGCTGTGGCCCCCGGAGCTGCTGACACCCCCTCCTCCGCTCTCCTCCCCCCAGACCAGAACGAGTGCATAATCGCCAACCCCGCGTTCGTGGTGTACTCCTCTGTCGTGTCCTTCTATGTGCCCTTCATCGTCACGCTGCTGGTCTACATCAAGATCTACATCGTCCTCCGCAGGCGTCGCAAGCGGGTCAACACGAAGCGGAGCAGCCGGGCTTTCAGGGCCAACCTGAAGGCCCCGCTCAAGGTCCTCAGACACCCCCTCCCCTCCAGGGCCCACCCCCCACCATCACCCACGGGGCTGGCCCATGCTCAGCTGGGGGCCGGGGACACAGGGACACCACGACAGACTGCGGTCTAGGCTGGAGGGTTTCCCAGCACCTGGGTAGGGCTGAGTCCACAGGTGGTGACCTCCAGGAGCTGCCTGGGAGAAGTCTTTGCTTGGAGATCTGGGTCTGAATGTACCTTCCTTGGCTCTTCTTCTTTTCCCATCACTTGTCCTTTCCTCACTCTGGCCCCTCTCCCTGTCCGCGATCTGTGCTTCCCTCCCTCTCCTTTACCTTCCATGGTCCCTGTCCGCCCCTCCATGCACGCCTCCCTCCTCCTCCCCAGCTTTTTCCCCCTCCTCCCCTCCCCCTTTTTTTTCATTCGTTCCCACCCCTTACATCTCTTGATTTCTCCCCTCTGCTCGGCCCTCCCTGAGGAAGGCAGTGTGAGGGCATCAAAGGAGCCAGAGTTTGGGGTTAGACGTATCAGTTTCAAGGCCTGGCACTCCCACCTTTTTGCTGAGTGACCTTGGGCAAGTTGCTTCACTTCTCTGAGCCTCAGTTTTCTCATCTGTTAAATGGGAATCATAATGCCAACCTCTCAGCGTGGTCTTGAGGATTCACTGTGAAGGATTATGACTACGCCTAGCATGTGCCCACAAAACCAGGGCCTGTTTGTCCCTCATCCTGCCCATCATCTTTCCTTGTAGTACCAGCCTTCAGTCTTACCTTCTCAGGCCTCTACCCTCCAACTCTGCCTTTCTGGGAGCCCCTGTTTCCAGCCTGACTAGCCCACACTGGGTGTCTGTCCCCAGCCCCTGCCTATCATGACCAGTGTACTGGCTCACTCCACAGGGCAACTACACCCACCCCGAGGACATGAAACTCTGCACCGTTATCATGAAGTCCAATGGCAGTTTCCCAGTGAACAGGCGGAGAGTGGTAAGTGCTCAGGTCAGGGACCCAGAGCCAAGTCTTTCCGCCCCGAGGGAAACCCACCTGCCAAGATTCTCGGAGATCTTACCAGCTGGTCAAAGGAGCACCTCCCAGGCTCCCCAACGTTGCTTCCGCGGGGGCCAGACTCCCCACGCACACCTCCCAGGCAGGCATGCAGCGAGACGGCTGGGTTCTTGCAGGCACAAATAGGCATCCCCAGCCCAAGACGGTCGGGAGGGAGGACTTAGCCATAACATAATAAAAATAAGAAGCATGGCTCTTACCATTCATTGAACACCCACCGTGTTCCTAGTAGCTCATCAAATCCTCACAGCGACCCTGAGAGTTAGGTCTTATTCGGCTTACTGATTTTAATTTTACAGAAGAGGAAACAGAGGCTCGCAGAGGGAAGGTAACTCACCCAAGGCAAAGCTTTTAGGTAGTGAGATCGTGCATATTTGAGCCCAGGCCTATGAGACCCCAGAATCCACACGCCGCCGTTCTGCCATTCTTCCCACCTGCCTGTACTGCATTCCTATGGGCAGGTTCTGGGGCTGGAGGCTGAGCATGGGAGTGGAAGGGGGAGCGGACGGAGCAGAACAGGCTCAGGGCTGGTGGGGAAGTGCAGCCTGTGCGTGGAGCCTAGAGATGCAGAGCAGACCCCGGGCTCTGTCCAGTGATGACTGTGGCACCAGGGTCCAAGCAGCAGGTGTCCCCTCCCCAGCTGGGCCGTGGAACCCGCACAGGGCCCACACGAAGTCCAGGGAAGGTGTCTTTGGGAGGCAGGGCCCCCACCATTCACCTGCATGGCAAGGACGGGACGCCAGGGAGTCACTGGATGGGATGGGTGCCCAACAGGGACTCAGGACCGGGCCTGGGACAGCAGCACAGATAAACCACCCAGGTGCAGGGCCAGGCGACACTTCAGAAGTTCAGACTGAGACCCCAAGGCAGGGAAGAGCCTGGAAAGCCATGAGTGGACCCCCAGCAGGGCCTCCAGGTCAGCCCGGCAGGAAAGATGCGGGGGACCCGGGGTGAGCCCTTTGGTATCCAGGTCCATCTAAAAGGAACATGTGGAACCCACGTGTGAGTGTCAGTGCAGGTGCCTCGGGCCACCCTGGCAATGAGAACAGGCGGCCCTCTCTGCACTTAGAACGCGGGCTCCCGGAGGCAGGCACTGAGCGTCAAGCAGGAACGGAGTCCCGGTAGCCAGCTCAGTGCCTGGCACATGGCACTCAGTGCATGGGGCTCAGTCAGTAAGAGAGAATTGCTGGGGTAGTAGGCTCCCACACATGGTTGTGGGGTTATTAAGGTTCCTTAAAGATTGCTGGGCATGACCCTAGAGGCAGGGACTGCTGTGGATCCTGGGTCCTATACCCAGACCCTTCCTGCCTCCCAGTGATTGTGTTCATTGCCTTTCCAGCAGAGTGACCCTGGGGTGTTGGCAGGAGTCTAAAGGAGTATAGGGAAGGGCGAGGGGGTCCCGGTGAGTCTGGGTGCCGAACGCCTGAGAACTGGCCTGCCGTTACCCGGAGCTCTCTACCTCTGCGCAGGAGGCTGCCCGCCGAGCCCAGGAGCTGGAGATGGAGATGCTGTCCAGCACCAGCCCCCCTGAGAGGACCCGGTACAGTCCCATACCGCCCAGCCACCACCAGCTGACCCTCCCCGACCCGTCCCACCACGGCCTCCACAGCACTGCCAACAGTCCCGTCAAACCAGAGAAGAATGGGCATGCCAAAGACCACCCCAAGATTGCCAAGATCTTTGAGATCCAGTCCATGCCCAATGGCAAAACCCGGACCTCTCTCAAGACCATGAGCCGCAGGAAGCTGTCCCAGCAGAAGGAGAAGAAAGCCACCCAGATGCTCGCCATTGTTCTTGGTGAGTCAGGCCAGCCCAGCTCTGTCCAGCCATTACTGAGGAAAGGAGCCATCACGGTGGCTTCCATTCCATGGCATCCCCCCTTCCTGACCATGGCTGGCGGATCATGGGACTGGCCCTTGCTCGGGTGCAGGCCACACCCAATGACATACCCTGTTAAGTAGATTCTAAAATTACACTCATTTTACAGACGGGAAAACTGAAGTTTGGAGTAGGTGTATGATGTGACCAGGGAAGACCTATGATTTGAACTCAGGGAGTCTGATTTCAGAGTCTGTGAGCTTGACCAGTCTACCATAGTGACCCCCAGAATCTCCAGATCCTAGACACGTCCTTTTTCTCTCTGGAGTCCCCTCAGCAAGAGATAACCTCTCAGGGTTGTGGTGATGGTCACAAGGTAGACAAAGGTGGAAACATTTTGTAAAGTGCAAAGCAGGGCACACGGGTTAGGGGTTAGCAGTACGGTTCTGGGAATGTTGTTCTTGTTGAGGAATTGGGAAATTCAGTTCACTTCAGCTCACCCAAGACCAGAGCTGTGAACAGAGAAAGGGGACCTGGGTGAGGGGCGAGGCCCATCTGAATGAGGATGTGGCTGTCAGCCAGGCAAGGCTCTTGAATAAAGGTCTCCTAGAAAATCAGAGTCAAAAACAAGGCTGGACTGATGTAGTGGTTGGGGGTAGGAGGGGCTGCTGTGACTCAGCCTTTTCCCTGCGGCACCCAGGGCAGCACGGGACACCTTTCCACATTCACCTTCCCCTTGGACCTCGACAGTCCTGTGACACGAGTGGGACAGGTGTTACCTCCCCAGCTTTTGTGAATGTGTGCATTCATTAAGGGATTGACTCTTGATCACCTGGCTGGGGGTGACAGAGGAAGGTCGGAGTTGGAGGGGTCTCGCTGCCGTGCTGGGTTCCTGTGGGACATGGTGTGCTCACAGTACTGCCACACTGAGCAGCACGTCCAGAGTCAGACAAAGCCAACAGGTGGGAGCTCAATCTGGGTCAGAGTGTCCCCAAGCAGGAAGTAGCAAGAGGTGTCCCCCAAGGGCTGGGGGAAGGCACAGCAAGAAACTGGCCATTGGGGGACCTCAACGGACTGGAGTTCAGGTCTCGGCTTCGTCACTTGTGAGTGAGTCAGCCTTGCATACCTCACAGAGCCTCTGGAGCCTTAGCTCCCTGTGTCTACTCCACAGGGACACAGAACCTGAGCAATATAGGGATCTAACTCTCCCTTTTGTCCCTCGGGCTCAAACTGTTCGTCCCCCACAGCAATGACCAAATGCTCCACTTCCAACTGCTGAGGAAGGCTTGTTCTCAGAGATGACCAGAAAGTAGAGTAGATCTTTCCATTTCTACTGATTTGGGTCTGAATGTTAGCTTGGTCTGAATGTCAACCTGGTGGATTTGTTTTCAAGCCATTCTCCTTCCCTGTGGGGCAGGTCTTATTATACCCATTTGACAGATGAGGAAGGTAAGACTGAGGGAAGTAAAGTTACCTTCACTGGCAACGGGTGTCTGTGACAGCCCTAGAATCTGAGACTGGGACTCCTCCTGCAGTGCTCCTGGGCCCTGGGCCTGCAGCTCCCAATCTGGATGCCCACGGAGCGCAGGCCTGCCCTGCCCAACCTCCCCCGGGCCTGGAGGCCAGCCTGACCACCGCGCTCTCCCCTAGGCGTGTTCATCATCTGCTGGCTGCCCTTCTTCATCACCCACATCCTGAACATCCACTGTGACTGCAACATCCCGCCTGTCCTCTACAGCGCCTTCACATGGCTGGGCTATGTCAACAGCGCCGTGAACCCCATCATCTACACCACCTTCAACGTCGAGTTCCGCAAGGCCTTCATGAAGATCCTGCACTGCTGACCTGCGGCCACCTGCACGGCAGCCTGCTTCCCGCCTCTCTGCCTGACCGGCCGGCTCGCACTTCCGGGGAGCTGCGGGCAGGGTGGGCGGGGCCGGGCGGACTGGGCCTTCTCTTTGCTTGGCTCCACGCCCCTCTGTGCCCGCACGCCCACACTCTGCTGGGGTAGTGCTTGGGAGCCAGGCACTGTGCCGGCCTGCGGGCTGGACCCCTGGCTCGGGGGCAGCTCACAGAGCCCCCCTCCCACCTCGAGGCCCCCTCTCCTTGGCACCAAAGACGCAGCCGCCTTCTCTGACCTTTCTCTGGGGTCCTGGGTTGCCAGGGCCAGAGGCACGGCTCAGAGACCATGCTTTCTGTTGGGTCTGGCTCGGTCTTCACAGGCCGATGCTGGGGTGGGCCGTGGGGAGGGATGATCCCACTCCACAGGCCATGCCCGGGAAGCCAGAGCTCCTGCCAAGGCCCCAGGCAACTGTAGTCCTGGGAGCCCCTTGTAAATACCAGACCACAGGGTGAACCCCAGAGGAGCCCAAGCCAAAAATCTTTGCTCGCTCCCTGTCCTGCCCCACAGGAGCGTCCGTTTCCCCAGCGTGGGGCCCGCCCTGCCCCAGCCCGCTCCAGCACCCACATGGTTTCTGTACCTGCTAAGGGCAGGAACCTGGGTCATGGAGGGCCCCTAGGAACGTGTGTGGGGAGGGGGACCTCCCCCAAGCCCACTTTGCCACCTCCTGACAGACTCGGTTTGTCCCTTCTTGTAGCAACTTTGGGGCTGGCCTGCAAGCAGGCAGGGAAGGTGGGCTTGGGACCACATCTGGGCTGGGGTGCTGGAGTCCCCAGGGGGCTGCCTCCTGCCACACTCTGCCACAAACCACCTCTCCTTTCCCTCTTTTCTCTCCTGTTGCCTTTCCCTTCCGCTATCTCTACCTTAGAGAAGCCCGTGGCAAGGGGACTGCGGAGTGCCACTTGGCCTGGGCTGGCCCTGCCCTGAGGGAGGAGGGGAGGCTGCAGCTTGGGGAGCCCCTGGGCCCAGACTCTGTAACATCACTACACATGCTCCAAACGAATAAAACTCTGACAAGAGTCACACGCGAGGCCCCCCGCCTGCCTTCGTCCTCCACGGCAGGTGTACCGAAGAGACACCCAACCCGTGTCTGGGCTGGGGTCAGAGTCGGGGAGGCCTTCTGCAGCCCCCTCCGGAAAAGGGTGACCCTGACCACGGCCACCAGGCTGAACACTAGGGGAAAGGAAGAAAGGAGCTGCTCCAAGGCGGACCAAGGAGAAGATGTGAGTGCCTGCGTTCCCCCCTCACCCTGTCCTCGCCTCCTGAGCAGACAGGAACCAGCCCAACCCCCCGGGTGGTCCCAAACCTCAACTGCCAACCAACACAGGAGCGGAGGACGTTCCCCGTGGGAATCCCGCAGTGTACCCAGGGCTCCCCTGATCCCTGTGGTGGGGAAAACAGGTGGTCCCTGCGCACCACCTCCTCCTTTCCTCCTTTCTTCCTTAGCCTCTGTGGCCCACCAGCGCAGTGAAGGCTCCACAGAAAAGGTAGACTCCCCGGTGCTGGCTGTGTCTGTGTTTGCCCCTTGCCCTGACTTTGGTCACACAGCAGGACCCCCTTCCTCTGGAGCAGGCTGCGGGGGCACGGAAGCCCGGGGCGACATAGCCCGGGGCGGGGTCCTCCCTTCCCTCGGCCTCCATCACAGTCCTATCTCCAAGCTTTCCAGAGCCACAAACTGGCACTGCCCTGAAAACAGAAATTTGGCTTTAAAAAATGAAATATAAGTCAACCCGGCGAAGGAGGAATATTCTCAGTACCTTGAGAATAAGAGCGCTGATGACAAACAAGGTGCCGGCACCCACGGGCTCAGGCTCTGGGGAGCTGTCAGGGCATAATTTGCATGCTAAATACAATATTTTTAGCACCAAAGTTTGGAGCACTTAACTTGCCCTGAACACTTAATTATGGACTTTGATCTTCTCCGTGAACCTGCACATAGTGCTAAGCCCCGGGAGAGGCCCCTGTCCCCGGGAGCACCCAGATCCTGGAGGCTGGGCAAGGCAGGCCCCTGGTCCAGCTCAGGAGGCATCCGTACAACCCAGCGGCTGCCTCCTGCGGAAGGCAGCAGACCCTTGGGGGGCGAGAAACCCCAAGGACTTCTCGGCTGCTGATGCACACCCCATAGCCAACACACACCCAGCTCTGCACACAGACACACACCACACACTCAGCCTACGGAAGATCTCGCCTTGGACGGAAGCTAAAACGCTCATCTCATCATCGGAAATCTTACGAGGTCACACGGGTTTCTCAGCTGCGGGGTTGGAAGACATACTAAGGAGAGAGAAGATGGAAGAATAGAGGAAGGAGGGAGGGAAGGAAGGAAAGATGGAGGCAAGAAGGAAGGAGGGAGGCCGGGAGCGAGGAAGGATGGAGGAAGGAAAGAAGAGGGCGGGCTGATGGCAGGCAGACAGGCAGAGACTGGAGGGGGAGGCAGGCCTGGAGCAGTTTGGGAAGGTGCTGACTTTGGGAAGGTGCTGACTTTGGGAAGGTGCTGAGGGGAGGAGAGGGGAAGAGGGCAGGCAGGGGCGGGAGGCGGGGCAGGGGAAGGTTGCCCACAGCTGTCACGAAGCCTCAAGGCTTTCTGCCAGACAGCAGAGTGACAGCTAGAGGGGGCCGGGGGAGGGCCGGCTCCACCCCCTCCCCCCTCAACTCTTCAAGGGGCAGAGGGATAGGTGGGGGCCCCCCGGGAACTCTGCGGGGGGAGGGGGCAACCCAGGCTCCACTCTCTCCCACGAGGCCACCTGACGAGGGCCCTGTTTTGCTCCCCGCCTTCCCCGTGCTTCTGCCCTGAAGCCCATCTTTCTCCCAAGAATGACTTTTAATTGGTAAATGATCTGCCTTTATGGCCTGTGGCGTCTAACAGCCATCTCCCTCCCCACCGTTCCCCCAGTGCGGGGTCAGGCACAGCTGGCACTTGGCACATGTCCTCGTGCATGTCGCTGAGTGACTGCAAGTCTTCAAGGCTTCAGGCCCTTGCTCTTCTCCTAGTGCCTCCTTCTGGAGGAGTCCCCACGGGCCACCAGCCAGGGAGACGTCCTGGGCACTGGGCAGGCGGGTGATGCAGGAGACACTGCATTTCCTCCCTCCACCCACCGCTGGGGTCCTCGGTGGCAATTTCTGGGGCAACCATTGTGCTCCGGGCCCTGAGCAAGGTGCTAGTGGTGAAACAGGAACGGGGGACGTGACCATGGTATTTGCAGAGCTCCCCGCCCGGAGGGCGCTAATCCAACAATCTCACTACAGCTGCACAAACTGCACATTCTCCATAGCAGAGCCCTGGCTGGGGGTTGGGACACTGGTCACGTAGGTGACGACAATGACGTGGCACGCCTTGGTCTGGAATTGGTGAGGGCAAGAGGCTGGTGGCACAGAGGACAGCCTGAATGGTGGGGCAGGAGGCCCCTGAAAGAAGTGACTGCCTGTCCTACTTCCCCAGGGGTCTCAGAACAGGGACGGTCAGTCATCTGCAAGGAGTGACACTGAGGACTGGCCAGCCTTGGGGAGCAGCGTGTCCACCTATCTGGGATCCCTTCCCACCCCATCCCTGTCCCACAGACTGCGTGACCCAGCCTTGTGTCCCCCTACCTCATCGCCCTCCCAGGCCCCAGGACACAAGCATCTGTGGCCATTAGCTCCCATCCTATGCCTTGCCCCCGTGATACTGCCCTCTGCGTACCCCTGGCATCCGTCCACAGGGTCCCCTGTTACAGAAGAAGCTTCTCTCACGGGGAGGCCGACTGCCTGGACGGCAGGCTGGCCCCTGAGCCCAGGGCTCCAAATCTCCATCTTGCACTGTGCACTCTGTCTCCTGACCAGCGCTGAGCACGGCTGGAGGAGGCTAGCGTGCTGAGCGCATGTCTACCAAGGTGGGGAGACAGAAAGAGAAAACATCTGGGACCAGACTTTTGGGTCCCTCGAGTACCTGTGAATAGCCTGACAGCCATTTGGGCTGCAGAGCAAATGAGTTGGGGGACAGGTGTGCAGAGAGGGGAGTCATTTCTAGAGGGGTTTTAGTGGCAGATCAGAGTCTGGGCGTACCCTCCTGCCAACCAGATGCCCCTCACTCTGCTTCTGGAGAAGCCGGGGGGGGGGGGCAGTGGCACCAAGAGACCAGAGCATCTCTGGAAGGGACGGTTTCCACCCTGGCTTTGGGGGGCCTGGTGGCGCAGGGACAAGAGGGTACCTGGTCCCTCTGTGCCATCCAAGCTCTGCGACCTGGCAAAGGCAGCAGGTTGAGTGCTGCTGGGGAGAAGCCCGATGGAGAAGGCAGCTGGAGAGGCTTTTTCCTTCTGCTTGGAGGCCTGGCAGCTCTGAGCCCATGCTGTGGCCCGACTCCTTCCTGAGACCTGGGCATGTGCAAGAGGCCAGAGAGAGGGAGGTGGGCTGGTGCCAGGGGAGAGGCTGGTACCACTTGGGGGTGGGTGGGGCAGGCGACTTGGCACAGAGTTCGGGCAGCCGCATGCGGGTTTTCCCGAGTGGCCCCAGCCGCAGACACTGTGTGGTCACATGAGAGTAGGGTCTTCCCTCACTAGAGCATCCCTTCCTCACCCTGCGCCCAGCTGGAGGGTCTTGGGAGCGCACAGTTCATTCGGATTTTACTCTGCTCACAAAGTGACAGCAGTTCCCCACTGCCCCTTCCATTGAGTCCGAGGTCCAAGCTCTGGAACCAAGATGGACATCAGGGTCTCCCCGCGCCATCAGCTCTCCAGCTGCCTGCACCCCCAGCCTACTTGCTCGTCCACATTCCCTGGCCTCTGGGGTCCCTGGCCCCGGCCCCTCATCTAGTCCCGGCCCTGCCTGCCACCTGCGGTGTCCTTGTCCTCCTTCCACGCATGCATCTTCCAGAAAGCCCTTCCTGTCAGACCCGCTGCGCCTGGGAGCTGATGAGATGAGGACAGGTCAGGGAGCTTAGAGACCGTGTGGTCTACCAGTGCATGTGGCTACTTAAGCTTGTTAAGCCACACTGGCCACGTCAGGTGCTCGGTAACACATGGGGCCGGCGGCTATCCTCTGGAACAGCCACGGACAGAGCAGGCTTCCACCTTCCCAGGACAACACTGGTCTAGAATGACAACTGGGTGAGCAGTTCAGGTGTCTTTCAACTACAGTGAGGGAGAGAGGGTAATGGACAGACTTGTGGAGGGGGAGGGAACGTTCAGGTGGGACCTTTTGAGTTTAAGGGGCCTGTAGGGTCTCCAAGTAGAGATGCCCAGAAGGAAACGAGGGAGTTCCTATTTTCAGTCTCCCCAAACTCCTCTAAACAGGGTTTGAAATTGAACTGGAGACCCTCACCTTGGGAACTACAAGGGCCTCAATGAAATCCAATTTTGAACGTGCCTTGGAAATCTCTAGAAGGGGGCTGTGTTGCAGTGGGATTCAGGGTAGACGCTGTGTGTCTGTGTCTGGCTCGGGTTGGTTTGAAAAGGGAGAAGAAGGTGCCGGTAGGCGATGCTAGGGCTGTTGGCCAGAGCTGGCCTGAAGCCCTCCGCTACCTCTTGGAAGAAGCGGGTAGAGAAAGCAACGGTCTGGGAATCTCAGCCTGGTCCCTGGGATCATCAGGTTAGTGAGCTGAAATGATTCCCATGGGTAGTTCTGGCCCCATTATAGGACAACAGGCACACAAGAATCGTTTATCTTTCCTAGATCCTTTCTGCAAGGTCCTTCCTCAAATTTCCTCAAATTTCCAAGAGGATAGCCCAGACACCACTGTCCCCTGGTGCCTCACTCCTGGCCGTCCCCATGGATTGATCTGAGCCCACTCGGCTTTGTACACATAGCCCCACACCCGCCCTCTGGCTCGTGCGGAAGAATCCTATACTGGGAGCCAGCGTGCAAGGATCACGGATGGCACGGAGCCCTCTCCCCCTCCCCCTTCCTGCTCTAACACGTTCTAGGGAAGACAGAACTCCCAGGGGGACTTTCAGCTACGAGTCTTGCTCTGGCAAGGAAGCCCAGGCCCAGGAAGAACATGGAGAATGGACTGGGCGGCCAGCGGAGTAGGAGGATGGAACATTCTGCTGAGTGTCACCTGCAGAGGTCCTCAGGAGTCCCTGCTCATCCAGGCAGGAGAGGAAAACCTGGGCTCCCTGGGGCTGCTGGCCAGTGATTGCCGTCATGGTGGTGCTAAGGAAGGAAGCAGGGAGAAGCTATGAGACATCAGCCTGCTCAACCCAGGGAGATTCTCGGCTCCACCTCTCACCCCATGCGGACAGGAGGCCCTAGTCCAGCCCAGCAGGACCACATGTGGAGGTGGGCCCACCACGTGGCTGGGGGGGAACGGGACAGTAGCTGGGGCAGAAGGTTCCTTTTCTCTGACAATCAAAGAGTCGGAGGGGCTGCTCCAGCAGTGCAGAGAGGTGGAGAGGTGCGGGGTGGGATTTTAGGGCACCCATCCTGCCCCCACTCGAACCTTCCACCCTGACCCGAGGTCAGCCATTCCCGGCAGAGCCAGGGCGGAAGCAGAAGCTGGTCAGTGTGTACAGCCCAGCCTTGCCCCCAGCCTGCCCCACAGCCGGGAGGACGGCCAGGCTGGCAGCCGGGGACCAGGGAGTGGCCCCAGGGAAGAGCGCCCGGAGCAACAGCTGTCTGGAGGGACATCCCTGTCCTGGGGCTCCACACTGGGCCCCAGGAAGCCATCCCTCACCCTCCTCAGCCCCTCACTCCCCACAGCTGCCCCTGCCTCCTCCTGCTGCGTGAACTTGCACACACACCACATCCCACAGTAACACTACTGGCCCCAGAGGTCAGCCCATCTCCAAAGGGAAGACTCAGATCCAGACCTCAGGGTTGAAAACTTAGCCCTGTACCGAGGCACAGTGAAGGGGTGGGGAAGGGAGGATGGAGCACCCCACGGAGCACTCGTGGGCGGCTGGAGCACAGCCTTCCTTCCCCTGCCGAAACCACATGGGAGACCCAGTCACCGGAGCCAGGGCAACCAGAAGGTGTGGTCTCTGTGGCAACAGTGGGCTGGCTGGGGCTTTCAACAGTGGCAGAAATTTCCTCCCAAAAGTGAGCTCCTGCCCCTTTTGAAAAGCCTGGCTGGTCAGGCCTGGCTTGAGATGGGGACCAAGTCACACAGGGACCAAGAGGGAGGGTGTATGTCCCTCTTCTCTGTGGTTCCCTGTGAGCTCAGGGGTGAATGACAGGTGGCAGGAGTCTTGGGGAGGAGGAGGGCTTGGGTCCCAGTACAGGAGGAGGAAGAGGGAGCCCCTGGCTCCCACCCAGCTCCCACCTCACCACCGGTTTCCCCCTCCCTCCAGGGGGAGATCACATTTCGGCTTCCACTCAAGGTCCAAGGGGCAGGTGGCAAGGACAGGGAAGGGGCCCTGCCAGCAGCCCAGAGTCACTTTCCCAGGCCCCCTACCTCCCAGGAAGCCCCCCCCCCCCCGTTGTCTGGCTTTCTGCCTGGGCTCCTGGCTCACCATCACCCAGAAGGGCCAGTGAGGAGGGCTCCTTGCCCACCAGGAGGGTGATTGTGCTCTGCTTTTGGCTCCGGAGGGCCAGCTGTGGGGGTGCACAGCTCGCCCTGTCCCGGATGCCCAGCCAGGCACCAGCGAGAGCAGCCCTTTGGGGATGGCCATGTGCCCTTGAGGGCTTTTAGGTGGGCTGGCATCAGCCCACCTTGCTGCGGGCAGGGGTATCTGCGTGGTGCTCCAGGAGGCTGAGGATGCTCAGGAAGACGACCCCTCTGGATGGCCAGGTGGAGAGGTGTCCAGCTCCCCACTTGGCCGCACTGGGGTCAGCGTCACACCACAGCAGCGCCCACGCCACCAGCTCCTCCCCGTGGTGGGCAGCTAGGTGCAGGGTGTCCCCTTCATGCCTCTGGGAGCTCCCACGTTCACCTGCCTCTCTACCAGTAGGTGGACAACCTCCAAGGGGGCCCTTGTAGGCCGCGAGGTGCAGGGGGGTCCAGCCCTGCCGCCCTAGTAGCTCGAAGCCGGTCCCGTCCCTGAGCAGCACCTCCCAGGCCAGGCACTTACCCCTGGTGGCTGCTGTCTGCTCCGGTCAAGGGCATCAGGAGCTGCCCCACTTTTCAGCAGGAGCCGGATGGCCCTCACTTCGCCTCGCTCCACCGCCAGGGGCAGAGGCATCCTCAGGTTTCTCTGCTGGGCTCCAGCTCGGCCCCCTGGCCCCTCGGCAGCTTGACCAGGCTGGCGTGGCCGAAGTAGGCAGCCACGTGCAGAGGGGTCCTACCCTCGGCCTCATGCAGGTTGGGGTCAGCTTGACGGGAGGCCAGAAGCCGTGCCACATTCTCAGAGGTGTTCTGTGTGGCCAGGTGGGGCAGGGTCCACCCTCGTGCTCCTGGGCACCCACATGGGCCCCCGTGGTCCGGGGGGTGGGAGGGCAGAGCTGTCACCACTGCTCTGGGCTACAAAGGGCAGCGGCACCCAGCTGTCCTCCTCTGCCAGCTTGGCGTCCGCCCCGTGCTGCAGGAGCAGGGCACAGAGGTTGGGCTGCTGGTCCTGCGTGGCGATGAGGAGGAGCGTGTAGCCGCAGGTGCTCGGGCCGTCCATGTGGACCTCATGAGCTAGCAGCAGCCTCACCTGTGCCCCGCACCACTGGGAAGTGAGGGGAGTGACTGTTCTCACAGCCATGCTGCTCCTCGTCCCAGGACGCGCTTCAAGTAGTCTCCAGAGTCTGTTTTGGGGAAGATGGGGTTGGAAGGAGGACCTCTGGCCTGGCCGCAGGTCATCTCGTCCAGCCCCCTGCCTCCTGCAAGTGCCAACCAGGAACAGAGACTCTGGGAGTGGGGGGAGCCTCTCCTGCTATCACAGATCCCTGCACAGCCTCCCATGTCCTGGAGGTCAGACTCTGGCAGCCCACCCCGTGCAGAGGGGGCAGAAGAAGGCCTGGGAGCAAACCCATGCTTCGCACCGCCGGACCTTAGCCAATTCCCTGCCCTCCCTGAGCCTCCAGATCCTGATCCATAAAGGGGCCACCAACAATGCTCACATCGTGCCACCGTTGCAAGAACAGCCTGGGTAGCCAAGAGCTTTCAGGGGCGTGCTTGGCACAAAGTCAATGCCAGCTGAAAACAGGCTCTATGATCTGAGCTTTGGCTGCTAAGGCTTCCTCCTGCTCTACCAAAAGTGTATCTGGACCAAAAGCAACAATTTCCAAAACAAACAAACAAACAAACAACAACAACAAATATCCCTGCCCAGGCCAATTACTGCCCCAACCCTAACCCCCCAACCCCGCCCCCAAGATTCTGATTTAATCACTCTAGGTGGACTCTAGGTGGCCCAGGCATGAGGCAGCTTTCATCCCCTAGGTCATTCAACAATGCAGCCAGGCTTGCATGCCAATGCCTGCGACCGTCCCCCACCCCACCCCACCCGAAAGCCAGGACAGGAGTCAGGCCTTCTAGAAAACACAAGCCTGGAGGGGAAGCAGAGCCTGACCCCTGAAGGCATGTGCATTTCTGGAACCTGGAGCCAGTGTCTGGAAAGGGACATACCAACTTCTGACTTGGGATGAGCAAGGCAGAGGGTTGGGTCAAAGGTGGTGGGCAGGGGAGAGGTGGAAAGGGTGCAGCTTGAGTCCACTTTCTCCTCCCTGGGAATTCTCCAGTTCCAGCCGTGGCTCTGTGGACTCACCCCTGTCTGTTAGCTCTTGGCTGACCTCAACACTGACTTGCGCAAAGGGAATCAGAAGACAATGGGGCAGATTAGACCAGTGAGGCAGTTCTGGTCTCTGCCCTCCACTCCTCTCTCCAGCACCTGTCCTGGGAAGCCCCTCCCGTGCCATTCCTGCCGACAGCTGGGTCTGCAGGAAAGTCCTGAGCAGCGGAGAGCCTGCAAGAAGAGGTGGTCTGGGGCCTTGACTGCCCTTGGACCCTGTGGAGTACAGGGTGGCTGGCCCCGTGATTTGGCTAGGAGTCCCTGCTACCCCACGGCTGGTTCCGGTGTTAGGGAGCGAGGACGCTGGGGACACCGATGCCGGCATGAAAGCCTGCAGGCAGGACTCTGATGAGTCCTTCTCAGGGACTCTGAGCCACAGCCACCACTGTGCAAGTTAGGAACGGCTGTCCCCAAGTGGGCTGCCTGGCACGGCCAGCAGTGTGGGCCGAGCTGGCTCTCAGTCCCCATCTGCTCTCTCAGCCAGGGGACCTTGAGAAGGACAAGCCCATGCATCATGATTGTGGTCCCCCCGCCTCCCCCACCCCGGAGGTCTTACCCTTATGGGAGATGACCACCGCCCACCCACATACACACACATGCACCTCCCCAGGCTGGGGGAGACAGCTGGCAGGGCACCGTCCTGGACAGCCTTGCTCTCGGGGTCTGCCATAGGACCCTGGAACAGGGGCAGCAGTATGTCTGTCTCAACTGTGATGTCTGCTCCATGAAGGAGAAAGACAGAGAAGGAAGCAACAGGCTGGCCACCAGTTTGTTCCCCATTTTAGATACTCTAACGGTCCCTGTGTTCCCCCCCACCCCAAAATCCATTCCTGGATTCACATCTACCCACACATGCACCCTGGGACAGCTGGATCCCAGCTGTGGCTCAGCAAGCCCACATTTAGCAAGTCCCTGGCCCTCTGAGGGTCAGTCCTTTCCCATGAATGAGGGGACAGGACTAGGTGGGTGATCTCTGAGGGCTCACAGTCACACAGGTGTGTGTCTCCACAGTCGCTAAAGAGGTCCATCCATGCCCGTGATCTCACAGTCTGGGAACATTTCACAAATGAGGGTGCTGTGGCCCCGGACAGAGCCCGGCTAACCGGAGGACTCAGAAGCAGGAGAGCCGGGCCCAGACCCTGCCGGTTTGGGTCTTCTCCTTGACCTCCCACGAGGGTGCACAGTGACCCAGAGAGATGGGCGGCAGCCTTCAGCTGCCCCCTCCCCCGCTGCCCTCCTCCAGCACCAAGATGCGGACCATGCCCCAGGGCCACACAGAGCCCTCAGGAGTGGCCCAGGTTTCAGCCACCACCTCTCCTGCCCCCTCGAACCTCGGCCCTTGCTCGCATGCACTCCAGCCGCAGCCAGTTCCCAAGCTCCTACGGCGTATCAGGCCAGACAAGAACCTGGGGAGCAGAGCCTCTTCTTGGGGTCCCAATCCCACAGCATCTCCTCAGTTTATTGTCTTCTGGGCCCCACCTGGCCACTCGTCTGAGACAGGCTGTGGGGAGAGATGACAACGGTCACCATGCTGAAGGGGAGGCCCAGGCTGTGTGCTTTCAGGGCGCCAGGGCCAGAGCAGCGGGCTGGGCAGGGTGGTGGGTGGCTCTGGGGATTTCCCACAGGGGTGCACACAGCAGGGGCAACATAAATGCACCATGAATAAACAGCTAGGTTACAGACTGAGATTCCAGCAGAGGAGGGAAGAAGGAGGGGGCATGGGAATCCTTAAAGCATATGCCGCTTCCCAACCCAAAGCCGCCTCTTATCCCGCCCCTGCAAGCCCTTAGCCTCTCTCAGTGCCTTCCGGGACCCCACCCGAGGCTGCCACACCATCTCCTGCCTGAATACGGTTTCTTCTGAGTGAGGCTCTGCTCCCCAGGTTCTTGTCTGGCCTGATGCGCCGTAGGATTCCCAGATGAGGATCCCAAAGCTGCAGACAGGACAGAGCGCCCCCTGAGTCACCTTCTCAGATACCCATGGTCACTCCACCCAGGAGGCCCCATGGGCCACACCCTCCTGGGCAAAAGCCTCTCCAGCCAGAGTGCCCCTTCGTCCTTCCTCCTCCCTGTCCCGTCATGCCCTTGGGACGGGGGGTGTCAGGCCGGGTGCTGATAACCAGCTCCCCCAACCCCGGAAATGTGGCATGGAGCCCAGCCGCCTCTCACCTGCACACATCGTACTTAGGTCCTACGGCCTTGTTACCTTCCAGGGACATCTCAGGGGGGCTGTAGCTGATGGTGCCCCACAGCGCTGACCCCTCCGTGTACTGCATCTGGATGGACTGTTCCATCCACTTGGACAGGCCAAAGTCCGAAATCTGGGAGGAAGCCACCAGCAGGGGTAAGGGAGCAAGAGTCTTGCCTCCAAAAACCTGCCTTGATCCCTCCCTGTCCCGCAGCCTCCCTTTTCCAGGGCAGTGGTGTGGTTAAGGGCCAAGGCCTCTCCCAGCTCTGCCACATGTGACCTCGGCATGATCTCAGACATGTTACTGATCTCCTCAGACCCTCACCTTCCCCATCTATAAACTGGAAATAACAAGAACACTTAGCTCATAGTGCTGGTATAAGCATGAAATGGGGGATAAGCAAAAAGCGTCTAGAACAGAGCCAGGCACACAGTAAGTACTTAACAGGTGTTGCCATTAGCCAGAGGGGTGTGGATAAAGTTGCCATCTTTTTTTTTTTTAAGATTTTATTTATTTATTTGACAGAGAGAGATCACAAGTAGGCAGCGAGGCAGGCAGAGAGAGAGAGGAGGAAGCAGGCTCCCCGCTGAGCAGAGAGCCCGATGTGGGGTTTGATCCCAGGACCCTGGGATCGTGACCTGAGCCAAAGGCAGAGGCTTTAACCCACTGAGCCACCCAGGCACCCCTAAAGTCACCATCTTTGATGAGCTTCTGTTCGTCCACTTCTAAGGGCCCTGAATACACCATGTGTGTTTATCCCCCACTTTGCCTCTATCCACGGACTCATTCACAGGTCAGCTAGGCTGGGCGCTGAGAATTAGGCAGCAGATTAAGAAAGATGAGACCCCAACACCCATTACTCTCCCAAGTGCTCACTCCAATAGGGGGTATAGTCACTAATGAAATAGTTTCACAAATGACTGTAGACTTAACGAGTGCGGTTAGCAGTCTGAGGAGTCAGAGGTACTGTGAGGACATACAACAGGGGGCTGTTGGGGTAGACCAGGGAAAACCTCCCCAAGAGGATAGTGTTAAGCAGAGCACTGAAAGATGAGCATGACTCGCTAGATAAAGAAGGCAGTAAGGGAATACTGTTCCTGGCACTAGGGCTAGAATGTGCAAAGGTCCTGGGGCAAAAGAAGGTGGCACATTTTAGGAACTGAAGGCCATCATAACTTTTCTTGGGAATCATCTCATTTACACACATCCCCACCCAAAGAAAGCAAGGGGAGGGATGGGGAATATTCTACCCACAGTAGAAACAGAAGCCTGAGGTCCAGGGGAGTCATTGCAGGCATCCTGATATCCAGATTCAAGCATCAGACTCCACTACTCATCTCTTCGCCTTCAGTACTTGTCCATGAAGGGAGCTATTTTAAACTCTCAGCAGGCCAGGCGGGCTGGCTCACCGGCGGAGAGTCTGGTGTGGAAAGGGGGCAGGGAGGCCAACCGGGCCTTTACCTTACATGTTGCTATCTGGAAGGAGGTTGCCTGGCTTGAGGTCCCGGTAGAACAGGGGTGGCTTGATGCTATGGAGAAACCTCAAGGTCAGGCTGGTCTCAGGGGTGATGTGGAACTTGGGCTGCCGGGAGAGGCTGTGTGTGGGCACCATCTTCTCCAGGGAGCCGCTGGCCATGAACTCCATCACCATGTCCAGGGGCTCCCCGCACACCCGTAGATGGACATGATGTGCAGAAATTTGATCTTCTCCATTTCGGCTGCTTCTTCAATGAGAAGCTCCACATGGCAGCTGTGGGGAGGTGGGACACTGGTCGGGGAAGGAGATGACCGGTTCATTCCAACAGCGGTTAGCAGAGCAACAAACGAGGCTTCGTGCCAGGCTCTGGAGACCCCGAGAAGCCTCGGGGGCCGGCAAGGCAGTGCAGGAAGAGGGAGAGCCCTAGAAGGAGGCCCAGCAAGATGCCCTCAGTGGGGCCTGGATGGCCGAAAGCGACAGGACAGGAAGGGAAGGTGTCTGCTGGCTCAGGACAAAGCCCATTCCACAGAGGCGGCCATGAAAAGCCCCCCCCCCACCCCATTTATTCTGGCAGTTGTCCATGTTTGCCTCCCCCAGGAGATCACAAGCCCCCAGAGTTACCAACATCACACCCCATGCTTGTGTTTTAAAGGCTCGCCTATTGCCGTTTGGATTATGAAAGTAATATAGATCCTTGTAGAAAATCAAGGGCATATGGGGAGCTTTATAGAAGAAAATTAAACCATCAGCAATCCAACCTGCCAGAGCTGGCCTCTGCTCATATTTTAGTATCTTCTTTTATACATACACGTGCAAGGAAGGGATCTCTCTCCTTTGCGCTCCTTCCTCCCCTCCCCCCTCTGCAGGCTGCTTTGCAATCTGCTCTTCCAGTGTGAGTGGCACGGGGCTTGCTCACACGGCCATTCTCCCGAAGTGAGGTCTGCAGTGATTGCACGTACTCCGTCTTATGGATGGACCGCAATCACCCCTCTGGCTTCCCGCCCCAGCCCATTGCGTGCACAGCACAATACATCGTTGTTGAACGGAACAGAAGTCAAGACTTAAGGGAAGGCCTTACAGCATAAGCGTTTGCAGACTCTCGTTAGGTTCACTGTTTGTGCCCACTGACCAGTAGATATGCAAATTGTTGAGATTGTTTGGGGATTGCGGGGATGGGGATTAAGGAGAAATGACATTTTTAAAAGCACAGCATTTGCAAAGCTGCTGCGTGGGCCCTGCAGTCGGAGGCTGCCGGGAATGCGCGTGCAGGGTGCCAGGGGAAGCCAGCCAGAGACTGCCGACCTCCAGAGAAAGCACCTGCTGTCCCTCACCTCCGGACAGGGTCGTTTTAGGTGCCCCTTGCTCCCGCCTCTACCTCTGCGGACTTTCCTATCTGTCTCCTCCTGTCCTTTCCAGTCCCAGGAACTGAGACACCTGTCATGGAGGGGGAAAGCCAGGGATCTGCCCTGATTTCAAACCCACTTATGCTCTGCATGACCCCAGGCCAGTAAACTCTCTGGGCCTCAGTTTCTTCTCTGTAAAATGGGAACGCCAGTTGCTTGCCCCAGCACCCAGACTCCTTGCCTCCGTGTCCCGTGTCTGCTTCTCATCCCTCCCACCAGCCCCCGTCATGGGGTGTCTGGTCTCGATGTTTCTCTGAGAAGCTGTTGTTAAGGTGTGCAAAGACCACCCCCCCCACCCAGCCCCCAGGGCTACAGCCTAGGAAAGTTTTCAGGTCTCGGTACATCAGCCAGTCCTGGGCCGGTCCTTGCCTTCTTACTCGGCACTGTCTCTTACCACCGCAGTATCTGTCGTGGTCCTGGACACCTAAGTTAATATTTCCAGATCAACTGTTTTCTTGGAAGATCAGATTGTTCAACTTTCTTTCGGTATTTTCATCAAGAACATGTCAGGAGACTGTCAGTGTTATAGATAAAAATGATTTATTTCTGTATTATTTACTTATTTCCTGTCTTCCTCTAGATTCCTTCCTTCCTTAAACTATAAAACTTCATGAGGTTGGGACTTTGTTTCGCTTACTTTGTGCCTACAGTGAATGCGTTTCATTCCTGCCCTAGCGGTAATTAGGACTTAGAACAAATGACTCACAAATTTTCATATTGTTAGCTCAGACCTTCACCTGAAATCTATTTGACAATTCTTTTCGGCTGTTTAAAAGGCACCTTACACTCAACCTGTACGAAACCGAGCTCTAGAATTTCTTCTCCCAACCTGCACATCCTTTCATGTTCCCTTTATTAATTGTCATCACTCGGGAACAGACATTGTACGAGCCTTTGTTCCTCTGGGCAAGCCAACCTTCATGTTAACCTTGACACTCCTCTTCCTCATCATACCCCCCAGACAGCCCAGCACCAAGTCAAGTGAATGCTTATGTCCTAAATACTGCATAATGCATTCCTTTCCTTCTATCACTACGTAGAAGCTGGATGGCGATCATCTCTTCCCTGAATAATGACAACCCTTAATTGTGGACCAGCAGCCACTCAACCCTTCCAATTCATCTTCCATCCTGCAAATTTGATCAACTCCTTTTTGTCACACCCCCCTAACGTGGTTGCAAACTCTCTAGTGGCTTTCCACTGCTCCCTCTCTCTCAACTCCAGCCCCAACAGCCTCTTCCTACCCTTTCACTTACTATATCCCTCCTACCACAGGCCCTTTGCACTTTCTGCTGCCTCTTCCTGGAAAGTTTTCTCCACTTCAACGACTTTACTCACACTCATCCTTCACTCTTCAGTTGAGCTGTAATCTTGGGGAAGCCTTTTCTGATCCTGGTCAAACTCTATGAATAAGCTCTCACAGAACCATCAATCTCCTTTGTTGCTCTTCTCACAGCAGCGCATTTGACATCTCCACATGGAGTTACCTGATGAGTGCCTCTGCCCCCCAGGCTGCCAGCTCCAGGAGAACAGGGCTGTATCTGTTTGTACTCTTTATATTTCAGAGTCCAGCACAGCGGGCGACACAAACCATTCATCCAGTGAAGGAATGAAGGAAGAGGTAGAGAGAGTCCAGTGAACACACTTAAAGCTGCCAGTGTAGTCACTCCCACTCAGCAGACATCCATCATCATTAAGTCCCTTGGCCCGTTCCCCCAGAGGCTTCCCAGAGCTTGGGATGGGAAAGTTGTTGTCAGTGCCCAACAATACAGTCTCGTCAATGCCATCTGTGTCCTTTCAACCTTCACTTCAAAGTCTCAATGATGTGGACAAACCCTAGAAAAACCCGACTGTACCCCAAGGCCAGCATGAGCGTGTTGAAGGAGGAAGAGGGTCAAGTTGGGGCTGTCTCGAGTGTGTGGGACCTGAGGCTCTGTCTTGGGGACTTGCATGGTGACCGAAGAGAACATGACATCCATAGAAGGTGCCAATAGGAGATGCCCCTCACCGGGCTCTTTGATTGATGGCCTGGGAGTCTTGGGAGAATGACACAATTCTCACATTCAGACTTCACGTCCTAAGTGTCTCCTTCAGGGCTGCACGGGGGTAAGCACAAGGCCACTCCAAGCAAATTGGATGGGAAGGAGACTTCCCATCTCAGTGGGAAGGAAGAGACAGGCGCACGCAGTGAGAAAGCGGCAGCCATGAGAGAAAGGAGGCATACCCAGGGTGGGCCATACTGCACCTGATGGAGGGGGCTGCGAGGGTGGGGGGGGTGGGGGAGGGGTGGGGGTCGGGTGGGGCTGGAAACAAAAGCAAGGACAGAGCCACGCATCCCCAGCTTGACTTGCGGGCAGGACCTACCCGAGCTCCGGCACACGGCCTGGGCAGGCTCTCAGGCCGGCAGGCTGGGCAGTCTCCAGTCCCCACACCTCCCCTGGCCTGCACTGGCTGGGCTGGGGCCAAGCCCACGGCCACAGGACAGAGAGGGAGTGCATGCTCCTCCACAGGTCACTGAGAGTCGCTGGGCCAAGTGCCACAGACTCTGGGCAACCCCAGCCGGGCCTGGCGGAGAACCTGGGGCCACGCAGAGGGCCATCAAGGGCACACTGACACCCAGGATGAAGGGAGCCGGCCAGTCTGGGCAGTCAGATGGGCCGAATTGTTTCTGGAGAGTAGTTCCCTCCCCCCTCTCTGGCCCTCCGTGCGCTCCACAGAGGGGAACTGGGACCCCACCGCGTTTCAGGCGGGGACACAAGCTGCCGGGGCCGTGCCGGGGTCAAGCCCCGCACCCCTCCAAGGGGAGCTCCGGCTGTGCCCTCCGGACCGAGCGGGGCAGCGCAGGCAGGTACCTGGCGGCGTCAGGCTTAAGGCATGGGTGGGGGCCTTGACTGCGGACTCGCTGCACCTGGAGCGCAGGCCGAAGCCGCCGCGAGCCACAAGGCGCCAGGCGCCCTCGAAGTCGTCGCGGGTGAAGATGGCGAGGCTGCCCAGCCGCTGCCCCAGGGGGCCATGGGGTCGGAGGCGGCCCGGCCCCTCCAGGCCCCGCATCCTCCATCCACCCCGCCCCAGGTGCAGGCGAGGCTCAAGGCTGGGCTCCTGGAGGCTTCCTGCCTTCCTGCCGCTCCGCCCACGGGGTGGGTAAGGGGAGGTGCCGGCCTTCCCGCCTTCCCGCGAGGAGGGGCGGAGCCTGCCCTGCAAGGGGGCGGGGACACCCACACCTGAGCCCTGGGCCCCAGCAGCCATGGGGCCCAGGGCTGAGCCTGGGAGGAGGGTCCGTTCCCTCTGGAGACACCCCCCCCCCCCAGCTCACTTCCTCAGTCTCAGCCTTCCGTTGGTACCCCACCTGCCACCCTTGGGGCTACAGGAGGTGCTTGGGGAGGAAGGTGTCCTGAACGGGAGCCCAGAGAAGACCCTCCCCCCCCACCAATTTCCACCCAGGCATAAGTTGGGAAGTTGATTTATTTATTCTTGCTCACATGTACCAAGGGTTTCTGAAGGGTTGAGGACTGTGCTAGGGGTCTCTCTGCTGGGTCTGGGGACGGGAATGCACCCCTCCCCCTCCACTGGAGAATGGAATAAAAAAGTTGCAATGGGGATTTTCTGGTCTGAATTTTTTGACTTGACTGGCCTAATGTTACCTTTATTGTTGGGGTTTTTGTTTTGTCTCTGTCAACCAGTCTTGGTGTGCTGAAGGTCACCAAGAAGAAGGTCACCAAGAAGGTCAGCAGGGACAGTAGGGTGAGAGGCTGGGTGCCTGTCTGCAGGGAGCTCCCCTTCCTGACATTGCTCTCTGTCCCACCCTTAGAGGGACTGGCACCTCATTTGGGTTTGGCCATGGGGGAGGTGGACTCCTTGGCCCAGTTATGGGGTGGCTTGTTGCCAGGGACCAGGGATGAGGCTCAGACTTGTCATTTACTGAGTCTTCACTTTGTGCCCACTCTATCCACAGTGATCAGCCCACACTATCTCATTTAATTTATGCCCTGAGCTAAGTACTATGGCTATTCCCATTTTTACAAGCTTACAGGAGCTAAGTAACTTGCCTGTGGTCGTGCAGTTGGTAATTAGATGCCCCAGGGCTTGGATCTGGCTTGTCCTTGGCCAAGGCAAAAAGGCTCTTAATGCTGTTAAGATGGCCTTAAGAGCTTTGATCAAATCAAACAAGAACCCTCAGACTTGAGGCTCATTCTGGTGTGGTGCTGGGGTCATGGGCCCCGAGGCCAGGTTTGAGTAAGAGGGACCCCCTGCAGCAGAAATGAGCACTTGGTTTTCTGTGTCGGTCCATTTTCCATCAACCCTCAGTTGCGCGTGAGTGTAGGTGGAGCCCCACACTGAAGACAGAGCTTTGACTAACATCTCGCTGTCAGGACTTTGCCTGAGGCTAAAAGATATCTTTGGAAGCTGTGCTGGTAGAAAGGTCTGCATTCACTCTAACAATTTCCGCTTCTGGAGAAACTTATGGGTTATTTAGTCACAGTGGAAATGAATCTTTGTCTCTGGCTTTTTTTTGGCAGGAAAAAAGGCAATGTGTCCCTAGGACTGTTGAAAGACTTTTCCACCAGTTAGAGCAGACTACACACGTGCCCGCACATTTGCATCTGAGTATGGAAACTTGGCACATAGGGTGCTGCAGAAGGGACTTCAGGCCAAGAAAGGGGAGCCTTTTGGCTTTCATCCAGCCCTGAGCTAGCCTTTCTCTCCTGGAAGAGTTACCCAGGCGTGTCCCAGAAAAGAAGGAGTGATGGATGCTCCAGGGAGCACTCAGGAGGAATTTGGAATGGAGGATGTCCCCTTTCCAGGCATCCAATGGTGATGGTGGTGAGGAGAGCCAGGGCTGGCTTTTCATAGAAACAAAAACTGGTTTAACAGACAACAGCCTATGGATATTTCCAGAATGATGATGATGTGGGAGCAGATGGCCAAAGGAGGTTGAGTCTTTTATGCCTTAAAACACAAGGGTAAAAGACTCCCAACTACTTGGCCTTGTAAGGGAGAACGTGGTCGGGAAGCAGAGACTAGGTAAGGGACTAATGGAGCTGGCTGCAGGACAGCTGGACAAGGGAAGGAGGGAATCAGATCACATTTTCCTGCCCCAGCCTTTGGTGTGGTCTGAGTGTCCTTCATTTCTCCCCGACTCCTCTCCCTGCTCAATCCATGCCCATCCCTGCCAAGTCCTCCTTCCAGCTTAGGAAGCACACAGCTCAGGAGGCACCCCTTCCAGGGACAAGTCTCTGACCCCTGTGGCCTTTGCTAGACTAAGAGTCCTCGCTCTGTATGGCAAACGTCACACTAGCTCCAAAGGCATGTGATTTTGTGTGTGTTCACCCCCTTTCTCTTGAGCAGACCCCCGTTGAGAGAAGAGACTCTGTGGGTCTGTCTTCTGCATGTGCCCGGCACTTACCCGCCTAGCATGTGGTGGGCACTTGACAATGGAAGCCACTGTTCATTATAATATTTTAGTCCAAACCATTACCACCAGTGGGAGGTGGAAGGGGGGGCATGGAGAGTTTAAAACCAGACTTCACACCAAGCTGGCCCTTGTGCAAGTCCCCTAATGACTTTCCCTGCTAAATGTTAGCATTCAAACAAGTGCTTATTGAGCACCTGTCCCGCACTGACACTTTTCTAGGTTCTTGGTCACATCAGGGCTGGGAACTAACAAGAACTACGGAGTTCACATTTCGGTGGGAAGAGAGGTGGAGGGCAAGCAGTAAACAGTATGTTCTTATAAGCAAACGATAGAGCATGTTAGAATAATATGTGTCTGTATTAAATTGTGGAAAGAAATGGGGCAGGACAACTCAACATTTAAAGTGATGCGTTCAGGGTAAATAGAACTCAGGCAGGATGAAAGGGACTAGGGGACAGACAAGGGCCCCTTTGGTAACAATGACAACTCAACTTGGCGGAAGCAGAAAGGGGGATTTATTATCTCCCATAACTGGGAAGCCAGTGATAGCCGCCTTGGACACAGCAGGATCTGGAGGCTCAAAATAATGATGTCAGGACTCTCAGCTCTTGGGCTGCTTTCTTCTGTTGACTCCGTTCTCTGAGAAGCTGAGGATGGTAAAGTCCACAGCACAGCTCCAAAATCATCCGCTATTTCCCTGGGCAGCATCAGTGAAGGAAGAGCTTCCCACACAAGTCTAGGCTGAGCCCTGATGGGCACTCCTCGGGTCACGTGACCATCTCTGAACCAATTAATAAGATGAAAGGGATGACAATGCTGTGATTGGCAGGTCCTGGATTCTATGTTTTCTGAAACCAGGGTTAGACTCGGGCTCCTCCTGAATCATGTGGTTAACCATGGCAGAGGAGTGGTTACCCCTAGGAAAAATCGGGGAGTCATTACCAGAACAGGCAGAATGGGGACAGGGCAAGCAAATACCAATTATCCAGTCTTTACAGCAATGGCACGTCAGAGGCTGGGACCCAGAGAGGGTGGCCGATGGCTCCAAGGTCACAAACCTGGGCTAGGGCAGGGCTGGAATGCCAGCTCTTGGTCCGTGCTGGTTTCAGAGTGCGTTCAGAAAGAAGCCAGTGGGGGTCACCTTTCCTAGCCTCTTACTGCTGAACGAGTGACATTTCCCAGCCACCCCTGCAGACAGGGATTCTCTTTCCTCAATGACTGTGGTGATGGCAGCACATAGCCAAGCTCTTTAGAAAGTTCTTATTCCAAAAATACTATTTCTACTTCAATTCCTGACCTGAATTTGATATGATTCTACTAGTTCTGACAGGCAGGATTGGGAGTGGGGGAGGCACATATTCCTTTATTACTTTTTAATGATCCAGAGACTTGGCCGTGTGGCCCAAGCAGGACCTGAGACCGAGAGCACTTTAAGGGAGGCGGGTATCCCCAGCAAACATTCAAGGAAGAGGTGAGAGCACGTCTAGCTGTGGTTGTCAGACATCATTCATTGGTGCTCCGGGAGCAGGGCTGGGGGAGGGGACAGGTCTCCCCTTCTGCAGATTGGGTCAATGGTGCACACCAAGTTGCTCCTGATGTGTATCTGAACTGCCCTGGGGGATAAAAGTCACAGCTGAGTCAGGTAGAAACAGACCTAGAAATACAACCACGTACGAGAGGGTCTGGTTTATCAGACACCATTCCTGCCTTTACAAACTGCTCTAGCACCGATCCCAGACCAAGGGAAGTCTGAAGACTTCCAACCGCTTACCTTCGCTTGAAGGACACCAGGCACCCCCCCACCCCCATACCTCGACTTTAGAGCCATAATCCCTGTAATCCAAGGCCTGGGGTTCGGATGTTTCTCTAATTCCTCATGCCAGGTGCATGGATCAGGGGCCAAGACCACATTAGAGCCAAGAGGAGCTTTCTGCTGTGGCTGATTCCCCGCCCCCACCCCTCCACCCCCACCCTGCTTCGATGTTGCTCTGCTCTGATTATAGTAGAAATGGGGAAGAGATGTATCTAGTTCACTCAAAGGCATTCGATACTATCTTGCACACAGCTTGGCACATAGTAGGTGCTTAAGAAATATTTATTGAATGAATGAGGAGCTTTTCAGGACCACGATGTCTTTTAAATGACCTTGGCTGAGGAGCCACTAAATGGAAGGACAGGCTCTAGGCTCCCCAGTTTGAGGGTGAACAGCAGTCTCTGGCTGGAAATGCAGGCACTGTCCCAGAGAAGGTGCCCTGGCGTGCCCCCACCACCATCCCACGCCTCCGGTAATGTGTGGCTCCAGATCGGCCGCGAAAGTAATCCTTTGCAGTGGGGAGACTTAAGCGGTTATCTAACTGACCGCTGATGGATTAGAGGGGCTTTTGGATAAAACCTTAAAGGGGTTAGGGTTTCGCTTTCCACTTCACGCTCAGGGAGCGAGTGAGGACTGGCCACCTCCCTGTGCTGCAGCCTGGGCCAGAAAGTTAACGAGAGGAGGGACAAGGCTGGGCAGTGGGCAGCGAGGTTTGAGGTAAAGGCTGGATTTGGGGCTTGGCTCGGCCACGATTTCCTTGGGAAATTCTGGGCAAGCAGGCAGTCGCTGAACTTCTCTTTCCTTGGCCTCAGATGGGAAATAATGACTGCCTGACCGGGGTGTTATTGGCATGAAGTGAGAGCAGAGAGGCATGAAAGCCCTTTTGAGGGAGTTGGAAGAACTTCCCTGTGGGGGCACATGTGTGGGGGACAGACCACAGGCTGAGGGCGCTGCTGGAAACCCCAGGACTATCTGGGTGGGACCACGAATGGGGTCTTTGCCTACATTTGCGCAGAGAAAGTGCCAAGGGGACTGTCATGTCCCACATCCTAGGACTGCTATGAAGGACAATTGTGGTCACCGCAAGTTCTTCTCTGAGGAGCAGGGGACCCAGGGGCTTGGGAGCCTAACAAGGGAATGTCATGACCGAAGGGAAGCCACTGTCACTGTGGTGACAGGGCCAACCAGTAAGTCCAGGGCGTGCCCTCCTTAGAGTGAGGTTAATAAACACCTTCTGTATACACCTAATTCTCTTTGCTTGTCCTCAAAACTTCTCACAGCAGTCTTCCAGGTATTCCAACTAGAATTTAAATTCTAGTGGTTGAGGCAAAAAACATGAAGACACAGAAAATATTTATGCAGGAATGAAGTATTTAAAAGTGCCGCAAAGCCACGCAAGACTAAGAGAAAGGCGGGTGGCGTGGGCTGCGTGCGCCCAGTAGGGCTGCTGTGTACCTGGAAGGACCCTGTGCCATCCTGGGCCAGCTCCTTGGTCCTAAGTGTTCTCATCAGTAAAGGGAGAATCATACAACAACTCACCTCGAGAGGCAGGCTCTGAAAGCTGGTGAGTACTCAGTAAAATTACCTGCCATTTTTATGATGTTGGGGCTCGGAGAGTGGGTATGATTTCAAGAGAGTGAAGGGGATGGTGTTTTCAGTAAGAAGGGAGCAGAAGCAAGAGGATGGGAATGAGCAGAAGGTGTGCAGGCAAATACCTGGGAGCTGGCTCAAGGTAACAGAGTACGTGGTGGGGAGTCCCCATCAACAAGTGTGCCTCAGGCTCCATGAGATGCTGAGCCCTACTGTGAACCCAGGATCAGCTAGCTGACCTGGGGCCAGAATAGGACCCTAAACCCAGGCAAGCTTTAAGGTTCAGCGAGATCACACTGAACGGGCCATGTGTGATTTTACCAATATTATTTAAAAAAAAAAAATTTTTTTTTCAGAGAGAGAGAGCACGCACAAGCAGGGGAATTAGCAGGCAAAGGGAGAAGCAGGCTCCTTGCTGAACAAGAAGCCTGATGTGGGAATTGACCCCAGGACCCTGGGATCATAACCTGAACCGAAGGCAGGTGCTTAATCAACTGGACCACCCAGGGGCCCCTATCAATATTACTTATAGGAAAAAATACTGTGGGGGTATTAATAGGTATGCTTATTTCAAATTACACCTAAAACCAATGAATCATAGCTCTTACATGCAGCGTAAGAAGTGCGATCAATCCTACAGTAGTTCAGGTAAAAAAACAGCAGTGCTTTATCGGCAAAACTTCAGAAAAGTAAAAAAGTGCTACGTTCTTACCATCCCCACACCCACAAGCACCCTGCGAAATAAAGCCCCCCGCAGGAGCACACTCCCCAGCAGGGGAGTTTGTCCTTGATCCTGTGGGCAACAGTTCGAAGGTGGCCAAGAGGGGATACGTCACAAGCCAAGCCAGGTGTGAGAGGATTATTTGGGCTGCAGTGTGCAGGGGACTCCGAAGACAGAGCGGGGACAAGGGACTCGGCAAGGAGAGGGCTCCAGCATGGCTATTTCTGAGCCCCTCCCCCCCAGAACCCGAGCAAACAGTGCGGACTTCCCACCAAACTCTCGTCTCCAGCCCCCCGGCTCGTCCGCGCCTGCCTCCACCCACCGGCCATCCTCACCCGCCCGGTCCTCTGCTTCTGGAGGCCAGTCCACACCCTGGGTGACACTTCTCCATCCTCCACCTGTGCACAGAGTCCCGTACCAAGCCCGCTGGCCCTGACAGGACTCCTCATATGTAAGAACTCTGGACAAGAGCACAGAGGGCTGGCCAGGCAGGGGGTGCCGGTGGCAGCAGCCAACTCAGTATAGTGACTGCTACCGTGGTCACCGGTCCCTGTCGGCTTCGGCTTGCTGTGCGCCCAGCCCAATGCTGGGAGCCTTCCCGAAATCATCTCCTCCAAGCCTGACCTCACACCCGCCCCCACCTTCTAGGGACAAGGCAGTGGAGGGACTTGGCAACACACGCAGGGTGTGGGGTTAGGACCCAGGGAGCTGGGAGCTGGGCCCTGAGTCTGGACACTGGACCCGGAACAGGCACTGCGGCCACCGTGCCTTCTGCTTCCCCGGGCCTCCTGTGAGCCCCTGGCCTTCTCTGCACCTGCCTCTGGGAGTTTTGATTTCCTTATTTGTAAATGATGTGGCATGGGCCAGACACGTGAATTGTATTTAGCTAGTGAATTCGGATGGATTCCAATAAAGCAGACGCTGGACTTGATAGTCCCTGAGCTATTTTCAGCTAGAACATTCTAGAAACCTTTGTCCTCATCATCCATTGCAATATTTCTATCTTGTGGGCCTGTGATCTGGCCTACGTCCCCACTGTGTGTGGACCAACCCATTTTCACGTGGAGACTCGTCTCTCTGCGGCAGGGAGAGGCATGCTGCAGGGGGAGCGTGCGCGTGGGCGGACTGTGGCTCCGGGGGGAGGGGGCCCTCCACCAGCAGATGGAGCGGCTGAAGATTAAAAGCGCAAATGGGAAGTTGGAGATGGCCATGTGACAGGGCGGCGCTGCTCAGGCTGGGCTGGAGGGCACGTCTGGCTGGCAGACACGCTCATACGGAGCAGCGTCTCTCAACCCACCCGTGGTCAGAGCTCAGCCCGGAACTGGGCAGACCGGAGGCTGGCGTGGCCGGCAGCATGTGGGCAGCCTCTCTCCTCCCCCACCCCACTCACCCCGGGAGAAATCCGATCCTCACCTCTTCATTTTGCTGTTTTGAATTTGAGATCAAATTAGAGGCCTCGCTTAAAAAAAAAAAAAAAAAAAAAAAAAAAAAAAAAAAAAAGGTCATCGAGCTGGTGGCAGTCAGCTGTCACTCACGCTTCACGCTTCCTTTCCAGGGCACTCGGGGAGGGGGGAGGGGGGCCTGCAGCCCCTGCTGGCATCTTGATGAATGAGCACAGTCTTTGGAATCAACAGGTTTTTCTGATTCTAAGCTGAGGACAAACCGCAAGTGACAGGGAGCATCTGTGTGGCAAAGGGGTTTGGAGATCCCTCCTGTGTCAGGGCTCCTAGCCCGCCGCACCCTGGGCCCAAGGGCTCATGCAGGCCCTGGTCGCACGCTCCTGGCAGTCGGCACCGTCACACCACCAGTAAGCTCCACTCAGAACCCCACCTGATTCACGCCATCAGACCTTGATGCCTTGGAGGTAGTAGAGGGCAGCTTCCGGGGGACCCTCGGGTTTGCCACCAGGCCCAGGAGAGGAGGTCAGGCCAACATAACAGCCGGATAACTAATCGCCTTCATTGAGATGGGAGTACCTCGGAGATGAGCAGATTTTGGTGACGATGGGAGGAGGCAGGTAGTGAGTTCTTGGTAATTTCCGACCTGAAATAACAGTCACCATGAAGTGAAGGCCTTCTGTCTTCTAGTCACTGAGGGCAGCCAAGCACTTCATGTATGTTATATTCAAATCCAAGAACTCTGAAAGCGGGGACAGTGGCTTCCATCTTATAGGGAGGAAATGGAGGCTCAGAGAAGCTAGCGGACATTCCCCCAAGCCGTGCTCCCAACTAGACGAACATTCACGGGAGTGAAATTCTGGCTCCCCTACTGACCAGCTCTTGTGATCCTGGAAAAGAAGTACTTAGCGTCTTTCTGCTTAGTTTCTTTACATATCACGGGGTGTTGTGAGGCTTCTCTGGGGCAGGGTCTAGAGACCCCTGTTACAGCGCCTGGCACAGAGTGGATGCTGAGTGCGTGGACGTCACTCTCTCCCTCTGCGGGGCTGCAGGTCACTGGCCCAAGGCAGCCTCTCGTGTGAGGGAAGGAGGTGGACTGGAAATGTCTTCTTCACCTCCAATGACTCCCCTCTTACCGGGCCCTCTGAAGAGCCCCTATTTTGAAGGCAGTGAGAAAACAGCAGGAACATCATCTGGCTCTCCAAACCGAGTTCTTGGTAACAGATCCTCAGGAAAGTGCTAACAAAGCCATGTCCTGCCCCTTCCACTTAGGTCCTCCCAACATGTGACCTCAGGTCCGCCTCGCTGGCCTCTGGAACCCCGGCCAGCGCGTTGTCCAGGATGGCTGTTTCCCATCCGTCCCCTGACAGCTCTGTGGGGGCAACAGGTGCTTATGAAGTCCCACACCGGCCCCACTCGAGACAACCTCGACTCCTCTGCCTGTGGAACCAGCTGATGCCTTTCCCAGAGTAAGCCGTGGCCCACGGAATGGGAAGGGAGGTGCTGGCGGCTCCAGGAACCCCTTCTCCAGCACCCGGTTCGTTTCTTCCACCCCGCCTGGGAGCCCTAGAGGAGGGCGCGCGTCAGCCTGGCCAGACCGGGGAGGGCTGGTTTGCGCTGGAGATGAAGCCTCCTCTCTCCCCGCCCCAAGGAGGGAGCTCCTGGGGCAGCAGGGCCTCCTCTAAAGCAGGGAAGATGACTGCTTGCGGCAGGCACTCTGAAGCAGAGATAATAATATAATTTTACATTCCCCACTCTTCGGGGAAGAGATTACACGTATAATAGCCATTTTCAAGAGCCAGGGAGGAGGAGGGGCCGAACCTCAAGCCAGAGTGCCGGTTGCGTACTCCAGCAGCCTTTTACATTTTTAAAGCCCCACTGAATTCTCTCTGCAAACAGCATATTCTGTAGCTTCTCATTTTCGTCTCGGGGCTCTGTTTCGTGTCAAGGCAACTCCCTTGGCCATTCGGTAGCCTCTCGAAGTAGTGTATTGGCCTGCTGGTCCTGAGTGGGCCAGTCCTGAGCTCTCTGCTGTGGCCTGTCACCTGCTGTCCCCCAGGGACCCTGTGAGGAAGCATCTCAAAGTCCAGGGAGCTCGCCCCGGCCCAGCACCAGGGGCACAGGGCTGCTGGTTTCCGTTCGGCCCCTCAAAGTGCCAATTTTTTTTTTTTTTAAAGATTTATTTATTTATTTATTTGACAGACCAAGATCACAGGTAGGCAGAGAGGCAGCCAGAGAGAGAGAGAGGAAGGGAAGCAGGCTCCCCACTGAGCAGAGTGCCTGATGCGGGGCTCGATCCCAGGACCCTGGGATCATGACCTGAGCTGAAGGCAGAGGCTTTAACCCACTGAGCCACCCAGGCACCCTCAAAGTGTCAATTTTTAACATCAGTTTTAGGAACCGAGTTCTTAGTTCACTCTAAGCGCTACCACACTTATGAAGAACCGTTTCTTTGGGGGTCCTGAATAGAAACTCTGGGGCGGGGGAGCGTTTCCTTTCCTACATGGTCCACAAAATGTCCAGCTCTGATTCCTAAAGGGACATGGGCTTTACTCTTGCCTGGACCCCTCAGATTTGACCTGACTGATGTCACAGTCAACCCCTTCGATCTCAAGATGGGGCCTGGTCATCTCTGTGTAGCACTTTATAGTTTCCCAAGTGCCACTGAAGTTCGTGGAGGCATCACAGCAATGTAAGTGACTGGTCGGACAGGTGTTCCTCCAGCTTTTCCAGAAGCAGCAGTCAAAGCTCAGAGAGGTTAAGCAACTTGCCCGGAGTCAAACCACTGCGAGGAAGTGGGCCAGGGCCGTAAGTCTTTGGAACTCTGGTCTGACACTCTAAGCGTGACTCACAGTCACGTGACTGTGCCGAGTCATGGAAGAAGGGTGTCACTTGTTAGACTTATCACTTAGGGACTTGGTGTCCAGAGGCAGCAGCAGCAAGGGAGCAGTGTGTTTGGGGGGTGGGGGAGGGCACAGGGTGGATCTGGGGAATAAATACCTCGAAGCTTACGTGAGGTCGGGGTGGAGACAGGGGCCCCCTGCTTTGGTACTTCAGGCAGAAAACCACGTAACCTGTGGGACAGGTGTTGGAAATCCTTCGGTGAGCTGGACAAAGGCACCAGGTGGGGCTTCTGGGGATGAGTCTCTGGATCGTCAAGAACTCCCTGCCAGGCGAGTCGCCGCTTATCACTCGACCCACCGAATTCAAGAGCACATGGCACAGCAGCAGGCCGGGCCCCAGCAGCTGCCCCCACAGTCCCTGGGTTGGAACTCGGACCCTGAGATCCTGCTGTCAAAACGCTGGATGTTTCTAGCACGGTGCCAGCAGAGAACAGCCACAGGGGCAAGAAGGGCGTTCAGCAGGCAGAATCCAGCTCCTTTCTAGAAACACTACTTACACGGGAATCTGGGAAATGTGGCTTTCCATCTGCTGGAGTCTAGTCCCCGCAGGGCAGGAAGGGACCGTAGAAGCAAGCATGGGGGACACGGAGCGGTTTTCCAACACTGTGGACAGCCTGACGCCCGCTCTCCCATGACCGGGGAAAGCCAGAAGGCAAGCACCTGGGAACAGTATTCATCTCTGGAGCGGACATTCGGAAAGTCTTTATTAGCACTGGGACCACCCACAGCACCCAGCTCTGCATTTGTGAAAAACGTGCACAGACGCCACGTGTCTTAATGAGCGACGTACTTCATCGTGGAGCTGAGAATCTCCAGCCCGTGCAGCTCCCGCAGCTGAGCGGCAAATCTGCCAGAATCGAAACACAAAGTTGGGCACATCAATGCGTGGTGCCTGGAGCCACCCCTGCTCAGGGAGAAGCTGGCTGGCAAGGCCGGAGGGGAGGAGCTGCTGCCCTGGGAGCCCTCGCCGTCAAGGCAGGTCCACAGAACACCACATGCTGTCTGCAAGTGGCAGATGGACAGGCTGATCAGATGGGACCTTGCTCTCAGGGACTCCCCAGTAGGCTGCCCCTCTGAGCTCATTCTAGCTAATGCACCCTGCGTTCTGGAGAAGAAAGATTTTCTCCTGGCCTTGCATTAGGACAATGAGATGAACAGTGAAAGGGCCTCACATATCACCCAAGCCAACCCTCTCATTCTCCAGAGGAGGAATCAGAGGGCTTTGTCTGTAAGGGAAGGAGTCAGGCAGGCCAGCACAGCTCCCGGTCTGTGGAAGGCACCCCCTTCTATGCTGGGGCTCCATCCCTCAGACGTGGGGGGCCCCTTCTGGGAGCATGAATGCTGAGGTGTTTTAGCACCTCAGAACCCAGCCAGGGCAGAACAGATGCTAAAAGAGAAGCCATGGACACAGCTAAAGCCCAGATCCCTTGCCCCGGCTTGCCAGGTGGTCTGCAACATGCCATTCCCCCTCTCGCTTCAGTTTTCTCCAGCACGAGAACATTACCCTCCCTGGACATTCTCCCATATGCTCAGGCCCCAGGCAAAAATGTGAAGCAGGAGGGTGTGTGGGAAGAGGGGCGAGAAGCTGGCAGAGCAGGAGGGAGTGGGCTGGAGGGAAGACAGTGGCCATGAGCACGTGGAACAGAGCCCCGTCAGAGAAGCATTTTCCCGCTCCGGCTGGAGCTGGGAGCCCCCCTGTCCCCTCAGGGAAGCAGCTACTGGGCCCACACCTGCGTGCTCAGGAAGCACCAGGGCTCCCACGACTCCCTCTGGAGTCCTGGGTGGCACAGAGGCCCAGCCACCATCCAGTGTCTTGGTTGGCCCTGTGCCTTCTGCGACGTGACCCACACAGGCCACCTGACCAGGAGCCGCTGCATACCTGGGCTCGGCCGTGCACAGCTTGCCCAGAGCGATCCCCGCGTTCAGCTGCACGGCCGTTTTCTGCGCATCGCCCCCCGCGTGTCGCAGCAACACCTGCACGACGTCCGTCTTCAACAGGGAGGGTGCCGCGCCAGGCACCTCCATGCAGTTCCCCAGGCAGAGGGCGGCATTGCCCACCACGACCTCGTCCTCGGAGCGGAGCAGCATCATGAGAATGCCGAACTCTGCGGGGGTGGGGGGGGGGCGGAGAGAACAAGCATCGGTCCCTGTGGCTCCCAAACAGGAGGCCAGCAACAGACGCGAGGGGCGCAGGGAGCGCCCGTGGACACTGAGCGTCCCCAAAATCTCTGACAGGTCATTGCTGAGCAAGGATTTGCTGAGCACCGTGAACCTCCTCAGGTCTTGCCGTGTCTCTGGCGTCCCTCAGATGTCTGGAGCAGTGCCTGGGGTGACACGGCTGTGGCGTCAATGAATGCTATGCGGCAGCAGGTCTGTCTCCCCTGAAGTCCCCGTTCGTAACCCCTACACTCCAGCTGACAGCCGGTTCCCTGAGGCTGCAGGGCAAGGGGCAGGACCCAGAAGGGCCCGCTCCGTCCACTCCCCGCGCATCCCAGAGCAGGTGTGAGGGCGGACATCAGCAGGCTGGCTTGCCGGGGCCCCCTGCTGCAGGTGCCTGCGGCCGCTTTCCCTTACTACGCGATGCCGGCTCCAACTCCGCCATCTCCCCTGTTCACTGAGGGCCGAAGGTGTCCCCCACACACCCGTTGAAGGGTGAGAACCTGTGTTAGACCAGCTTCAGCAGAAGACTTCAGAAACCATTTCCGTTTACTTGTGGGGGAGTGGCTCCCCGCATCAACCCCGTTCTCTCTGAGCTGGGTCACAGCAGAGCATGCGACACGTGTGCAGCCAAAGGCTGTGAAATGTTTCCAGAAGGAGAAACAGCCACTTTACTCGGTACACACTGCAGAAGTCTAGGGCTACGGGAGTCTCTTTCTGCTCGTCCCAGCTCCCTTTGTGGCTTCCAGGACGGCTGAGTGTCCGGGATGCCGGTGCCGCTGAAGGAAACCATCACTTACTTTTATCCAGTCTCATCACTTCTTCTCGCGCCTCGTGAGAGCTGTTTGTGCAGACAGCTAGTGTCTTGATGGCGTAGCGTGATGCCGTCTGGCCCCCTGTCTGGGTTTCAGAAAGAAATCAGAGTAAAGAAGGTCAATCCTGCGATTGTTCTGGGCCAGAAAGCAGTGAGCAATTGTGCCTGTGTTCGTGTGGCTTCTGGAACTTCTGAAACACCGTTCCCCGGAGAATGGCCTGTGCTTTCCGAGGAGCAGGCCAGGTCCCTGTCGGGCTGGTGTCACTCAGGTCCCCAGTAGGACAGCCCGCAGCCCAATATGAACTCCGACAGGACTGCGGGCCTGACATGCACACCTCGGTGATTGCCCGTAGAAGGCTGTACAGGTGAGTGGCTGAGGAGGAGGGATGCGGTCGGCTGGCAGATCTACCAGGAAGAGAGGAAGAGGCCCCCACTTCCTGGGGAGTGATTTACTAAGGCTGTCAAGCTGACAGGCCTGCATGGAGAGCATGACAAATGTCGGTCATTTTAAGAGGTGACAACTGTCAAATCATGACCCTCAAAATCACCCAGGGCACTGTCTTTAAGATGCACATGTGCATGCCTGCGATCGGGAGCGAGTGACGGCCATCCTCCACATGTAGCCTGAATTCTGACCCACCACCCCGGCCCCTCAGTCCTGCCGCGCCCCAGCAGTGTCCCTCCATCAGAGCTCACTTTCTGGCCTTGCTCAGCCCGGGCCCTGATGGGAAGGTCTGCCATGGGGCCGCCACGCTGACACCGGTGGGTGAAGCTCGCCGGGCAGGGGCCACGGACGCAGCCTCGTTCCACACGTGTCCTCTCGGCGAGTCTGCTCAACTGTGCCACTGATCTGCTCGCACCATGGGAGCATCCTTTGTCCCATTGTAAGGCTGCACCTCCGTATCCCACAAAGGGAGCGCAGTCTCTCTCCAGGCAGATGTGGAAGCACGGTGAGCAGAGGGGAGCAAAGTAAGGGGCCCGTGGGACATTGTGGAAAGCCACCGTGACGGTCTTCTTCAGGGAAAGAGGCCATGCACCTTTAAGTGAGGCTTGCCTGCTAAGTAGTTTTTACAGCTGCTTCTCCATGAACAACTTACTTATTTGTCCAACAATCTTACGTGGATGTGGAGAGTACTACGTGGGTGACAGGTGGAAGGAATCCTTAGTCCAGAAGTGTAACATTCGGGCAAGGAACAATGTGGGCCCCTAACTGAACACAGCCCTCTGTAGTTGTGTCCCCCGGGTGATCTGTGATGCTCCTGGGAATTCAAGTGTGTGTCCCCGAGGAGCTCAATCTACCTTCAAGAATTTAATCATCTTCTTCACCACTCCGGCTCTCAGGGCCTCCTCCACGATCTTCCGGGAGGAAGAAAGGGTGCGGCTTAGGACGCCGGCAGCTCTCTGAGTGGGGTGGAAAGGAAAGATAATTAACCGTTCTGTGCAGAAGTGCTGATGACCTTGAAAAGTCAGCAAGTCACTTGGGGAGGGAAAAACAATCATTAGTATGGGGAGCAAAACCTGCACCTTGGTTTTACAAATATGGAGGCCCAATGTGGTAAGCAGCATTCACTCGATAGCTGTGAGGTAAGTGACTCCAAAGGCTGGAAACACGGTCCCCTGGCACACAGAGGCCCGGCCCACTTCAGCTCGACACAGAACCAACCAGTTCAGCTCTGGCAAAGAAAGTCCCCACAGCACTCCACAACCCCTGCCAGGTAGACTTCTCGGATGGACCCTCGGGGTCTTGGAGCTTTTTCTTCATCTTGTCTGAATCTTTGTCTGTTTGTTCTACTTTTGGGGAGATTCTACTTAGGATCTTCCAGTTCCAACTTATTTCCTTTCTTCCTTCCTTTTCCCCCCTTTTTAAATAGCTAGCTGTTACTGTCTTTTAGATAGAACACTGTCTCGAATCTTTCTGAGGACATAAACAATAGTTATTTTTTGTTTCCTATATCATCTCTACTTCTTTTGAGTTGGTTTTTCTATTAATCTTGGTTTTTCTGTTTCTGTGTGCAGCTTTCCTAAAATGTCCAGTGATCCTAGCTGCCCATTTCTGGGCACATTTGTGAAAAATGTTGACTGTTGTTGACTTACAGGTGGAAAAGAGGCACTTCCAAATCCTAGAAAGCAAAACATTTTCCTCTAGTCTTTCAATTCCACGGAAGAGAGCAAGCTCAAATCTTCCACCTGAGGCATAGCTGCCTGGCTGCCCCACGTGGTCCCCCATCTCTTATCCATGCCCTGTGTTGTACCTGGTGTTCTAGAGTCTCCATGTTTTCCAGGCTAGACCCGTGTCCCTGCATCTGTAGCTGGCACGGTCTCCTTGGCTCTGCCTCGTGAATGATGCCTTTCGCAGCTATTCTCCATCTTCCAGAAGCAGGTTAAAATGATCAAAGAACCAACTGGTGACCTCCTGCCTGCTTGTTTTGTCAACGTGTTTCTAACTTCATTGTTGATGTTCCCTAATGCTTTCAGTCTGATTTTAATGAGGTTCTCCCGAGGGAGAAGGGATAAATGTGTGTATTGTCCTATTATGAGTTTTGTTTCCCTCAGCTGCTCCCTGCAGATGCTAGAATATTGCTGTAGTTGACACTCCAGATCTCTCTTTAGGCCCAAGACAGTGGGGAGAGCCCTCTACCGAAGGACCAGACCCCCCCGGTGACATTCTGCTGCTGTGCTCCACAAGCAGGTCAGCACCAGACTGAGGCTCAGGCAGAGTCCTGGGAAAATCTGGCCAGGAGAGAGTCCTTGAAGGGTTAGCTCACAACCACCCTAGGCCTCGATCTGGTCTACATCATTCAGAAAAACCCAAGCACTTGAGAATAGTGGCGCTCACCACTTTTGGGGTTATGGATCTTTTTTTGAGAATCTGATGAAAGCCATGATGCCTTCCCTTGAAAATGCATATACTCTCAAAATTGTCTGTACAATATTAGGGATTTCTGGGGAACCTGGAGACCCACCACACGTTCCCAGAGTTCACATTAAAAACCTCCATCCTGGGGCACCTGGGTGGCTCAGTGGGTTAAAGCCTCTGCCGCCAGCTCAGGTCATGATCCCAAGGGTCCTGGGATCCAGACCCGCATCGGGCTCTCTGCTCAGCAGGGAGCCTGCTCCCCTCCCCCCGTCCCCCAACCCCGCCTGCCCCTCTGCCTGCTGCCAAATAAATAAATAAATAAATAAGTCTTTAAAAAAACAAAAAACAAAAAAAAAACCCCTCCATCCTATCATGTCTGAATTGATTCCGGGAAGTTGTAGGCATACTAGCCCCAAGCAGGACTTGTTGGATCTGCTCCGAACCTTTCTAATGATCCTGGACCCAGTCCCCAGTCTGTGCCCTTGTAGGGCTGGTTTCCCAGATCCGCTGGATGTGCCCTGGTTGTTTCTCTAAGCACCGGGGCCCTGAACTAATAGGTGGGAAAGCTGGGGTGATTACTTAGGCAAGTAAAGAACCCATCCTGGAATGGCAGTAAATAGTTTGCTGAATCACACTGATGTTCTCCCAATGCTCTGTGTTAACCACAGCGCTTCCTTGACTTCCTTATCCAAATGTCAGAAACAGAAATGAAGGCTATCCTGGCACATATCCCTAAGGGGGCTAAAACCATTATGCATAAATAACCTCCAGGGTCATGGGCTACAAAATACAGGCCTGGCTTTCTTGACTAGGGAAAAAGAGAATCTAAACCAAATCTTGGGGCCTCTTCAATTTGCACCAGGATATCTTGGAGTAGGACAAATCGGATAAATTACGCTGTGTAAGTTGTTAAGTTGCAGACTACATGGGAAAGGGATTCTTAGCTTGCGTGCTTAGACTCTAGAGGGTCCACAGATGGGCAATGGGGTGGGGGGTATCACTGGATTCCCAGGAACCACAGAGGAAGCTCTTTCTGGATTTCCCTGGGAGACACTTACTGTCAGGATCCCTCCATCCTGGCTGTTCAGTAGAAAGATGCACCTCTTGCTCACCTCTGAGGCCCAAACCTGCCACGACAGGGAGACAGGAGGACAACTGAACAGCCTGTTAATCTGAATCCCCTCTGCAGCTTCTTGTGAGAAAACAGAATGGGCCCCTTGCCATATTCCCCTCACATCCTTTCTTCTATCATCTTACTTCTTTCCAAGCTGTCTCCCTCATGACAGGGCAGTGTCTTGAGATCAGAGACCCCATTTTGTTTGACTTGGTAAATGCAGAACCGAGCACATGCTCAACACACCCACTGGGCTACACCCGAGTGACTCACATATCTCTCGGAGGGACAAAGTGACAGAACATCTGTCCAGCATCCCCCACTCCCACTGCCAGGGTGTGAGTCCCCATGCTATTCTCTTTGTGAAAATGAGATCAGCTCTAGCAATGGCACGGGCTTGGGGTGTCCCAGGGCTCCTGGCAGGGAGGAAAGAGTGCCGCACCTCGTAGAGGATAGGAGACTGAAGACACAAGTTCATCACAAGTCCCAGGAGCGTGTACAAGATCTCTCTGAACAGGTCCACATCCTCCTCACACCGGACCTTTGGAAACAAAGCAAAGTAACCAATGACCTTTCTGCCCTATGGCTTTTCATGGCCATCTCATCCCCTTGGCAATGGCCCCAGCATTACTTACACGCCCTAAGTTGTCAATGTCATGAACCTAGAGGGTGTTTCAAGATCAGAGACCAGTTCCATAGATAAGTGTTAGTGCAGGAGACTTGCAAAGAGTCCCCAGTGCCTGTGCCATGTGACCCTGGTTTGGCCTGGTCCTGGGTTTAAACTGGAGAGCGAGGGGCTGACATGAGTAGTTGCGCCAACTCTACTAGAAAATCCTTCAACCCTCTCCAGGCGTCTGAGGCTTGACCTGGAGGGCTCTGTGAGGCCGGCCACCCACAACATCTATGGTTATAGAAGGGATAAGCCACTGGCTCCAGTACCCTCAAACAGACGTTTTGGAAAAGCCAGATAATCAATAAGAAGCCAATGTTCCCAAAGCAGGGAAAAGACTGATTCTGACTAGAAAAGTTATCCTACCATAAGGCCCAAACAGGCCTCCCGGAATTCTTCAGAGGCAGACATCTGTCTTCGGATGGCAGCCTCAGCACTGAGGTTCCCCATGAGGGCAATGCAACAGCGGAGAGCTGAGGGGTTGGTTATCATGGGGTCTCTCTTCTGAAAGGAGTTGAGAGAAAGAAAGTCTGCGTGGAGCAGGCAAACAACGCCAGAGCCATCTGGAGGGGTGTCCCTCACGAAAATGCTTGGGAACCAGAAAGCGTAATGTCATCCAGGGGTATCAACGGGCTCATGCCGGCACCAGGACAGAGGCACACAGAGGGAGAGACCCAGCGCCTCAGCCTGGGGTAGGGGGGCCTAGGGCTTCATCCTGGGGATGCCACCAATCAGCTTGGAGAATTTGGGAAAGTCTTGTCCCTTCTCAAAGCTCCCATTTCCATATGTGTGTAATACGTGGGTGTGGATATGCTCTCAGGTCCCCTGGGACTCCAATGGCTTCCTCAGGACAAGTCCCTGTCACGGCAAGCTCTCCTAGGAGAACCCCATTCTGCTACGTCCTGCTTCCTCGGCTCAAATTTCCATTAACCCTCCTGGTGGGGATGATTGCTACTGAACGAACAGGGCTGCCCTGCGGTCCTTATGACGGGTATTAGGGTCAGAAGGGGACGGACAGGGACTGACCCCCTCTCTGCCTTCATGTAAGACACACAGTCCACATCCACCTTTGTCTCCCCTGTCCTGGCCCCATCCCTACGTCACCTCCACCTGTCCCAACTGCAGCTGTTTTAATAACTGAGGACCGTGCAGACTCCAGCTGTGAGTAAATGATTCATCAACCTGAGCCACGATGGGAACCCTGGAGCGTAAACTGTGTTTAAATGGCTCTGCTCACGCGCCTGAGAATGCCTGTTGCGGGTGATAAAAGTGAGGGGCTTGCTCACCAGAACACCTGTGAGCACCAGGAGCGCACCTGGGAGGTTGGCCTGGAACCAGACTTGGAATCTGTTGAGAAAACATCCCTTGATTTATTTCTGCACAAACTATAATGTAAACGCAGCACCTTGGCTAATGGAGCAGACTGTCACAAACTCTGGGCCCACGGGATTTGGAGTGTGCATGGATGATTTATTCTGACCCTTCCCCCCAAATGTCACTGGGTATGGATGTGGCTTTATTTTTTCTAAGTCTGGAGAATTGCCTTTGATGTTAAACAGCAGACCTCAGATGGCAGCTATCTCCATGCAGAAGTTGCCAGAAGCCCCAGATGTCTGTCAAGCTGACTTAACACCACCCCTGCTCTCCCCATGCTCTGAGGCTGTGTGCCCTGCAAACAGGAAACACAGTCCAAGCATGTTTCTGGAACACAGTCGTGGGAAAGGCCCAGATGTACACACATCTGCATGTATGAGACTGGCTCTTACCTGTTCCCAGCCCATGCCAATGGCCTATGAGCACAAATAGCTCTATTTCGTTATATGACCATTTCTAAGCAAGACACCCTAAAATTTGTGAGGAAATTTAAAAAACAGACAAGAGATGCACTTAAAAAAAACCCTCAAGGATTATGAAAATCTGAGAGAGACATTTGCTGTCTTCCCCAGCAGGCAGGTGGAGCTGGGGGAGGGTGACCCATAATGACACTGGTCCCCCAAGAGAAGGCTCCCTTCTACTGTGCCTTCTCTCCCATTCATTCAACAGAGATTTTCTGGGCAGTTCCCATTAGGTACTGATGAAGGGAAAGAAGCTTCTCCACTACACTGTAGGCTTGTTTACTGTGAGAGGTACTGTTTTAAGTCTGCTGCTTCTTCCAAACCCATCGAACACTGGGGCTCCCTGCACACGGAGGGACAAGAGTGGCTAACTCCAGCCGCCTGCTTGGAAGGCGCCAGCCCTCCTACTCAGTGAATCTTGTGATGCTGGCCAAGCTTCCCTACACACCGCACATTTTTAAAGATCAGTTTAACAAAGGTTGCATGAGAAATGTCAATTCCTGGAAATAAAAATTACCTTTCTTCCAGAGCCAAGTCTGTGAGCAGTCCCATAGCTGAGTTGGCCTCCTTATCCGAGAAATCAAGAAATGACACCAGGGCTTCCAAAAATCTGCAAAAAATCCATACAACCTCAGAGCGGGCTGTCCTCCAGCTGAGAGCCTCCCCAACAAGGAGACCTTGCAAAGAGACCAGGAAGAAGTCTGTGTTTGGGTCAAAGAAGCCGAAAGGGTGGCCTCGCTCTCTCCACCTAGGAAGCCCAGATCCCTGGCCACCCCATAGACAGAGACACTCTCCAACAGGAATGGCTCTGCAACTCAATGTTAATTCCCAGAGGGCTGAACAGTTTTAACCAAAGTTCATTGACTATCAGATGTCAACTGGGGAGGAATCTCTAGTGCCTCTGCCATGTGACTCTGGCTCAGCCAAGTTCAGTCACATAAGTGACATCTAAGTGGCATGCTTACTAATCTGCTGATGACTAAAGTGGGAGGGAGGGCCCCCTAATGAGGTGGGGGGGTACAATTAGGATTCAACAAGATTTTGACAGGCTGCTGAATACATCAGATGAAATGGAATAGGGTTAAATTCAAAGTCCTCCACTTAAAGCTGGAAATTCTATCTAAGTGATAAAATTGGGAGACTGGGGGTATGCCTGGTTCATACCAAAAAGACTTAAGGGCTTTCAGCCAATTGCAAACTTAGTATGAGCCAACAGTCTGATGCTGTTGCCCAGAAAAGCTAACGCAATCCTCGGCTGTCCTAGCAGACTGACTGGCACCACCGGGAGTCATCTGTCTGTCAGCCCACCCATCCTAAGCACCTGCAGTATGCTGAGTGCTGTGCTTAGTACAGGGGCGCAGTCTTGGGGTCCGCGTGTGTTGGGTGGTGTGTTAGCAGTGGATGCATAAGAAGCGGGCATGAGGTCTAGAAGGGGTCTGGAAGTCAAATCATCCGAAGGATGGTCAAGGAAACCAGGATGCTTAATCTGGACAAGATCAGAGTCTTCAGTGTCACAAGCACCAGAGTGGACGCTCTGGTGTATTCCTTGGGCCTTCAATAGACCAAACCAAGGCCTCCGCGTAGGGAGCAGGGAATGGGCCAGGCAGTTTGTGTCTGGTGTAAGGAGATAACTTTGTATCACTCAGAACTTTTCTTGGAACAGGAGGAGTTGGTCTGGGAGGGGAGCTCTGCATCCTTTCACTGGCTGGGGAAGAACCCGTCATTAGCTGTTATCGCGCCCATCCTAATCAAATGGAGAAAAGCATAATGGTAATGCTGGAATCTTTCTTGGAGGGCATCACGCCCAGGCCATAGTGGGGTACCCTACAGGGGACATGGGCACTGGGTGAGGCAGGACTGGACTGTTTCTGTGGTCCTGGGTGACTCCAAGCTGCTGCAAATCCCCACTTCCTTCCGGGGTGCTCTAGTGTTCCTGTTCTCAGAAATCATGTATTTTGCTGTTAGTTCAGATTCTTCCTTCACCAATTAAATCTGTTTTCTTCAGTCTTGAGGATGAATGCTAATGAACCTGAAATGTACAGAAGAGGAGCTGGCCATCTTAGATCATCTTGGTGTTTGTCTTAGGAGACATGAACAACGAGGCTTCCTCTCCATGTGAAGAAACATATATCCTGTTTCTTTACTATGTCAGGCGCTGTTTGCTGGCTAATCCCACAGACACCCCACTATCCCCCCTCTATCCTGCCTGACTCGAATACAGAAGCTGGAATCACTGTCTCCACCAGGGGCGGCATGTGACACAGTCCTGAGTGAACGGAAATAAGCAGTAGCTTCTCTTGATAAAAGGGACAGATCCAGCTGCTGGTAACCTGTCTTAATAAGGGATATGATACTTGGAGCTGCAGCAGCCTCTTGAGACCATGAGGGAGAGATCAAGAGGAGGTCGGAGACCTTGACCCTGATATCATTAAGCCACGGAACTGGCTGTGGCCATCTGTAGTCTTTTCTGTTCTGTGAGACAAACAAGACCATCTTCTCCCGATTAAGTATTCTGTAAAACGCAGCAGAAAACATGGGACTGGCACGCACATTATCTCTTCTCTTAAGCTTCCTCACGAGTCTACAATACAAATGAGACACCAGAGCTGGTCAAGGTTAAGCAGCCTTCCTAGGCCACCTACATAGAAGGCGGCAAGCAGAGGATCTGAGCTCATGACTGCTTGCATCGAAAAATCCAGGGCTTTCCACAAAGTGGCACTGGCCTTCTCTGGATTCCTGTCAGTACTCATTTGTCCTCTCCACTTCTCACATAGGAAAAAGCATTTTAAGAGGGAAGGGGTATGCGTGCTTCTCTGGGAGGTCACGGGACCTGTGTGCAGCCTCGTCCTGCACCAAACCATCTCCCTCCATTTCAGAGAACACAATCCACCTCTTTCTGGTTTAATCTGAGATGGACATTAACGAGAAGAGTGGGCACGAAGGTAATCAGCAGAGGTGTCTCTGACAGTCTGGAGACAAGGAGGGACTGCGGGAGGTGCTCAGAAATGCCAATCTCCAAAACACTGGAAAAATTCAAATGAAAACTCAAGCAATCAAAGACAACTGTGGGGGGAAGCAGGGAGGAAGCTTAGGGCTACCGCAGCTATACTTACTCAGAGAGGCCAAAACCAAATGAAAAACCATGAGGAAGGCATTGAGGAAAGGACTGCAGTCATTTAAAACATGAAATGTGCTTTTGAGGCTTTAACTCTAACAATCTATCTGCTCCTGTGGCCTGAGCTTTGGGGGGCGGCCAAGCCTCTCTGCTCACAAGCCACAGGGGCCACGGCAGTGCTGAGAGGGGGAGGGCCGCAGTCAAGGCTCAGCAAGCACCCTGTCCTGAGCACGACAGACCTCCCTGCTCCATGGGACAGGTGCCAGAGGTCTCCGCTTGGCACAGAAAAGATCTGCCAGGATTTCTAATTGGGCTGCTTCTCTTGGTGGGAACAGAAGCAGGAGCTGGCCTTCAGGGCCTAGGAGAGAGCAGGGTGAGACTGCCTGGTGATGTGCCGCAGATGCTCCCTTCCCATCTGTGAAATGGGCTCATAACACTTATCTTGTCTCCTTCTCAGGCTCAGAGGAGGTAGAAGAGTGAAGAGAATCGGAAGCTAACTTGTTTTTAGACTGTGTATGAAACACGTGTAAAGCCAGCAGTGATCCTTGCTACTGCTTCTGCCGGGTTGAGCCCCACGAAATTGCCAACATGTAATTCTTTTGATATAAAAAAATGATAATTTCACACACAGAAACTAATAATATTGCGACTAAGAGCACTGGAAGGAATTGCTGGCGTTCGGTAAATTTTTTATGAAGCGCCCTCAGGGAAGAGGCACATCCCATTTCCCCGGTTGTACACCTCGGAAATCCTGACGTACGAGAATGTTCCAGGTGTGTTTTATTTATTGATACTCTACCTTGCTCTAGAAAGGCTTTAAGAACATGCCAACTCAGAGAGTGTCACCTCAAACAGGAATGAAAGAAGCAGCATGAGGGCAGCAGGAGGGCAGAAACAGACGGAGGCCGACGGGGCAGAAGCGAATGACCCAGTTGAGACAGATTCTCAGGCTGGGCTTGGAAGGGCTGCCATTTACACTGTCTGTGACATCTGTGACAGGGAAGCCGGTCAGAGAAGGGAAACTGCCCACAGGCACCAAGTTCACATGGGAGCTCGTCCCAGAGGTCTTCCCGAGGGAGGCCTCCTTCCACAGGCTCTTTCTGATTTTGACCCTTAATGAAGTCTGATGGCACCTCTAGGGTCCTCCAACACTAGAAGGGGTACGGGCAAGTGTTAACTTGGCAGGTGACCATCTGAGAAGCCCCAGGGCAGCTCCTACTGGCAGAGTCCTACCGGGTCAGGTCAAGGTGGCTGATGATCAGGCCTCGTCCGTGGTCCGTCTGCGTGAGCTGCAGGAGCAGGGCCAGGCTCTGCTGGCGGACGGTCAGAGCCCTGGCGGCCAGCAAGGAAGGCAGCAGCCGGCCCAGGTCTGGGCTCTCCAGCAGTAGGCGCTGGTTTTCCTCTGCAAGATAAGGGACGAGCACCTCATGCAATGACAGCGGGTAAACCACTCATCTCTCCCACCATTTCCCACTAGGACACCCAGCCCTCCTCTGCCCTTGTTTGAGCGGCGGGGTAATAAACGTCAGAGCACGAGCTCTAGAACCAGGCTGCTGGGCCCTGGCGACATGTGCATGATCGTGGCTGAGTCGCGAACCCCTGTGGCCCTCAGCTTCCTCCTGAGTGAAACGAGGAAGACGGCTGGTGTGTTAGCAGAGCTCAGGGAGTGACGATAAGCCGGTGCTTCGAACAGGGGCTGGCTCACAGGCGGGGGCCATGTAGCATTACTCTTGGCAAAGGCTCCTTGGTGTGTGGGATTTGGAACATGAGGAAAGGGACCAAAATTGGCTTAACTGTAGATGCCTTTAGGCTGTCAGTTTTCATACACGGGCCAGAGAAAGCCTTGAGTTCCTTCTAGAAAACTAGAAATCACGTGAGACCACACATGGAGAGAGCATACCCTCCCCTTCCTAGATGTCAGCTACTTCCAAGGTGGTGGCACTGGCTCTGTCCGCTCCCCGCTCGTTCCTTGTCTAAGCAGGGACCTGAGTACATTTGAGAGGACGGAGAGGGATGGGCTGGAGTAGGAGACTCAGTCAGGAAAGAGAGCGAGTTTGTGTAGCTGATCTATTTTCTTCTGCTGGAAAAGGAGCTCATTGTAGTCTACGGCCATACCACCCTGAACGCGCCCGATCTCGTCTGATCTCGGAAGCTAAGCAGAGTCAGGCCTGGTTAGTACTTGGATGGAAAAGGAGCTCATTGTAAATAAGCCAAGTAACACAGGAGTATAAAGCTGACCGTGAAGGTCTCCTCCTCTTGTGGCCCTTCTGGGTAAGCTCATTCCTTAAAGGAGCCCCCTCCCCCCCGCCTCCTGTGACACTACTGTTAGAAATATAAGCCACCTACTCTGTTTTGACTTCTCTCTCCCACTCAGCAGCATATCACGGACACAGTCCCCTGTCTGTAACTTTGTAAGCATCCCTGTGTCCTTTAGAAAAGCTTCTTTGCATCCACTGAGTTGATGCACTTGGCTTTCGCGGATCCGACAGAGTGTGTGTGTGTCCCTGTCTGTGTCTGACTCTGTTCTTGTGTTAGAGAAAAACGTGACCCTCAGGTTCACAGAAACTGAAGTCGGCGCAGGCTGAGGAAATCAGAGCTGCCAGGAGGGAGGGCCAGGTCTGGTTCACACTCAGCCACCAAGCCCTGCCTGCCTCCCTGTCATGTGTGTGTGGGGGTGTGGGATCGCCACCCCAGGTGTAGAATGCCACAGGGCGGCAGGGCGCCTTGATAGTGGCTCTCGTCTGAGCCCAGGTCCCTTCAGGAAAGAGTCGCCCTCATTCTCCAGTCCTCCGGAACTTAAGAGGACTCCCTCACTCTACTAAATCATGGGGAAAAGTCATATCATCTCATATTCAGCCTGTTCTAGTTTACCAATTGTCTCCCCCGGCTCTATGGCCGGCTTCCCACAGCAGCCCTAAGGAAAGGAGACCCAGCTAGCATCTCTCCCATTTTCAGTGTTTTCCGTCCTAGGTCAGGCCTCTCCCTATGAAAACATGCCTTTTTAAAAATGAAGGATATACTTATAATTTTTATTTATATTTACTACTTTACAAAAGGGGTCAGAAACCTCGTGCAAAAACTTCATGAACCCCAGAAGATGCTAATATGTGGACAGGTAAATAAATGTGAACAAGTCGATAAACATCGTGTAGCATTTACTGTCCCAGTATTACACTGATCAGCAGCACAAGTAAGATGGCAGCAGGGACCACTGTTAAGTCTCCCAATGCTGAGATGGGTACTGCGGTCAGCAAAAAAGGAATGGTATTTTTCGATGGGCAGGACAGGAACAGCTTTGTCCACTGTATTGCCCATGTGTGAGCAGACATCAAGCATCTGCAAAGCGCCAGGTGAGGAAACCGCTCCTTCGGCGGACGGTGACTTCGCCCACCGTCAAGGCAGCTGTAAGGGACAGAGACACGGCTGAAGTGCAGGCTGTGCTTCTGATCCCGAGGCTCTCCCTGGGGGAAGGGCCGGATGGACATCACCTCCCTTGGGCCCGGCCTGTTGGGGGAGATGGTCCTGCCTGCGCACGTGCATCCCCAGTGCAGTAAGAGGAGGTGGCGACGGCCCGTGCTTACCGTTCCCTGTGCACACTGCTTGCCAGAGCCTGAGGACACACACGCACACCATCTCTTCCGCTGCATCTTTTTCTGCTGTGGAAAAGCACCTAGAACAGACGAAGAATGGCAACAGGAAAACTGGAAAGTCGCCCTGATCCTCTTGGCTGGCTTTCGTCCGCTTCCTGACTCCTCCAATGTGGGCAATGTTCTAACGAGGAGCCGCCGGTCACCGGGACCTGGGGTCTGGGCAGCACGGGTCTGAGCGCTCCGGCACAGGGGTGCAGGCCGAGGAGCTGGGGCTGCAGGGAGGGAGGCTGCTGAGCCGGGGCCATGGGCAATGGCTGCGTGGTGACATGAACGGTGGCAGGCCAGCAGCCTACTGAGGGCTCACAGGCCTCCACACACACCCAAACGTGTGCTGGTGGCCCCGACCCACACTAGTGTTCTCCTAGCCTGAGGAGCTGCACCCAAACCACTGAACTACAAAATAAAATAAAACTGAATTTAGCGATCCACCTCCTTTCCTATGGGTCTTTCTTCAGATAAAATTACAAATGGGACGAGCCAGGACTCAGCAGATCTCATTTCTTGATGTGATCAGCAAATTCCAAGAGAGGAGAGAACAAATGGCAATCTTGCCCTTTTGGGAAGCGAAAAAATGGTCACTTCTCTGACTTGGCAGTGCCTGGTGGAAGCCCAAGGGAGTGCAGCCGACCTCCTCTCGGAGGTTAACTGTGGCCAAACTCAAACCAGGCTCCGCCCGTGTGACCAGGGATACTTCACGGAGAACTGAGAACGGTTCATCCTTCCTTGCGTTACTGCTGATGGCCTCTATAAACACCCCTACCTTCTCAGGACCGCATTCTCGCTGATGAGACGGAATCCGTTGTGTGTCCTGAATAAAGTTTGTTCCGTGCCTGGAATGAATTCATAAAAACCGCATTGGATTTCGGAACCGTCTGGCTGATGTCTGGCCAAAACAGAGCCAGCTGATGATGAGAAACCCACTATGGAATGTCAAGGTCACCAAATTCACAGACTGGGCAGAAATAAATACCTGTACGTTCTGAAACCTACAGCTGTCATCGGCCACTTCTAGCCTCAGGGAGGGGGACCTCCTGTTCTGAGAAGGGGGGCTGGGCCTGGGTGCCCCTGTCGGTTATCTGACAACACGTCACTGTCATCTTTAGAGAGTCTCTAGGAGCTGCTTAACTTCTGGGAAGAGCATATCCATCTGTTCTTAAATATGCATTTTGAAGCTGTTTCTAGGCTCTAGAGAGGAACCTGTACTCTCTAAGAAATCAGTGGAGGGTGTATTTGAGCGCCTCCCCCATCACACACTACAGGGAGGTCCGAGATCCCATCTCTGTGCCCAGGGCATCCTGTCACTGAGTACAGAAGTGGCCGAAGCTCTGGCGTGATGTCTACAAGCACCGCTGAAAGAGGACAGCAAGGCTCTCGCCAGCAGCAGATATTAGTGCCTTTGCTCTGGAATGACCTCCGCATCCTGAGAAGCCGTTACATGTAACTGGGGTGAACCTTATGGTCTGTCTTAGAAAATTCTGTCTTCTGTTCCTCCGTGGTTGGGGGGAGATGTGTGAGGGTGGGAGATGGTGTTGTTGGGGGGTCTATGGGGAAACCCAGAAGGTGTGCAGGTATATGGACAGCGTGAGGAGGATGGGTGAGGGGTGCTTAGGTGAGGCGTGTGCGTATGTGAGGTAAATACGTGTGGTGAGTATGTGCCCGGGGTGTGGTTTGTGGGCATGTGTCTTGTGTTGTTGTGTATCTGGGGGTGTGGGCCGCCTATGCTCTGAGCGCACGCATGCTCTGCGGGGGGAGGGCGCCGGGGTGGGGGTGTTTCTCCCGTGGCCTGCTCAGTCCTGACACTACAGCAGACCTGCAGCAGTTGTGGAAGGAAGGGGTATAGGGATTCTCCGCCTCCTCGGGGCTGACCTTCACCCTGCCCTTTTATGCTGACTATATTTACAAGGCCACACGCGTCTCTGGCTTACAGTCCTTCATCATTTCAGTCAGGATTTCAATCCCTCCTGCATAGAACAAGGGGGTCTGATCGGGCTTGCACAGTGTCTCCAGGAGATTTCTGACGGTCACGGCCGTGTTCTTTCCCACATCCAGCAATCTGTGGGCTTCCTTCTCTTGAAGGTCTGCTTTCTCCCGGAGATTCACTTGATTCAGGTAATCTGTGAGACGAGAAGGGAAAGAAAAGAAGAGAAACAAACAGAGACCTAACAATCAACATCACGACCGCAGAGTAGCCTTTGTGAAGGACAGGAGGTTGAGAGGCATGAAGTGTTGACGATCATTCAAACCTGGCTTCAGCAGGGAACATTTTAGGAAGGATGTCCAGCCTATACCCAGAATTTTAAACCATCTTCGGGATTCAAGGACAACATTATGCCCTACCTCGAAGGCTCTAAGGGACGATGGTGTAGAAAGGAGGAAGGCAAAGGTCTGAGTGGGAGAACAGAGAGGGAAGAGGAGCGGACAGCGGGCAAACAGGGAGGGCTTGATGTGGCTTTGAGGTCAAGTGCAGAGAAGGTATGGGAGGCACCTCAGGGCCAGAGCACAAAGCGAAAGTGCAATTCAAAGGTAGGACAGCAGTAGGAACAGCCTCACCTTTCACCTGGGCCTGCAGTTGGGGGTTTATTTCTGAGATCTTCTGATAACACTCTCTAGCCTGGAAAAAAGAGACAAGACCTTGAAGAGTAGTCAGGGGGTGAAGGTGATTATAAGAAAGACACCAGGCACCACAGGGCTGGGCTTCATTATTTCCTCCTGGCCTCCTCCTACTCCCAGCGTAGGAGGCAGGCATGGGAACGCAGCATGCGGTTGGCATTTTGTCTAAGCTTCTCTGGTTCTGTGGGGCAAGAGGCGTTCTTGCAGAACTTGGTAAAAAAAAAAAAAAAATAGTGTTGTCAGGTCCAGCTGTGATGGAAAAATATTCAGTCCCGAATTTCATGGATTGTGCCTGGCTGGTAGAGGAATAATCCTGAGGTGATTGCAAAATTTAGAAATTTTGCTTGCACCGAAAGAGGACAGGAGGCTACTTGTCAGATATGCCCACAAGGAGCAGGGAGAGAAATGAAGATGGAGACACTGTTGACAGAGACTTTTGGGAACAGGAAAAGAGAAGTGTCTACTTATACACACAGGGCTGCAAAGAGAGTCCCTAAGGGGTCTACTCACTGGCCATGTAAGACTTGCAAGAAAACCTAAGAGTGAGGGCCTCTCCCTGAGGAGACTGCCGGAAAGTTTCTGGGAAAAAAAGGGAAGACTGCAGCTCGTAGGGCATGTTAGTAGGTTTTGGGCAGTACTGTCTCAGGGGTATGAAGAATTCTACCCAGTCACTGAGAAAAACAAGCACAGAAGAAAATGGGCTCTGAGCTGTCTTGAAAGCTCCAGGCTCATCCAGAAGATCAGGATTAAGAAATGAATGGAAGAGAAAACATGACATAAAACAGACTGGTGTCACGGGACAGAGGTATGCAGAGCAAACATGGTAACTGCTATAGACTGTGTCCCCCCCAAACTTCTATGTTGAAACCTAACCCCAATGTGACGTTCTTGGAGGTGGGGCTTCTGGGAGGTGATTAGGTCATCGGGGTGCAGTTCTCTTGAGTGAGACTTGTGTCCTTATCAAAGAGACCCCAGGGACCTCTCTTTAGCCTTCTGGCTGTGTATGAACAGGAAGCGGTTCTCAACACACACCAGCCTGCTGGTGTCTTCATCTTAGACTTTCCAACCTCCTGAACTGTGAGAATTAAAATGTTTGCTGTTTAAGCCACCTGGTGTCTGGTAGTTTTTAGGGTAGCCCAAAAGGATGAGGGCAGTGAACCTGTATGCAACTTCTTTGGAACCCCAGATCTAGTCCACCAGCAACTCCTGTTGGCTTCTCTGTTGGTATATATCTGGAATCCCAACATTTCCCACCACCTCCCTCAACACCAACCTGGTTCGAGCCATCATTACACCTCACTTGGAAAGTCTATTGTAATAGCCTTCTAACTAGTTCTCTGTTCTTTGCTTACTATGTCAAGATATATTCTCAATGCAGCAGTGAAAATATGAGTCACATCAATGTGACCTTGAAAATATGAGTCACATCATTTCATTCCCTCACTCAAAACCCTCCAATGGCTCCCAGCTCACTCAGAGTAAAAGCCAAAGTACTTCCAAAGCCTGTGAGGCTGCAGGGAATCAGTCCCCTCCCGTACTGCCATTGTCTGCCTGACCTCACCGCCTGTCACTCTGCTCTAGCTGACCCTCTGACTGGACCACTCCTACGTGACTTGCTCACCTCACTCCCTCCCTTCCTGCAGGGAGGCCTTCCCTGACAGCTCTATATAAAACTGACCTCACCTTTGCTGCTTCCTGATTTCATTTTCTCAATAACACTTTTCACAAACCAACATACTACACACCTACTTAAGTGGTTCCTGTCTCCCAGCCACTGCTACTCCAGAATGTAACTTCTATTAAGTCAAGGATTTTGCCTGGTTTGCTACAGTACTCTGATGTCTAGGGCAGTGCCAGAAATGTAGAAAGTATGCATACTTATTTGCTGAGTGAATTAGTTACCTGAGTGAATGAATAAGTGGATAGAATTTGGTGGAGAGGGGAGGGTTCTACTATTTGACCTTAGTACAATAGGCCTGTATTACTTTTAGATTTAAATCCACCAAAAAATAATCTTTGAATGTATAATAGGAGGCAATTAAAAAAAATAGTGTCTTATCAGTGGAAAGATATTCCATGTTCATGGATTAGAAAGCTTAATATTATTAAGATGGCAATACTCCCTAAATTGACCTACAGATTTAATGAAATCCCCATTGAAATTCCATCTGGCTTCTTTGCAGAAATTGACAAGCTGATCCTAAAATTTGTATGGTAATTCAAGGGACCTAGGATAACTAAAACAATCTTGAAAAGGTAGAGCAAAGTTAGAAGACTCACATTTTACTTCCTCATTTCAAAATTTACTACAAAGCTATAGGACTCAGGACAATGTGGGATAGACATAAGAACAGACATATCAATCAATGGAATAAAACTGAGAGTCCAGGAATAAACACATGCATTTATGATCAACTGATTTTTGACAAAGGTACCAAAATTATTCAATGGGAGACAGAACAGTCATTTTAACAAACGGTGCTGGGCACACTGAATATCCACATACAAAAGAATGAAATTACAGCCCTTTCTCACACCATAAAAATTAACTCAAAGTGGTTCAGAGATCTAAATGTAAGAGCTAAAGCCATACAGAGAATCAGACACAGAAGTAAATCTTGGATTAGACAATGATTTCTTAGATATGACACCAAAAATATAAGCAATCAAAGGAAAAAAATAAATAATTTAGCCTTCATCAAAATTAAACAATTTTTTTTGTGTTACAAAGGACACAGTCAAGAAAGTGAAAGGACAACATAGAGAGTGAAAGAAAATATTTGAAAATCACTTGTTGAATAAGGGGCCTGCATATAAAGTACTGTTTACTTAATATAAAAATGCAAATAACCGAGTAAAAATAAAATATAAAAATGCAAATAACCTAAAAAATAGGCAAAGGATCTGAAGAGACCTTTCTCCAAAGAGGATATACAAAGGGCCAACAAGCCACAAGAAAACAGACTCCACATAATTAGCCATCAAGGAAATGCAAATCCAAACAAGGAGTTAAGCTTCTCACACACTAGGATGGCTGTAATCAAGAAGAGATAAGAGTATCGCTCAGGATGTCGAGAAACTGAAAGCACATACGGCTGATGGGCATGAAAATGGTGTAGCCACTTGGGGAAACCCTCTGGCAGGTCCTCCGAAGGTTAAACACATGATTACCATAGGCCTCAGCAGTCCCTCGTACATCCTCAGGTGGACTGTGCACATATCTCCACACAAAACCTTGTACGTGGATATTCATAATAGCCCTCATGTTCGCCAACCGAGGAAGGGTTAAATAAAATGTAGATTATCGATACAATGGAATATTACCCAGCAATAAAAGGAACAAGGTACTGTTAGATGCTACAACATGGAGGACCCCTAAAACATTACACTAAGTGAAAGAGAGAGCCACAAAAGACAGCATGTCGTATAATTCTACTTATAAGAAGAGTCTAGAACACACAGAGGTTGATTAGCAGATGCCCGGGTTGAGGGGGGGTGGAAAGAAGGGGAGTACTACCAGTGGGAATAGGGCTTTTTGGGGGACAAAAATGTTCTAAAGCTGAGTGCGGTGAGGGCTGCACGTCTCTGAATACAGGAAAACCCACTGAACTGTGTATTTCCCGCAGATGAACTGTTTGGTGTGTGAATTGGGGATCTCAACAAAGCTGCTCTTAACAATATAGAACAGCTTAGTGCGTAAATACAGCTACACGGTTACTCTGGGGTGATGAGATTAGGAGTGAATTTTGTGTTAGTCTCTCCAGAGACACTCTTCCCGGGGCCGACAGAACACTGGTCCGAGACACTGCAGAAGGGATTCTCGGGCAGGTGGGGCTGTCCTGGAGGACACCCAATGTCCTTCCCAACTCAAAGACTGTAAGAGCCACCTCAGAAAATCCTAGAAGGTGGCCTAGTATCTAATTCGCTTTGGAGGAATGTGGTTCTTCTCTGAGGAGATCTGAGGCCTTGCTCTGTGATCGCGTGTTCGCTCCTCTCAGCACTTACCACACTGTAGTTCTTCAGGGCCAGGTGGGCTTTTCCCATGTGGAAATAGGCTTTTGTGCATTTTTCATCACACTGCATAAAAGAGAATGACTGATCAGATGTTTCAGAAGGTCTGAAGTCATGAGCCACTCCCCTAACTGCCCAGCTAAGTAGAGAGAAGGCAGAACGCGGGTTGTCAGGACAGCTATTAGGGTTGACAGTGAGAACTTTTCTGTACCTCTATGGCCAAACTAATTGAAGCCTGTGAGGAGCCTGGATGCACAAGCAAGCTCTGTATCAAATTAATTAATAATCCTTGCCGGTCTTCACTTCCATTTAATGAGACTCAATCAGGAGACAAACCAGAAACCCTTACTTTAGAAGAGCTCTTGACCTCACCCAAACATTAGAATCACTGGGGATGCTTATCAGAACCCGCGAGGCCACGCTGAACCCTGTGCCCGTTAAAAATTATCTTCTGGGGTAGGGCCCAGGCAGCAATAATTTTGTAAGCCCCCCAGGAAAGGCAGGCATGCAGGCAGGCTTGAGGACCGCTGGTTTATTAGAAGAGATGATGTCCACTCTGGGTCAACAGCTGAGGTGACCGTGATGTCTTAGTGGGCCTAGCAAGTTCCTCCCCTGAAATAAACCGCATGCATATCCCGAGAACTTATGTTCTTGTCACTTGATCAGGAGGAAGCCCCCATCAGAAGGCAGGATCGGAACTTATGTGAGGCCACGGCCTTTGCACAGGGGCCCCTGCACCTGCCTACCCCTAATTATTACAACTCTGGAGAGATGGACTGACTTGGAACAAAGATGCCAACTACAACTTATAACATCCAGTTAATTAGTTGAACCCTTTTATGTGTGAGGCATTGTGCCAAGGATACCCTCCCCGGGGCCTAGAGTGCAAGTTGAAGATTCTAAACACTCCTGGGTGAATTCCTGGCTGGCTTCTCCCCAGAAGTGGGACATGGGCCTGAAGAGCAGCCGTCCATTTCAGAGCAAAGGGGATGACTGAAAGAAATGACAGGCAGTGACGGAAGAGGCAGAGGGGACTGTTGTATGTGGAGAGGCCTTCACAGGTGCGTCCTCGTGAGCATCTTTTCCTGACGTGCTGCCAAGGGAAAGGCAGTGATGACAAGAGGACCGCATCATCCAGTCCTTGCCAGGCGGTTCGTAGGGGTTATCTCCGATTCGCCTTCTAACAGCTCTGTGGAGTCCACGCGATCATTATCCCCATCGTACAGGTGAGGAAACTAGAGGCTGGAGCGGCAGGGGTGGGGTTTAAAATCTGGCCATCTGACTCCAGGTCCCAGAGGCCTCGAACTACAGCAACTGTTCCTCAGAAAAGTGCTCTAGAAGTTGAGGAGAGGGAAATCCACGGTGAGGCAGCATGGCTTCACAAAGGGCGGGCAGATGAGGCATTTGAGCTGGGTCTTCCCGGCTATGAAGAGGTGAAGAGAGAAGGAAGGAGGGAGCATGGGCAGAGCAAGGCCGGGGGATGGGAGAGGACAGGGGGCTTCCGGCCAGGCCGAGGGCAAGCATCGGGGTAGGGGTGGGTCTGGCTGGAAGGGGTGAGCCAGACAGTTGTTCCACACGGAGGCCCTGGATGCCAGCCTGGGGGAGGGCGGTGAACAGCAGGGCGCACAGGAAAGTTGCTCTGAAGGCAGCGTGCAGAGCCGACTCAAGGCGGGAGAGGCAGGGGGACAAGTGAGAGAAGCGAGGCAGTCGCACGGAATGAGGGGTGAGCCTCAGTGTGGTGGCGGGGCGAGGCAAGCGCGGATGCCAGAGCTGGGTCACAGACAGTCGCTAAAGGAGGACGACGGGGAGGAGGATGTCAGGTCACAGGTTTGGGTCCGGTACCCGAAGACAACGTGTGTCATTAACAGAAAGAGGTTAAGTCAGGGCAGGGGGCAGGGAAGGTGGAGGGGAGGAGGGAGACGCAGCGTGGTTCCAGTGGGCCCAGACAGTCAAATGGGGGCCTGCGGGAGGCAGCTGATGTGCACCCCTGGGGCCCCGGGAGGTGGAGACAGGGAAGGGGGTCTGAGGGCCAGCTGGACCCCGGAGAGGAGACGAGAGCTCCGAGGGAGAAGCTGTAGAGAGAAGGAAGGCAGGGAGCCGGGGAGTGAGCCCTGGAGAATCTGCAAACGATGAGGTCAAGAGGGCAAGAAGGGAATGGAAAGGGAAAGGAAAGGCCAGAGCAGAGGCCCATGAAAGTCAAACGCCCACTGGTCCTTCGTGGGCAGAGCATCGGGTTACGCTGGGGGCAGCACAAGCCGGTGGTCTCAGAGCCCTGTCCGAGCCACTGTGCGTCACGGTGAGGGGGCATCGCTGGGACTCGGCCCCCCTCGGATGCTGACGCAGGGGGCCTGGATGGATGTCTCACTGCCTGACCTGTCTCCTCAGGTAACGGGTCAACACTCACAAAGGCTTTCTCAGGTGAACCCCAGACCCCCTTAAAAGGAGTCCTGTTTTCAGAGAAAGATGGATTATGTCGTGCAGAGAGAACTCTGCCCACAAAGGAAGATTCTGATCCTAACTGAAGCCAGCTTCGCCGCCTTAGCTTCCCTGACGAGGAGCATCAGTCTTGAAATACCATCGCATGAGCTTGTCTCCACGCATTCAAAAGTGTCAAAAATATTAAATTGGCATGAAAGTACGAAGACTATTAATAACGAATACACTGACGTGCGTTATTGATGTATTACTTTTAAAAAGAGTGAAACTTCTACATCACGGCTTTGACACAGAGCCAACCATTGCTAGTGTCGAGAGCTCCTTCTGCATTTTCCCCTATGGCTCCAACTCGTTACCCAAGCCTCTTCGACAGGGAGCCTCACCGGCATCTCACAAGACTGGCTGCCAAGTATCAGAGTTCTCGAACGTCAGCTTTGTTGGGCCTCCTTTGCTTTGGTGTCGTTAATTATTACATTGTGCTTCATTTAACAACTGGGACTAGGCCAGTGGGTTATCCTAATCCGCATGAAACAGCATGACCTCCTCTTGGTCCTTTTCAGATCAGAACAGATACTCCTGGACGCCGTACCAGGAGCTCTGGTTTCTCCCACAGAAGGAACAAGGTCCACACGCAGGGCTGTGGGGCTTTCAGGATCCAGTGGAGAAGCTGTACAGGGCAGGCAATGTAGAGCACTGGCTTACGTTTCGACCAACGTTAGCTACATGATTCTGCACAGCTTACTTAATCTCTGAGGCTCGGTTTCCTTGCCAGAAAAACAAGGATAATTGTGGTACTGAAGAGAACAGACTAGCACGTCGTAAGGCTTGTGGCCAGCATGCAGCAAACCGTGGCTTGCGCTGTAATCGTGGGAAAACGCCCTTGCCTCTCTCTTCTCTTACAGAATGGTGGTAGAGAACACAGCAGATCACATCAAGTGACAAAGCAGGTGGGGGCCTATGCTGGGGCTGTGAAGAGCCCGATCTCATGGGCTGGGGCAGTTGTTGTAGCTTTAAGAATGTAACGATGTGATAAGACAGGATTTGTGGACATTCTGTGTCTCCTAAGGGATAAAGAAATCACGCACCCCATATGTCCATTTTGGAATTTTTTATAGACCATTATTAGTAAAGGTGAGTTTCCAGTTCAGCCCAGTTTCCCTTGCTCACCCTCTCAGGAGGGAATAAGGAAGGAGGGGTGGCCAGAATTCTGTGAACGGTGAGCCCTTGCAGTGCAAACCCTGAAAACGCAGCACGAACAGCTACTTCTCCGCAGTCCTCACTATGAGCTCGGTCGCCGTGACCTTCACAGCTACGCCACGGGCCCCCACTAGAGATAAGGAAGGTCGGGGCCGGACAGCAGAGCTCAGACCCCGGCCTGCCACAAACCACTGGCCACTCTCCCGCATTCACTTCAGGACCCAGACCCCTGGCGAGCCCAACTCCGTCCCGTGGAAGAGGATCCCTTCTTACCTTCAGAGCCCACTCGCAATCCACGACTGCCTTTTGGTAGTCCCCGAGTTTTAGATAAGCCTAAAATGACACAAAGGGCTATATTTATATGTAATTCTGCGGCAACCTGCGGGAAGGTTACCGAAGCCCAGGGCTGGCGACCATGGACAGCCGATACTGCTGCCAGACCTAAAGGGGCAGGACGAGCCACAGACTAACGGGAGAGGACAGCTTTGTGAACGGCACTGCTGAGAGGGAGCTGGGGCCTTTAGGAGAGTTGCAGGTGGGAGAATGAGTGCCCTCACTCTCACTTTCTTCCTTCCTTCTGATCTCACTGGCTGAGTCCAAACGCAAGTTAGGGAGCCGGGAAGTCAGGGGACAGGTCCACGGAGGTCAGTCCCCCAGGGCACAGAAGGATCTGGAAAGGCCAAAGAAAATACCTAGCACATTAAATCCCTCTACAAAGGAAGAGCTGGCTTCTAGGGTCTATCCCACTGCGGATGTTCCAGAAGGAAATCAAATGACAAAGGGAATCAAAAAGATGACAGTAAGCGTTGGAGAGAGTGCTGAAAAATCCGAACCCGCAGACACAGCTGGTGGGAGCGTAGAGTGGTGTGGCCACTGTGGTAGACAGTCTGGCGGTTCTTGAAAGAGTTAAACACAGAGCAGCCCTATGATCAAGCCACTCTTCGGGGCACATATACGCGCACATAAAAACTTCTGGGCAAATGCTCACAGCAGCATTATTCACAAAAGCCAAAAGCAGAAACGGTTCAAACGTCCATCAACTGATGAATGGATAAATAAGACAGGGTCCATCCTGCAGTGGTGTATTAGTTGGTCATAAAAAGGAACGAAGCACGGGTAAGCCCTACAACATGGGTGAGCCTGGGAAGCATGTTGCAAGAAAGAAGCCAGACAAAAGGAAAAATTCCGCATGACTTCATTTATATGAAATGTCCCGGACAGGCAAATGTATGGAGACAGAAAGTCGATTCGTGGTTGCCTAAGACTGAGGGTAGGGGTGAACGAGGACTGGGGGAAGGTGGCACCACTTAAAGTGTATGCGGTTTCTTTTTGGGATCGTGAAAATGTTTTAGAACCGGTTATGGCAACGGTTGCACAGCTCTGTGAATATACTAAAAAAAAAAAAAAATGAATTGTATATTTAAATGGGTGAAATGCATGTTATTGCATCTCAATAAAGTGGTTACTCAAAAAAGATAAAGTTCTGCTTCCTTCCTCATAAGTACAGCAAGAAGAAAGCAAAATGGGTGATGGGCTGACATTTAAGAGTCAGACCATCACTACGATCCATCGGTGCCAAAAGCTCTGGGGACCTTTTTTGGGATCCCCTAGAGTGGGGTGGACATCTTGAAAATCAAGACTTGACTCCGGATGCTGGGATCCACCCAATCTACACTGAAGGCCTCATGGCACAGAAAGTAAGGGAGGGCTGTGTCCCAGCAAACGCACTGGCTACTCCACTTCCGAATGAATGACTGGTCACAATAGGCGGTGAATAACGTATCAAGTTGAACTAAACAGGCTTTAAGCGCTCTTCTGTTGGAAAGTTCTCGGGAAGCGGCAATGATCACACCTGGTGTAAAAAAGGAAAACGAGGCACCTGGAGGATAAGAGGTTTTCCCAGAGTCCTCATCAGTCACCCCACCTAGAGCTGATTCATGTGTAGGTTTGCCCCTGAGCAAAACTGTCCCAGGGCAGGGTGACATTCTTACCTGTAACTCTGCAGGGATATTTACATGATCAAGCCAATCACAGGGTCAGTGTGGTGACTCATGAGGGATGTAAGCATTCATCCCAACCGAGGAGGGAGCTGGCACTAGTGGGCTAACCAAGTCCAAGTCCTTCCAAGAAAGGAAAGCTGCCCTGTGGTGCTTTCATTAACTCAGGTTCTGTACTAATTGAAGAGGACGATGTTTTGAACTGTCTGGTCCATAAAGCACCATCCTTTCCCTCGGGGCTTGGGGTTTCATTTGAAAGTCAGAGGATGTGAGGAGGAGACTAGCATCCTTTTAGGCAAACGGAGCCACAATTTCCTGACATTGTTATTCAGGAGACATACAGACTGAAAATGCATACGTGGGCTTCAACAGTTTCTCTACACAGCCTTTACTTATTCTTTTCTTTTTTCCTTTTTCTTTTTTTAAGGCTTGGATTCAACACCCTATAAATTCCCTGTTCTCTTCTGCTTTTCCACATTTTAAAAAGAACTGTTTTTCAAATGGCAATTAAATGCCTGATTTTTCTAAATTACACCAGCAATCTATTGATCATAACATTAACCCCAGGAGAAAAACAGAGCGATGAAAGGGTAGTTTTTTTCCTCTAGCAAGTAGCAACACTCAATTCACAGGGTCCTTATTAAGTGTTTTCTAATGCTGCATGCAAACAGGGGAGGCATTTTAAAAATAGTCAATGGTGATTTGGTGGTTCGTAACACCAGGCAGCACATTTTGTATTTATTTGTCTCTGAATAAGCTTTCTCTTCGGGAAAGCTGGGAAGAATTACTCTCCCAAAGCTTTTCACTACATTTAGCTTATTTTTATCCACACCCCTTCCTTTCTTTTTTTTTTTTTTTTTTAAGATTTTATTTTATTTATGTGTCAGAGAGAGAGAGCACAAGCAGGTGGAGTAGCAGGCAGAGGGAGAAGCAGGCATCCTGCTGAGCAATAAGCCTCGTGTGGGACTCGATCCCAGACTCTGGGATCACAACCTAAACCAAAGGCAGATGCTTAACCGACTGAGCCATTCAGGTGTCCCTATCCACACCCATTCTTTTTTTCTTTTTTTTTTTTTTTAAAGATTTTATTTATTTATTTGACAGACAGAGATCACAAGTAGGCAGAGAGACAGGCAGAGAGAGAGAGAGGAAGAAGCAGGCTCCCTGATGAGCAGAGAGCCAGATGCGGGGCTCGATCCCAGGACCCTGGGATCATGACCTGAGCGGAAGGCAGAGGCTTTAACCCACTGAGCCACCCAGGCGCGCCTCCACACCCATTCTTAATGTGATTCTCCAGAACCTAATCAAAGTGCTGCTGAAACTTGAGTACAGTAAAAATGTAACTAATTTAGATGGGTTGGGGTACGGGCCATCTGAATTAGATATAAGTCTGAATTACATAACATTTTAAAAGCAAGTCAGTTTTACTACTTTCAAATAACTTCAAAGTAACAAGACTGAAAAAGCATCAATAGGTAAATGTTTTGGAGACCAAATCTGGTAAAAAGTAAAAAGGAATTATTATTATTATGTTAATTTCTTGCATTTGAACGCTTCTTTCAAAGTGTCAAAAGAAACTTAATTCCCTTAAATAGACTTATTGTTCCCCCAGTGTTATGTAACTTAACAAGAATTTATTAATCATCTATTATAAATAAAGCATGGGGAGGGGAAGTCAATGGAAAGTTTAGAATCTCATTAGGGTGATGACATGTACACCGCTAGGCCAACCTCTGGACATTTGATTTACCGATTTCTTAACTCCACTAGATTTTTCTCCAGAAACAGGGCCAAGTAAGTGGCGCTCAACTCTAGTCTGATTTACCCAAACCGCTGAACTATTGAGGTTACTCTGTGCTTGGATTTATTTATCATTAAATCACCATCACTCCCTGGACTTTTTGGCCTCCAAACGTCCAGTTTCTTGCTTTCGACATTCTTCCTCAAACTCCCACAGCAGGACATCCTTGATCCCAAGTTACAGAAATTGGTGCTGATGAGGGCTCCTCCCGTCAATGACACGGTGTCAAGTGCAGCTTGCACAGGTCCTGCTGACATCTTCTGACCATCAGATAATCATGCCCAAGGAGCTGCCACTTTTCCAGGTCTAAGCAACAGGGAGCTTGGCCACACACAGGCTCAAGGGCTTTTAACGATAAGGCCATACGTGATGTTTTGTTGCACCTGAGAACTATCAACCTCGTCCCTTCATTAACTAGGAGATTATAAACAACTGCGTGATGGTTTTGACCTGGTGTTCCACGAAATTGAGCTTCTCTGTAATATAAAATGGAGAGATGAGGGAGTTCGGAAACTCAGCATTTCTGAGAAACTGGGTCTAAGCCCATCAGCTGCCCAGCCGACCTGGGGCACGGAATCTTACTTCTACAGGGACCGATACAATGAGTAAGCCTACCAGCAATGGGGTCTGGCCAAACCCAGCGACAGCAGGAGCAGTTCTCAGAGGTGGTTTCCTTCACGCTTTGCCCTCAGTGATGTGTGCGAGCTGACTCAGACCACGCACAGGGCTGGTTGTGCGCAGCTCTTCCCAAGTCCTCCTCCCACCACTGCAAGTTGGTGGCTTGAAACTGGACCGTGGCGAGAGCGCTGACACCACGGACAGTGGCAAATGGTCCCTACAGATCGACTCCCACTAGCCCCCAACCACAGTCGGCAGCTAAACACTGACAGGCACACCACGGCTACCATCAGTCTCATGTTTGCTTTCACAAGTTCCGTGGCTACTGTCCCCTGAGAAAACAGCACGGACACAGTGTTGGCTCACTGACCTGGGCCCTGTTGGTGTAGAGCACCTTCATGTCCTTCAGCTTGTCCAGACCCTTGCTGTAGCACACGATGGCTGCTTCATAGTCCCCTCTGGCGAAGGCTTCATTCCCCTTTTCTTTTAGGGCTGGGGGAACAGAAGTCGCACAGGTGAGGTCTCCCCACTCACTGGAAAATTCTCGCCTACTTTATTCCTCTGACTTCGCAATTCTACTTTGGAGGACATAGCTTCCATCAGTCCAAAGGAGACCTGTCTGTCACTTGCTTCTCCGCAGACATTTCACGATCAGACTTCCTAAGGGCTCTTTTTCCTCACACCCGTCCCAAGTTGCCCAAGGAGCTTCTCAGAAAAAGCAAATGTTTCTGGCACAAAACTCGGAATCTCTCCAAGCGGGCCACAAAGACCAAGTCTACACACTGAATGTCTCATAAACAGGGCCTGACAAGTCACTTGCTAGCACACGTGGACGTGTTCAGACCTGCAGCACGCACACCGCTGGGGGGTGCACAAGGGCCGGAGACATCCTGCACACGCGCCGCCCCCGCCACACACAACCCCTGTCTCCCCCTCCCTCTATCTCTCCTCTCCCTTCTCACACCTTTGTTTTCCTGTTTCATTTTCCGTTTTCACTTTTTTATCTGTTCCTCAGGTCAGCCCAGGGTACCTCCCCCTTCTGTCCCTCCCTACTGTCCCAGGACCACTCCTGACGCTTGGTCTGCTCTGCTAAGTCCATCCAGATGCTTTGGAAAGAGGTCTGGTGGGGGCGGCTGACGAGGGCTCGGTCCCACTCCCTGCCTGTTGCGGCAGAGACAGGGACCGACACCACTCGTTTCTGCCTGGCCGGGTTCCACTGCCTCTGGCCCGTTACAAACCCCCTCACTGGGAATCTCGCTGTCCTCAAAGATCAGCAGGCACACTCATGATCTTTCTAGCACGAATCATCCCCGTTCTTGAAAAGTGAAGACTGACAGTTACCATCTGCTAAGACTTTGTTTTCCCTTCTTCTCCTGGCACGTTCTCTTGCATCCAACTCCATAGATGCCAAAAAGGCTTCTGACAGCAGAGTAATTTCAAGTATTAAAGAGAAAAATCCAAATACTATAATCAGTTCTTTAGCTCAAATTCAGAAGAAAGCTTTGGAGCCACACAGCTCATGCATATATATGTAGACACACACACACATGCTGAAGCAACTAAATGACATTTTCTTAATTTGACATTAAATGGTAATCTGTGTGATGTATTATTATACATGATGGCTATGTCTGTGCTTCAAATTTGAATTATGTCTTTTAAAAGAGTTTTTCTTTAAAGGCAGAATTTTTTGTTCCATTTAGCATAATGAGCTGCTGAGCTGGGCAACAGAGAAGCTACCTACATCCTTAGAGCAGCTAAGAGTAAATTGGGTGATAGAGAATAACTGAATTCAGTTTTCAAAAGATTGGCCGGGACAAAATACAGAAAAGCCTCTGAGTGCTGTCCCCTCTGACTAGTAAGAGAATTGGCCGAGCCGTTCTTTGTAAACCCAGAGGCTATAATTTAAGGGTCTGGAAGCTACAAGCAATAAACACTGACCCTAAATAAATAATACACATTAGGAAGAGAGATGCTGTCCTTACCTGAGCTTATCCCATCTGCATTCTGCAGGGCACCAGTTATCATGAAGACAAAACAAAAAAACAAATTTCAAAAACCCCTCTCTAATTTGTAAGTCTACAATCCCAAAATGCAGATCCATTACAAGTGGGGAGTATGGTTATTTCCTCTAACCATCAATACTAAAGGGCCCCAAATTCATAGGGCTTGCTTTAAATCAGGAGATAGGATTATGGGTACAGTTGTTACCAGGTGAGCAGGTCAAGGGACACCCCCACCCCCCCGCCGCCGCCGCTAGGGCTGTAGGAGTTGGAAATCTGAGGCAGAACACATTACCTTTACAGTACAGCTGAAATATTGGTCACAAACTCAGGGGGTGGGGAGGGTAAATTTTCATTAAAATAAACCCATTGTTTAAAGATGACTCAGAAAGACAAAAGAAAAAAAAATGAGAGTTTATACTTCCTTGTGGAAAATAAATCTAGTGAATCTAAAAAAACAAAAGATTATTCAGCCTCCCCAGAGAGTCTGAGATTAAACTGTGGCTTCCTCTGCTTCAAGGCAGACCTCTTCTGTGTATCTGCTTATATAACTTCATAATAGAAAAAGAGACCTCCAGAGGAGCTTGCAGAGGACTGATCATGGTCTTGTTCAGAGTGGTCCGGCACCCGTCCTCCTCTTGGACTTCCTCTGTAAACAGTAGTCTCTTTTCTGTCTCCAGGATAGCTTTCTGCTGTACAAGAGGGTCATCAGAATTCATCTCTTGGATTAAACTGGCTGGAGGAGAAATCAGAGGTGAAATCATTTAAATGACGTTTTCAAAAGGAAAAGGCTTTGTTCACTAGAAAGGAGGGTGTAGAACATTCACGGGGAAGAACGTTTGTTTCTCTGGCTTTGTTGGGATATCATGGACACACAACATCATGTAAGTCGAAGGTACACAACTGTGATCATTTGATTCACGCATCTGTTGTGAAGTGATCCCACAATAAGGTTACTTAACACATCCATCTATTCATGTAATTACAGTATTTATGTGTGTGCTGAGAATATTTAAGATCTTTTCTCTTACTTTCAAGTATAAAATACAGTGTTTTTTAAAGATTTATTTATTTTAGAGAGTGAGCGAGTACAGGGGGAGAGGGAGAGAGAGAATTTTCAGCAGACTCCCCACTGAGCTTGGAGCCTGATGCAGGGTTCTATCTCAGGACCCTGAGAACACGGCCTTGACACACAACCAAGCACGGGATGCTTAGCTGAACGCGCCACCTGGGTGCCCCAGTATAAAATACCGTATTAACTACAGTCGCCATGTTGTACAATAGATCCCCTGGACTTAATCATTTTATAACTGAAGTTCGTACACTTTGACCAACATCTCCCCATTTCTTTGTTTTCCCTCCAGTTTCACTGAGACGTAACTGACGCACATCACTGGGTAAGTTTTGGGCGTACCGCATGGTGGTCTGATTTACGTGCGTTGTGAAATGATTACAATAGGTTCAGCTAATATCCATCTTTTCTTATAGATAGGATTAAAAGGAAAAAAAAAGGGGGGGGGGAAAGTTTTCACCTCTCGATGAGAATTCTCAGGATTTACTTTCTTGACAACTTTCCAGTCTGTCTTACAGGAGCATCAGCTGTAATCACGGGGTTGTGCAACACATCCCCGGGACTGACTTCGAACCACCTCTGTGCCTTCTGACCACCTTCCTCCCATTCCCCCTGCAGCCACTGGTAACCGCACCAGTCTGATCTCCTTATGAGTTTGTTTAGATTTCACGTATAAGTGAGGTAAGTATTTGTCTCCTCTGACTTATTTCACTTAGCGCGGTGCTTTCAAGGTCCATCCATGTTGTCACAAATGGTAGGGTTTCCCCACTTTTTATGAATGAATGAATGATATCCCGTTGTGTACCTGCACCACGACTTCATTTTGTGCTCATTCATAGACGGACACGTAGGTTTCCAGGTCTCGGCTACTGTAAATGATGCTGCTATGATCCTGGGGTTGCGGAGATCCTTTTCCAGATAGAGTTTCCAATTCCATGGGTATACTTTGAAAAGTGGAATCACGGGATTGTAAGGTAGCTCTATTTTTGATTTTTTTGAGGAATCTCCACATGGTTTTCCACAGTGGCTGCACCCATTTGCATTCCCCCCACTGTGTACTTTTCTCCACACCCTCGCGAACATCGCTGTCTCTTGTCTTTCTGGTGATGGCCAGGCTGAAAGGCACCTGTGATGTCTCAGTGGGGTTTTAATTTGCATTTCCCTAATGACTAGTGATGCTGAGCATCTTTTCATGTACTATGGGCTTTTCATATTATTTTCTTTGGAGATCTGTCTGTTTGGGTCCTTTGCCCATTTTTTAAAATTTTTTACTTTTTTTTTTTTTTTAATTTGACAGAGAGAGAGATGACAAGTAGGCAGAGAGGCAGGCAGAGAGAGAGAGGGAAGCGGGCTCCCCGCTGAGCAGAGAGCCTGACTCCGGGATCGATCCCAGGACCCAAGGACCACGACCCGAGCTGAAGGCAGAGGCCTTACCTCACTGAGCCACCCAGGCTCTCCTCCTTTGCCCATTTTTAATCAGGTAATCAGATTTTTGTTTTGTTTTGTTTCTTTGTATTGGGCTGTATGGGTTCCTCATATAGTTTGGATATTAACCCTTTATCAGATACATGGTTTGCAAATAGTTTTCCCATTCCTTAGGTTATCTCTTCCTTATTCTTTTCTTTTCTTTTTTTTTTTTTTAAAGATTTTATTTATTTATTTGAGAGAGAGAGCATGAGAGTGGGGTGAGGTGCAGAGGGAGAAGCAGACTCCCTGCTGAGCAGGGAGACCAACATGGGAGTCGATCCTGGGACTTTGGGATCATGACCCCAGCCAAAGGCAGACGCTCAACCGACTGAGCCACCCAGGCACTCCTCTCTTCCCTATTCTTAAAGAAGGTTCTGAAAGGAAAGCAAAAATTAAAGCAATTAGAACCAATGAGAAAAAAAATTAAAAAACAGGATTTGTTTTGCCTGGAAGAAGATGCAGGAGAATTTTACTCTGGCCTTCAAAGCAGTGTCAAGCTACTTATTTAATCCAACAACAATTTATGGAGAGCTTATTATGAGTTAGATATTACACAGAATGCTACAGATAACAAGGATGAATAAGAAAGATACTTATTTTTTAAGAGCTTCCAATCTTGTGTGGAGACAAAGGGGTACATTTCTGCTACCCTGGGACCACAGAACAGTCTTTAAAGCTATCCTTCCCCGTCTTCATGTCACTGCCCGTGCAGCTTAGATCCCATGATCCATCCTGTCTTCACACTGAACCCCCTTGCCCTCCCACCCCACGTGACAGACAAAACTCCAACTCCAGACCCAACTCCCGACTTTTCTAGGCCTTTATGATGGATGTGGAGGACTGACAAAGACAGATGGACACCAGGGAGAACCCATCCTAACTCTACCGGCTAGTCCAAAGTACCCGGCAATCCCATGGTTAGCCTTGCGTGATTGGGACACCAATTCCAAGGCATTTCCCCCTCACAACACCATGCGATTCTGACACTCCCTGGGTGTCCTACAAGTCAACTCAATTCTGACCCCATTGACCTGAGATAATGTCAGATCCCACAAGTTAATGTCTCTGTCCCCATGAGACGGCCCATTCCCCACCCCCCACTTCACATGTCAGTCCGGGTTGTCGCCTGCGCTTCTGACCTCACGGTTAGACCAGAGCGTCCTACAACCTCCTCCTCCTCCGGTTTGATTAATTTGCTGGATTGACTCACAGAATTCAGAGAATCTTTTACTTACTAGCTCATCAGTTTATCATAAAAGGCTATAACCCAGAAGAGCCAAATGGAAGGGATGTATAGGGCACATTATGTGGGAACGGGGTGCGAAGCTTCCAGGCTCTCTGAGCGCACCTCTCTCCCCAAATCTCCGGTCACCAACCTGGAAGCTCTCTGATCCTGGTCCTTTTGGAGTTTTAGGGAAGCATCACTACATAGGTCTGATAAAAAAATAATTGTTGGCCATTGGCGATCAATTCAACTTCCGGCCCCTCTCCCCTTCCCAGAGGGTTGAGACTATCACAGAGTTGGTTCCCTGGCAACCAGCTCCAACCTTCAGGTTCCAAAAGTCTCTCATTAATATAAGCTCAGGTGTGATTGAAAAGGGCTTGTCATGAATATAAAGATGCCTTTATCCGTATGATCACTTAGAAGTTCCAAGGATTTTGGGAGCTCTTTGCCAGGCACAGGGACAAAGAATACATATATATTTCTTACTATAAAGCACAGTATCACACCCAAACAAGTCATCCTATCCTTCTCCCATGGACTTTAAAAAACTGCCTCCAACCAAGGGAGCCCTTGGGCACTGTCGGTAGGAATGCAAACTTGTACCGCCACTGTGGAAAAACAGTGTGGTGGTTCTTCCAAAAAATTAAAACTAGAATTACCAGAGGATCCAGTAATTCTACTACTACTGGGTATTTCCCCCAAAGAAAATAAAAACTAATTTGAAAAGACACATGCAGCTTTGTGTTTCTTGCAGTATTATTTACAATAGCCGGATATGGAATATCACTCAGCCATCAAAAATGAATGAGATCTTGCATTTGCAAAAGCATGGATGGAGCCAGAGAGTATCACGCTAAGCGAAACCAGTCAGAGAAAGACAAATACCGTATGACTTCACTCATGCGGAATTTAAGAAACAAAAGGAACAAACAAAGACAAAAAGAGACGGAAAAAAGAACCGGACTCTCAGGGACACAGGACAAACTGGTGGTCGCCCTCCTACCTCTCTGGCCATTGCTTTCTGGTCTCCTTTGCTTGCTCCTGCTTTCCCTGTCCTACCTACTTTCTAGACTGTGTGAGCCTCAAAGTTCTGCCTGAGCCCACTACTTTTTCTGGACCATTTCCTCCAGGTGGTCCCGTTCTCTCCCATGGTTCTAAATACCATTTATTAGCTGGGGCCTCCCAAAGGGACATCCCCCGCTCTGCGCTCTTCCTAGGCTCAGACTTGCAAAGCCAACTGTCCTCTGAACATCTACATGTGGTGGTGTGCTCACCAGTCCTGGCCTGCCTGTCCTCTTTCCCCTCAGACTGTTCCTCCCCCAAACGCCCCCTCTCTCAGCAGATGGCCAAACCATTGCCAAATTTGGGCATTCGACCCCAAAACTTTAAGGACTCATTCTTGAATCTTCATTCTCCCTCTGCCCTTGCAGCCCTCACACTTGAAAGCTCGCCAAGTCAATCCTAAATATATCTTGAGTCCATTTACTCGTGCCCGTTCCTGCTGCTACAGCTCTAAACCCAGCTGGCCTCTTTTCCCTGGAGTGCTGGAACAGCCCCTTGACGGGGGATCCCAGCATCTCCCCTCCAGTGTCCTTGTCTCCACATACACACAGTGGCCAGAATGACCTTTCTAAGGCGTAAATCTGATCACGTTCCTGTGCCGAGTCAACCATCTAGCTGCTCAGAGGGTAAACGTGAGTTCCCACTGTGGTTTCCAAGGTCTTCCCTGATTCAGCCTTTCTTGACTCAGATGGGACCCCTCTATCCGTGATCTCGACTCTCCAGCCATACAGAGCTTTTATGCTTCCTGGTTCTAAAAAGCACCACGTTCTTGAACTTCCAGCTTTCCAACGTACTTTCTCCTCACTTTGAATCTTCTCTTGCCCTCTTCCCAGTGCCCAGCTCCTACTCAAACTTCAAGGAATTCCTGACAAGGACTGAAGTGTGACCCCCACCCCATTCGCAGGCTAATGCCCTCAAGCCCCAGTATGACTGTCCTGGCAGACATAATTAAGGTTAAATGAGGTCATCAGGATGGGGCCCTAAACCAAATGGACTGGTGTCCGTATTTTAAGAGAGGAAGAGACACATGGGATGTGTGCACACAGAGAAAAGACCCTGTGAGGACACAGTGAGAAGGAGGTCATCTCCAAGCCAAGGGAGAGACCTTGGGAGAAACCAAATCTGCCCATGTCTCGATCTCACACTTCCAGAACCAACTGTGGAAAGGAAATTTCTACTGCTTAAGTGGCATTTTGTTACAGCTGCCCAACCAGACTAATACAATTTGTAAGCTGCATTAGTGTCTCTTGTGTTTTGCAAATCTCTCTTTGTATCACACATCATCCTGGAGATTATTTGTTTCATATCTCTTCTCCCCACTGGGCTGCAGTCACCAGGAAGAAAGCTAATTCTTGGTTATCTTTACTATAGTCTCCAGGGCCTAGCAATGCTCAATACATAGCAAGAACCCAGGAAATGAGTGCATAGAACCTATACACATGGCTACACAAATTGAAACTAACTCTAAATGAAATACAATTAGAAACTCGGTTCCTGGGGTGCCTGTGGGTGCTCAGGGGGTTAAAGCCTCTGCCTTAGGCTCAGGTCATGATCCCAGGTCCTGAGATCAAGCCCTGCATCAGGCTCTCTGCTCGGCGGGGAGCCTGCTTCCTCCTCTCTCTCTGCCTATTTGTGATCTTTCTCTGTCAAATAAATAAATAAAATCTTAAAAAGAAAGAAAGAAAGAAAGAAAGAAAGAAAGAAAGAAAGAAACTCGGTTCCTGGGTAGCACCAGCCACCTTTTAAAGGCTCATAGCTGCGTGCAGGTACTAGTGGACGGTGTAGACTGTAGCACATTTCCATCACCACACAGAGTTCTACGGGCCAGTACTAGTATAAATGGCACCCAAAGGGACTTTGAGCCTGAATGAAAGCGAGCCAGGTAAAGAAAGATGGGGAGGCAGAGGGAACAACAAAGGCAACTGCAGAGCGTGAACCATCAGGGGAACTGTGCGGAACTAGAAGCAGTCTGCTGCCCTAGGGAGAGGCAAGAGGTAAGGACAAGGTCACAGGAGGACTTAAGTCCAGGGGAAAGCTTGCAGTTTATTGTGGCTGTGGAGAGAATCCAAGCAGAGAAGTGTCTGGATCAGATTTGCATTTTAGATACCTTACTCTGTGGGGAGTGTAAGCCTGGAGGCAGGAGCAACAATCAGGGGGTTGTTGAAATAGTCTGGGTCAGAGAACCAGAACAAAAGGAGGGGGCAGGGAGGACAGGGTGGGAGAAAGAAGCCAGACTTGATGGCCACTTCAATGGAGGGTGAGAGCTGGCAGGAGTCCAAGGTGACCTGTAAATTTCCAACTAGTGGTACCGCCCACCCAGACTAGACTGAAAGGGAAGGTAGAAGCAGGTTTTATTTGGGAGGAGGACAGAAGGCTTTTGGACACACGGAGTTTGCAGTTTCTGTGAGTGCAGTGGATAGGATACCTGGCAAAGAGTCCGAAGCCCAGGGAAGAAGAAAGCATAGCCAACAGGGTCATGGAGTTGGTGAGTAAACAGGCTGTAGGCAAAATCACGTGCCTGGACTAGACCACCTGAAGAGAAAGGTGAGCAGCAGGCTGGCCAGAAGTCCATAGAACAACATTCAGGGATGGGCGGAGGACGGGCCCAGGGATGAACACAGAACACATGGTGGTTGTGTCTTTTATCAAATTACCTTAACTAGTTTTGAAACCATTTTAATTCTTTGGACCTGTACAGCCTGCTGGAAGGAGCACTTTCAACATATTTCTGTCTGATATGTAAGGTTGGTTTGATTGTTGGTTTGCTTGTTTCCATCATCACACAAGCTCCCTGAAGTCTGAATAGGAAACCAGCTGCTTTTAAATCTCTTGAATGGGATTTGTGGGATCAGAGGATGTCCTTTGAGATCCCACCTGGGGAAGGAGGGGTCTTCCTGTCTAGAGGCAGGGAGACAGGATAGTGACAACCATGAACCGTCCATATAACTAGACCGACACTGAGGGAAAGCCATTTGATTTTGCCTCTGCAGCTCAGAATCAGAAATGGCTCTGCCCTGAAACAAGAGGGATTCCACACAGATCAGTGAGGTTCCTGAGTGATCTCAAAGGGAACAGCTAGTTTCCTTTGACGTGAATCCTATACAGAAGGGGTCAAAATATGGAGAAGAGCTGTCAGCCTCAATTCCAACCAGAATGTTAACGGCTTCTCTGATACCAATTAACAGCCATAAAACACCACCCCAGGCTCTAATATTACTTGCTTCTCAATACCCTTTCTGTTTAATTTCAATTACATTTTCTCTTAGAGTCATAAACCTATCACGCAGCCCAGGAACTAGCTCAGACTCATCATTTCTCTCCAGTCACTCCACCTTGGTAGCACAGAATTTAATTTGTTTATGATTTTCTGGTACTCACTGATTTCATCCACATTTTTAAGAAATTTCTGCAAATCTTTCTCGTGATCGTCAGCCATTGTCAACCAGAGTACCTGGGGGAGGCAGCATAAGTGATGAAAATTAATAATAATAAAACACTAAGCGGAATTTGTCGAGCTCATTAGCCTTCTAAAACGAAGAGACAAGTGATTATTTTAAAGATGGATTTGTGTTCATAAATGTCACGAGTAACAGCAGGGTGATCTATTTCACTCTGGCTGCTGATAAGGCCAAGGGATACTCATTATTTGTGGTGATACTTCTGGAAAGCTGTCAGCCCTCCCTCCACAGGGAGAACTGCTCTGCAAAATGTTCCTCCACAGCCAACAACAGCCGCTGTGATTCAGGGACCTGGCATGAAGGAGGTCGGGGGACAGAGGCTGACAAGCTGGCAGGAATGGAGAGAACACCAGTGCCTGACTTTGGTCATGACAGGCCCTCCCAGCCAGAAGCCTGGACCTGGCCATGTGACTGGTAGCCAGGAGCTGGAGAATTTGCATGTAACTGTCCAAACTCGTTTAAACTGTAAGCCTCTGGCTTGTTTCTGAGGAGTGAAGAGAACCTGAAAACGGGCTGAAGGGAGCAGACCTTGATGGCACTGTGCACCAGCGTCTCTCCTGGCTAGGTTCTTCAGGTTCATTACTTCTCCGTGGTTTGTGGGTAAACAGGCCTCCGGGTATACCCAGGGGTTTCCAAAGTTCACCCACCGGCCATGAAAACCATCCTCAAACTTGTTGAATAAACAGAGTTCTTAGCTATAGCACCAAAGCTTCTCAGTCAGTCAACCTGCCAGGGAACCCGGGAATAAAGACTTTTAAGACTCTCTCAGGGGTGATTCTGATTTACAACTAGGTTTAGTAGTAATGCAGTCGTGGAAGCACCTCTAAATGGAAATTTGAACTCGGCCATGAACAAAGTGGGAGTTACTTGACTCTTGAGACTCCACCAAGTTCCAAGCTGTGTGACCTCAGCTAAAGTCGCCAACCTCTCTGAGCCTAACTCATTCTATGGAAAAGGTAACACGATCCAAGAGGACTCCCCAGGGGGTTAACTGAAGCACCAGGAACGCAAGGAGTGGTAAATGCGAGGCCCCCTTATCTACAAAACCGGGGCGGGGACGTGTGGCTTAACTAAATGAGCGATAGGGTTCCTTCCAGCTCTAACATAATAAGGCTCCCACGGAACTAAGGCCTAGTGAAGCGAGCTGACTTTCCCAAAGTTGCCGGTGCAGAAGGAAGGCTCAGCACTTGCCCGGGCAAGCGCAGGGGTGTAAGGATGCACGACCGGAGCCGAACACACCGTCAGCCAGCAGGTGCACTCAAGGAAGCACTGCACCCGCGGTGCGCATGCGGGAGCCAGGCGACCCGCTCGCCTGGACGCCCCGCCCCGCCCAACGCAGAGGGGCGGGGCCGACGGCACCGTTGCCTGGCAACCACTCCGCAGCGTCCACCGGCTCCCATGCCCAAAGCGAGGACCCAGCTCGCGGCTGATACCGTCCCATCTGCTGCAGCCCACATTAGGGTCCTCTGCTCGGCGCTGACGGCCAGATCAGGACCACATCCCAGGGCAGACCCCGGGTCACCCCGACGCACTGACCTGACACACCCAGGGCCGGACAGGAAATGACGGCTGTGGGCGGGCGGTGACTGGCCGGGGGCGTGGCCAAGGCCCGGGGCGGGGCTTGGGCTTGGAGTGGGCGGGGCCCCGACGCTCACGTTGTGCGACGCGGCGTCTCGGCTGAGTTGGGACCCTGGCCGCTGGCAGGAAGCAGGAGCTCTGGTTGAGCGCGCTGGTCTCTGAGTCAAAGCCAGGTCTTCGCCTTTCTTTCTTCTAAGGATGGGTTATCACTCCCATTAGCTTACTATCCCTGGCCCAAAAAGGGGACAACCTTCAGTGTACTTGGGAGAAACAGGCTTGGGTGTGAATCCGGTTTTGCTTACTGGCAAGTGTGAGAAACTTCAGGGAGTTACGTAACCCTCTGATCTCCGGTTTCCTCGTTTACAAGCTGGAGAAATGGCCCGTAAGGGTTTTGGTTAAAGTGCCAGGCATCTAGTCAGTAGGAATACGTGGTAGTTATGATCCAGGGAGTCCTACGACTGGATGCAGAATGAGATGGTGGGCACGTGTCCACTTTGAACACATGCACACAGTCTTGAAGAGATTCCGGTCTGTTTTTCTTAAAAGTTCAGTGTTCTGTGTTGGATTAAAAGGGGGAGAAAAGCAGATTTGGGGGGAAACTTCATCTTGAGCTTAAGCTGATGTTCAGAAACACCTGGGACTACTAATTGGCAAATTGGGTGTTATTTCAGAAACCTGTTTGGTTGGGGCTGAGGAGCGCCCCCCGCCCCCCCCCCCGGGGGTTTAAAACTTGCCAGGAGGGGAGAAGGGTTCAGGTATGGCCAACTAGATCCAACATTGGTTGAGTACAGTCTGTGGACTCTGTCCTGTGGGCTCGAGCTGGAGAATAGGGGGCTGCTTGATTGAAATCTCCAGAAGGCATTGGTCGCGTCACTCCTGCTTGGGAACACGGGGTGGAGCGGAGCGCAAAGGGGCTGGGCGTTCTCTTGGCCTCAGAGTGGGTGCAGCTGCAGTGGAGTCTTTCAGCATATCCCTCAGCTGCGGCAGGAGGCAGCGGGGCCTGGGGCACCCAGCAGGAGAGGCACAGCAGCTGTCCCCGGGGACCGAGATTGCTCCTGAGAAGTAGCCAAGTGGAGGGTCCGGCAGAGGAGGTTTGCTTGTGCCAGCCACAGCCTGGAAATTCTCGGAAAGACACAGGTCACTTTACAGTGACCGTGGAGCCTGTGGGGACTGATGGAGACAAGAACCAGTCACAGGTTACCGCTATTAGTATCGCCTCTGGCTGAGAGCTCTTGAGCACATACAGGCATAGTCTCCAACTCAGGCTCCTTACTTGGCCGATGACAGTCTTAATTCCAAATCACTTACTTCCTATTCCACACCTCCTCACCACACTGAGGTCCCGGACTCCAGAGGGGCCTGCCCACCACACTCAGTCACACACTCATGTGTTGGTTGTGGGCGGTGTACAGCATGCCAGGTGCTGTGGAAAGCCCCCCGAACCCCCCGCGGTGTCCTTGACAAATGACAAATATTTATCATGCGCTGAGTGATCAGGAGCTTTAGAACCCATCAGCATGTGTTCAAATCTCAGCTCTCCATTTCTTAGCATCTATTAAAATATTGTTAAGTACCCCTGTGCACCTTTCTTAAGCTAGGTGCCCAAGAGCTTCCACTCTTCCCTCCTACTTTTACTAGCCACGTGACCTTGTCAAGGTCCTTCCTTAATCTCTCCATGTCTTAGTTCCCTCACCTGAAAAAATGAGGGTGTTAAGTAGTATCGATCTCACAGGACTGCTCTGAGAGGCACAGGAGTGTGAGAGGCACAGGAGGAGTGTCTAGACAGTGAAGGAGCATCAGGAAACGTTAAGAACTGTTTTTACTACCACTGTGATTAGTATGCGTTAGACCAGAGCTTCAGAACCTGGACTGTGCATAAGAATTACCTAAGGGTCTTGTTAAGTTGCAAATTTGGATTCATCGAGACTGGGTTCTGAGATTCTGCGTGATGCCTCATTGTGGACTGTGGGCCACACACTGATTAGCTCATGAACAATCTTCTCTTCGTGTTAGACGTATTTTTATAGTTAGAAGTAATTTTTTTTCTCCTTGAAGTCCTATTTCTATTTGACAACCGCTCCACATACTCAGAATACTACCTGAATACAGGATATTTTTATGCTTGAATGTCTTTTATTGATCACCCCATCCTAATTCTCTGCCACAGAAATATCAACAAGCATGTTTTTTTGCTTTAACCATAAGTCAGGGACAGAGTGCTTGTTTTTTGCTTTAACCATAAGTCAGGGACAGAGTGCCTGTCCTCAGTGAATTCACAGTCCAGTGAGGAAGGTAGATGCATAAACAGATTATTACAGAGTGAGTGGTGTGATAGGCACAGTGAAGGTCTAGTGCTTTCAGGGTAAAGGAGGAGGATGAAAGGGAAGTGAAAGCCCCATGGGAATAGGAATGTACATGGTTTGTGTGGAAGTTGAGCCTGTGTGCAATGCTCTGGGCAGAGCAGACATTTAGAAGCAGGAACCCTGTGTCACGGGTGAGAAAACAGACAAGTTTTAAGGCAAGAGTGGAGAGAGATGAGCCAGAGAAATAGGTATGGCACAGGGTCTCGAAGAGGGAAGCATAGGGAGAGCAGAAGGCAAGGAGGACCCCAGGCAAGAGCTGAGCAAAATACCTGGGCAGGAGGGCTGTCAAGGAGAGGGCAAGTGCCCACATGGATCTCTGTGGAGCCGAGACCTTGCTCCAAGCCCCAGCCCTCTGATCCAGCAGGATAACTAGACTGTGGATCTCTTGGGAGTAGGAATTGTGTTTTACTTTGTCTTAGTGTGCTTAGCACCTGACACTTAGTTGGAGCTAAATTTAGATTTGCCAAATAAGTGGTTTCTTGCTCTGTGTGGAGGAAGATTGGAGGAAGGCTCCAATCTAAGTTATTCTAGATCCTTCTAGGGGAAGGAATAAGGGTACTTACAGTTTCTCTGCATCAGCCTTCTCAGAGAAGTTGATTTGGAGGGCAAACATTGTTACAGCCACAAAATATGTTTCAGGGTAAATGTACTTGACAGATTGATCAAAATGTCAGAGGGGTAATCCCTGGCTAGTCATTGGGCTGTCTCCAATGATTCCAGTATTCCCCTGCACACACAGTAGGCTCTTACTTCCCTGTGAACAGGTGATTCGCCTTGTTCAGTGCTGTGTGGGAAGAAGTGAAGAGGGCAGAAACCTTTAGGAGCCCATGCGTGACTTACAGTCTATAGTCAACCCTTCCCCTGCCCCAGCAACGAGGGAGTGGAGGCTGTGTCTGCTTGAGTCTCTGAGTAAGAGGACATGTCTAGGTCCAATGGGCATATAGCATGAATGAGCAGAGCAATAGACCCTTTTTGTTTTAATCCACAAATATTTTGGACCTCTTTGTTAACGCAGCATGACACAGCCTTTCATGTCGAATACAAGCACTCAGACTCTTGAAGTTCACTTGCTACAGTGACAAAATCTAGGGACCATGTGCCCAGGTGTGCAGATTACAATCGATTACGATCGTTGTGACTTACATTTTAAGAGTCAGTGTCTGCATTTTCATACACGTTCGTTTTTGTAAACATAGAGGAAAAGAGACATTTGAACCGTATGTGCCTCACATTTCAAGTTTATCTCTCCTGGAGAACCTTCATGAATCGTACTTTCCCAGTGGCTGCTTCCACCCAGCCTAGATCCCTTTTGTGGTAAACAAGTTTTACTCTTTCTTTATAAAAATTCCTCATCAAATTTGGAAAAAAGTCCTCATAAAAATTGGAGAACATTTGGCCACCTTCCACTATGCAGTATATTGGAGACCTGGAGATTATTTTAAGTTGTCTCTTTTCTCTGTTTTCCTTTTGTGTAAATGATTCTAGCTGTTTGCTTTTTCTCATCAATCATACTTTATAAGCTTAGGAGAGATAAGAAATCTGCCTCCACCACCCCCCCACCCACCCCCAGGACAGCCGCATGCAGAATGAAGGGATCCTGCCTTTGCCTGCTGGCATTAAAGGGTGCAGACAAGGTCAGCTCAGAGCCAGGAGCCACACCGTGAAGGTGTCCCATTGGACAAAATTCCTCATGTAGATGCTGGGCCCACAGTTCTTCTGGTAGCTTTGGCCTCAGGATTGAGAAGGGGAGGAGGTGGGGGGGAATTTGGCGCTATTACTTCTCTCCCTGAAGGGAATTCAGAAATCACATTTGATAGTTCCCCCAAACATATGTCCTTTAATTAAAAAAAAAAAAAAATAGCTAACATTTTTGCTTCTTGGTCTTTTCTCTTTCAGTTCCTGCCTGATGGAGGATGAAGAAATGATTTCAAGATCCAGTCACAGCTTTCATCTTGTGTGCCCACAGAGGGTAAGTCTTCCTTGGGATGTCTATGTGTAATTAATGACACCACAGTTATTAACAACAACAATAAAAAACAGTATGTTGGTGACCAGCCTGGCCGAGGGGCTGCAAGTCAGGTGTCGCTCTTAGTCCTTTTCTTGCATTAGTGAACTTCCGTCTCTCACAACCTGGCAAGGTCCCATTTCACATATAAGGAAATGCACAGATAAGGAAATACGGGAGGTGATGGGACTTGCCAGAAGGGAAGCCAAGATGTGAACCCTGGTCTGAGCGGCCTCCCAGTTTGTTCTATCCATCTCAGCACCCTGCCCCCATATCGCCCTTCGCAGAGGGCTCTGTCTCCAAGGCCTGAGGGCAGCGGCCCTCCTGGGAACCTTCCGCCCTAGCTCTGCCTTCTGGATATTCGCACTTCCCTCCAGGGCGCTCTGTCTGCTGCACGGGCTGGTCCAACCCTCCAAACGGACAGGGTGCCTCTCTCTAACAGCTGGAGAGCTGTGTCACCCACTCCAGTAAAAACAGGGCGACTCCTGCCATGTTCTCCTTTGGAGGCTTCTTGTGGGTCTCAGGGCTCCTCTGCCTGGAAAGGGACTGGGCTGCAGACATTTAGGTCCTGTTGGAACCCACTCTGCCTAGTGTGGAACCACACTGCCACCATGTGGGCACAGTGGATCTGCTGGGACCACCACAGAGGCAACCCTTTCACCCAGTGTTCGCGCATTTATTTAATGTTTGTTGAAAACGGATGATGTTTCGCGGACTTGGCTAGGCTCCTTCTATTGCTGCTGCTGCTGAGTTTCCTTCTGTGGGTAGTGAATTCAGTGATGGCAACGGTCTAGGCTCTAGTGAGCGTTTGCATTTCTTCTTTGTTCATTTGGGGTACTTCCCCCCAGCGGTGATTATAAAGAGATGTCAGCTTTGGACAGTGGCATTTCCTTTGCCTCCAAGGTTTCGGGGATGAGAGGGCACTTAGGGAAATGTAGGACTTTGAGTTACTTATTGTCCTGATATGGGCTCCATCTCAATTGTTGGGAAAGAGGAGGGATGTGTATTTCCAGCACATGCCTTTGCTGCTTTTTGTATTAACAGGTAGATAGTGTATTAAAAGCCTATCCTAGAAACTTAGAAAATAGAGAAAAACAGAAAATTATGCCTGACCTCTTTACCCTGAAACTATTGCTATTCATATTTTGAGGTACTTCCTCTGCTTTTTTTTTCCTGCATTTTTTTTTGCAATGATGTAACTGTGCTTATGTATGATTTTTTGTTTTACTTTATTGTACAGCATGATATCATCATAATGGCAACAGATGATCCATTCTGAGCACCCAGGATGCCCCATGCTCTTTACTAGAGTTTTTATTTTTAAAATTTAATTAATTTATTTATTTTTGTTAACATATAATGTGTTATTTGCCCCAGGAATACAGGTCTGTGAATCATCAGCATTACACAATTCACAGCACTTACCATAGCACATACCCTCCCCAGTGTCCATCACCCAGGCCCCCACCCCCCAGTAACCCTCAGTTTGTTTCCTAAGATTAAGCATCTCTTATGGTTTGTTTCCCTCCCTGGTCACTTCTGGTCTTATTTTCTCCCTCCGCATTCCCCCTCGCCCTGCCTCTCAAATTCCTCATATCAGAGAGATCATATGATAGCTGTCTTTCTCTGATTGACTTACTCACTTAGCATAATACCCTCTAGTTCCATCCATGTCGTTGCAAATGGCAAGATTCTGTGTTTTTTGTTTTTTTGATGGCTGCATAGTATTCCATCGTGTGTGTGTGTATTATATATATGTGTGTATGTATATATGTGTATGTGTATGTGTGTATATATATGTTAGACTGGTGAATAGAACAGGGCCATACACTTGATTTTGGGTATATTTTGGTCTGTTAGAAGAAACTGCCTCCCAAAATTTTGAGGAAAAAAAAACTTTTATATATACAAAAATAAGGGTAAGCATGATGAATGGGTGAAAATTAAAAAAGATTCTAAAAAAGGAATTGATAAGATATGATGTTGGTTGAAAAAAAAAAAGGAAAGAATGTGATCAGGCTGGACACTAGAACAAAGCCATGTGTGAGAGTATAAGGTATATTTTGATCTGTTAGAAGAACCTGTATCCCAAAATTTTAAAGAAAGAAGAACCTCTATGTATACAAAAACTAAGGTTAAATACAAAATATAAGGTTAAATACAATGAAGGGATAGAATAGGACTATAACTATGAAAATTAAAAAATATTTTTAAAAGCATTTTGATAAGATAAAATAGTTAAAAAAGGTTAAAATAGGAAAGAGGGAAAAATTTTTAAAATAGAATAAGAAAAAATTAAGAAATTAAAAAAAATTAAAAAACTTTAACATTGGAAGACTAAGGAATCATGGGGAAAAAGCCATGAATTCTATGTGCTGGAGTTCTGTAGTTCTCATTGATCCGTAAACTTGGTCTTGGCTGGATGTTCTTGTTGATGTTCTGGGAGCGAGGCCTGTTGCAGTGATTCTCAAATGTCTTTGCTGGAGGCGGAATTCCACGGCCCTTGCCAGGGGCCAGGCTAAGTAATCTGCGCAGTTTTGGTCTGGGGAGCTTTTGTTCCCTGATCGCTTTCCGTACTGCTTTGGAGGACGGGAATGAAGATGGCGGCTGCCCAGTCTCCACCCTGGGGGCGCCGAGAGCTCAGGGCCCCCCTCCTCAGTGTGCCCTCAGAGAAAAGCCATCAGTCCCTCCTGTCTCCCTGGTCTCTGGCCCACGCTCCGAGCTCACCCGGCCTGTGACCGAGCATTTCTGTCTCTGGCGCACGGCCAGTTTGGAGTCTCCAAACCCAGCAGATTCCTGCCACGTCCTCCCCTGCGGCTTCTCCTAGAGGAGCAAGGTGGGGGTCTCCCCAGATCTGCCACCTGTGGGGTCCCTGCTCAGAGAACAGTGGCCTGACTGTACCTCGGATCATGATTTAAGGTAACCCCAAACTGAGAGCCTCCCCCTGCTCCGTCTCTGCAGTCGGCTTCCCCGCTCTGATACCTGGGAACTCTGCCACAACTCAGGCGCCGCCGGTCTTTCTGTGACCCCCATGGGTCCTTAGACCATGCTATTAGCCCCCAGAGCGACTTCCTTCAGTGGAGCTAACTTCCAAAAGTTCCAATTTTGTGCTGTGCTGATCTACCACTTGCCGGGAGCCGGCGCCTCCCCCAACAGTCTATCTTCCCGTAGGTCACCTCGGATTCACTTCTCTTCACGGTCTACCTTCCAGGAAGTGGTCGACTTTCTGTTCCTAGAATTGCTGCTCTTCTCTTTGATCTCCTGTTGAGTTTGTCGGTGTTCAGAATGGTTTGATAACTAACATGCAGAACTCCTGGGACCCGATGATATTTAGGTCTCCTACTCCTCCGCCATGTTGCTCCTGCTAGAGACTTATATGTTATCTCATGAAGCCATTTGGCAATCTTAGGAGGTGGTATTATTATCCCTCTGTTAATAGATAAGATAACTGAGGCTCAGAGGGGATCCCTACACCTCTTCCTCTCATCAGTCTGTAGCGGACCGCTGTGTTGTTGGAGTAATGTTCATTTCATACCTGCGTTGCCTTCCATGCATCCATGCACCTGTATGCATTGCACCTAATTCCTCTCCCTCCTTTTAGATCTCTATTTGCCGCTAATCTTTCTTTGTGTGTGTGGATATAAATATTGCTGTCACAAGGCTCTCTAAATAGAACTTTTTATATATCTAGGATTAATTTCTTAGGGTGGCTTTTCAGAAGTGGTTCTCTCAATCAGGAGTTTGAACTTTTTATGACTGTGGATATTTTTTAATTGCCTTTCAATGGGGTTGCACACATTTGTACACATTTGCCCTGTAACTAGAAGTATATGGGAATGCCAGTTTCACAGCATCCTCACCAGCTCTGAGTGTTGTTGTTGTTGTTTCGCTCTAAAAGATGATAGGGCATCTGGCTGGCTCAGGGGTTAGAGCATCAAGAGTTGATTTCATGTCTTACGTTTGAGCTCCACATTGGAGTAGAGCTTACTGGGGGGAAAAATGTTGATAAATGGTCTGATAAGAAAATCTCTGATATGTGGATTTCTTTGCATGTCTTTCATCATTAGAGAGGGTGAAACCGCTCTTACTTCTCACCACTATGCAGGCACTTTCTGTTTCCTTTGCATTCTGAGAGCATCTTTGCTACCTTGGATCCTTTTAGATCAGAGGTTCTTAACCTAGGGTCCAGGGACTCTCCCAGGGGGTCTGTGGATAGAATTCAGGGAGTCTGTGAACTTGTTTGGGAAAATAAATCTTTATTTTTATAAACTTGTCCCTGAGGTAGCACTCCTTCCATCCCATGGTGAATGCAGGCAACAAACCATTGTGTTAGCAGGAGCAGTGGTATCATTTATACTCAGCAACACTTGGAAATTACAGTAGTGACTAGACATGAAGCTTAGAACATGTGTTTGGATGTGTTAATAAACAAACACATTTATTGCCACATCACACATTTGTTTATAAAATATTTTGATCATTGTATTTCAGTATCATTGTTTTCCTCTGCAATTCCTTGGGTTTTTTTTTTTTTTTAATAAATACATTGAATTTTAAAATGCTCTTCTAAGAAGAGATCCATAGGTTTCACTTGACTTCTGGTGGGGGTCCTAGCAAAAGTAAAATTGAAAACTCCTGTCCTACAAATCTTATCATAGTAGAATTCTAAGTGATTACATACTACGGCTCCAGGGAGAGGTCAGTTTCTCTCTCGTGAGTGTTCACTGGACCTAGTGATTCACTTCTAAATAGCAGCGTACAGAAAGGGAAATATTAACTTCACAGTTGAGAAACCTGCAGACACCTCCTTATCCAGGTGACCAAGGTGACGAGTCATGTTGATGTCATGCATCCATGATATGATATGATGATGAGGGCACTTGTCTCTGCGACATTTTCCTCCCCCAGTCTGTAACTCAGATCTAGCCATGAGCACATGCCAGACAACCCAGATTCAGGGACATTCTCCAAAATACCCGATCAGCATTCTTCAAAAGAATCGAGGTCACGGAAATCAAGGAAAGGCTGAGAAGCAGCCACAGATGGGTCAGCCTCAGGAGACCGACTAAAGGCAACACACCCTTCTCAGCCGCTTGCACTGCTGAGGCGGACATGGTGCAAGATGGTCATGGTACATCTCATGCCAGCAAGCGGGAAGGTACTCGGAAACCATGAGGTCATTTACGAAAGACACAGAAGCCAGCTTGAAAGGTTCTCACTGACGGTCCAGACAAGGGACAATACAAGCATCAAGATAAATAATGAGAGTAACAACCCACTGAAAGAAACTGAAAACCATTAATTGACACTGATATAAATAAAGGATAACTCGATCAAAAGTTTGCTAAGGCAAAGGATATTTACAACTTTAAATACTTCCTGTATATAAAGTCCTCAATTAATGCTGTTTACTACAACAATGGACAAATGCTTATTAACTACGAAGGGGAAAGGAGGAACTTTCCAGTGGAGAGGGTTGGCAGACATCACCTTAATTAAGTGATCAGAGTGCACATCCTCCTCAGATAAAGGGGAATGGAAATTGTGTGCCCCCTTACAGGATGCAGTGAGAAAAACCCATTACCACCTCTGTGATATGCCAAATCAAAGAGGCATTGCCTGACTTGACTTGTGAGAAAATTTCACACAAACCAAAATCAAGGGACTTCTACAAAAGAAATGGCCTGTACCCTCCAAAAAGATCAAGGTCATGGTACACACTAAAGGATAGATCTTCTGGATTGGAAAAGATGAGGGTCATCATGAAGCTAAATGAAATGTGGATTCCTGGAGTAAATGATGGACACACCAAAATGATTTTCATTTTGCTTTAGAGATCATTAGTGAAACAGCTGGAGAAATTTGAATAAGGACTGCAGATCGAACAATAGTATTGTATCAATGTTAATTTCTTGATTTTGACTTTGGTTGTGGTTAGGTAGGGGAGGGAAGGTCCTTGATTGTATGAAATAGTAAAATATTTGCAGATGATGGGATATCAGGCCCGAAACAAATGGGTCAGTAAAAAGAAACGTCTTTGCATTGTACTCACCACTTTTATATAAGTTTATGGTTATGAATGGGAGGAGCTGTGGCTTTTTTTTTTTTTTTTTTTTTTTGTGGTCATTTTTTTCAATGCATTAAAATGTGGCTTTTTTTTTTCCAGTCTACCACAATTTCCAAAACAGAACTCTTGTTTCCAGCCCTTAGTATGCTTCTTCCTATCTAGAAAATGGCCCCAGACATCTGCCATCTTGCTTAAGGCAAAGACCCCTTTGTGTCAAACCCTCCCTCTAACCCACCAGCAAGTCCTACCAAGTCTAGCTCTAAAGCAGGTCTTGAACTTATTCCCTTTCCATTGCTCGTATTCCCTCCCCCCGCCAAGTCACCACCTTCGTGAAGCTGTGAAGGAGCTGTTGTGGGAGGCCACTAGCTTGTGTATCTGCCAGTGGCTCGGGATCCAAAAGATTGCTGATGGGCCGCTGCCCTGGAGTGGAGCTTGGGGGAGATGCACCGGAACTCACTGAGGCCCTTGGCATTTGTCCATCAGTACACGGGACTGCACACTGTCCAGAAGAAAGTAATGGACACGATGTCCCTTCTGCCTTCTACCGTCACACGAGCGCTTCTTTTGGCCAACTCTAGTTGGAACCATCCAAGGAAGGGAGTTCTGGGAAATGCCATCCCTGATGTAACCATGGCAACAGAGCACATCACCAGCCCTGACCAACCTCAAGTGGCCACCCGCTGCTCCAGCACATCACAGAGCTGTTTTCCTTTGTTGCGTGGCATTCGTTCCTAGTTGTTATCATCTAATTCAGTCACCGTGGCATTCTCTGCTTCCAAATTATCTCAGGACAGTATGGCGCTCATTTGTCCTCAGCACAGACAACAAGGAGTGGCATGTGGTGTGGAATAAATGTCCCGCACCCTTGACTTTCATAATTCCTATTTTTGGACCTGTTGTTTAAAACACCCTGTTTCCACATGGTAATTTATTTTATGAAATAAAAATTAATAAAATTCTTTTGCGTTTGAGTTAACAAACAAACAAACAACAAACAAGCCCTCCCACCCAAATAGACTTAAATAAAGGGAAATGCATTGGTTCATGGAGTGGAAAAGTCCAGAGACTCTCTCAGGCACAGCTGAATCCAGGGGTCTCCAATGCCACTGAGATTTGTTCTGCTTCTTGTGTGTTGGCTTCAATCTCAGGCAGTCTTTCCCCCCAGGGTGGCACTGGAAGACTTACCTTCTATTGGGTTCATTGAAAATAGAGCTGACTTTTGCCAGTAGTTTCAATAAAAGTCCTGGGAGTAGAAGGGAATTGTCTCTTCCCAAAAATGAAGGTGCCGTTGAGAGCAGAAAGGAACATGGGTGCTTGCTGGGCAGATATATTTGTTTACTACAGCTTTGTTGTAGGGATTAAGGGTTGAGATTGTGAAGTTTCTGGCACATAGTAAACCCTCGATTAATAGTAGTTGCTACAATAATAATTAATATTATCGTGTAATTATCATTATGGTGTGAAAGCATTTTGTACACTGCAGGGTAACAGATGAATGTTAGGTATTATCTCCTTTGGAGCTCAGAGCATATTAGACAACCCAATTCAGGAGAAGAGGGGCGGAGGAGCTCAATTTCCCAGGCCTTGGGGGTCCCCGGCTTTTTGTCCTGACTTCTGGGTTGGAGGGAAGGTGTGGTCCTCCTGTGGTTCTCAGGATGGCCACTAGGTGGCAGCCTTAGCCTGTTTTGTGCCCTTCCCTGCCTGGTGCCTGCCAGTGTACTGCAGCTTTCCCAGGAGCCTCAGGGTCCACACTTCTCAAACTTTCTGCATGAGATGCTCCCTCGTGCTGGGGATGGGGACAAGTCACATGTAGACAGAAGCATACCGAGGACTTCAGTGGTGTGTCAGGACTGCAGGGAGGTTTGCACAAGTGTGGGGCACCTCCACGAGAAGTTTGCAGGACTGGCAGGAGGATGGGGATGTGTTTGGGGAACAGCCTGGGCTTGGGACTCCAGCAGACATTTTTCACATTCGGTGCCAGCACTTATGGAACATCCTTGCTCCTGTTGGAGGATATTCCAACCTTAGTCCCACCTCTGTCATGCTGAAGCCTGAGACCTACCCTCTCCACGTGTCTTTGCCACTGCCCGACACTATACACAGGTGAGACACAGGTCCCTCCGACCAGATTCACAAGTGAGACTTCACTCTGCAGATGTGAGCAACCTGAGGAGACAGGTTCTGCCCAGAACCTACTGTTTTGCTGACAAGGATAGTGGCAGAACTATTGGCTTTCTTTTTGAGGTGGGGGTGAGGTGGGTAGGTGGTAGCAGGTGGGAAGGTCTTGTGCCTGACCTCGACGTGGTGTTGCTGGGAGAAAGTGGTGGCCCAGCTCTGCAGTGCTCTTGGATGTGGGGTGCGATCCGAAATCTAAACCACCCAGGGCAAGGCACACTCAGATGTTCCTCGCTGCGGATCCCTTATGATTAGGTTCAAATTCTGGCTCAATTTCTTAATGGCTATGTGACTTCTGGCGTGTTAAGAAGCCTCTCCGTGCCTCAGTTTTTCCATCTGTAAAACAGGGTTAATACTAATAGTTCTTTCATAGAATTATTACAAGCACCAACAGAGTAAATATTTGTTAAGTGCTTAGAATGGTAAAACTATCGATGTCAACATCACAAATTTTTTGAATGTTTACACTGATACCAAATTTACAGCCAATTTAAACCCTTTTCCCTTTAAAGACTTTTCCCTTCCTCCCTCCCTCCCTCTATTTCTTTCTTCCTTCCTTTCTTTCTTTTTATTAACACATAATGTATTATTTGCCCCAGGGTTACAGGTCTGTGAATCATCAGTCTTACACAATTCACAGCACTCACCGTAGCACATACCCTCCCCAATATCTATAACCCAGCCATCCTATCCCTCCCCCAGCCCACTCCCCAGTAACCCTCAGTTTGTTTCCTGAGATTAAGAGTCTCTGGGACGCCTGGGTGGCTCAGTGGGTTAAGCAGCTGCCTTCGGCTCAGGTCATGATCCCAGCGTCCTGGGATCGAGTCCCACATGGGGCTCCTTGCTTGGCGGGGAGCCTGCTTCTCCCTCTGCCTCTGCCTGCCATTCTGTCTGCCTGTGCTCGCTCTCCCCACCGCCCCGCCGATAAATTAAAAAAAAAAAAATCTTAAAAAAAAGAGTCTCTTATGGTTTGTCTCCTCCCTGGGCACTTCTGGTCTTATTTTCTCTGTCCCTACCCTCCTTGACCCCCTGCCTGCATCTCAAATTCCTCATATCAGAGAGATAATATGATCATATGATTGTCTTTTTCTGATAGGCTTATTTCACTTAGCATAATACCCTTTAGTTCCATCCATGTCATTGCAAATGGCAAGATTTTGGGTTTTTTTGATGGCTGCATAGTATTCCATTGTATATATACACCACATCTTCTTTATCCATTCATCTGTTGATGGACATCTAGGTTCTTTCCATAGTTTGGCTACTGTGGACATTGCTGCTATAAATATTCGGGTGCATGTGCCCCTTCAGATCACTACATTTGTATTTTTAGGGTAAATACCCAGTAGTGCGATTGCTGGGTCGTAGGGGAGCTCTATTTTCAACTTTTTGAGGAAGCTCTGTGCTGTTTTCCGGAGTGGTTGCATCAGCTTGCATTCCCACCAGCAGTGTAGGAGGGTCTCCCTTGCTCTACATCCTCGCCAGCATCTGTCGTTTCCTGACTTGTTAATTTTAGCCATTCTGACTGGTGTGAGGTCGTATCTCACTGTGGTTTTGGTTTGTATTTCCCTGATGCCGAGTGATGTGGAGCACTTTTTCATGTGTCTGTTGGCCATCTGGATGTCTTTTTTGCAGAAATGTCTGGTCATGTCCTCTGCCCATTTCTTGATTGGATTTTTTGTCTTTGGGTGTTGAGTTTGATAAGTTCTTTATAGATTTTTGGATACTCGCCCTTTATCTGATATGTCATTTGCAAGTATTTTCTGTCTGTTGTCTTTTGGTTTTGTTGACTGTTTCCTTTGCTGTGCAAAAGCTTTTGATCTTGATGAAGTTCCAATAGTTCATTTTTGCCCTTGCTTCCCTTGCCTTTGGCAGTGCTTCTAGGAAGAAGTTGTTGTGGCTGAGGTTGAAGAGCTTCCTGCCTGTGTTGTCCTCAAGGATTTTGATGGATTCCTTTCTCATATTGAGGTCCTTCTTCGATTTTTAGTCTGTTTTCATGTGTGTTGTAAGGAAATGGTTGAGTTTCATTCTTCTGCATGTGGCTGTCCAATTTTCCCAACACCATTTGTTGAAGAGACTGTCTTTATTCCATTGGACATTCTTTCTTGCTTTGTCAAAGATGAGTTGACTATAGAGTTAAGGGTCCATGTCTGGGCTATCCATTCTGTTCCATTGATCTATGTGTCTGTTTTTGTGCCAGTACCATACTGTCTTGATGATTACGACTTTGTAATAGAGCCTGAAGTCTAGAATTGTGGTGCCGTCAACTTTTGTTTTCTTTTTCAGTATTCCTCTGGCTATTTGGGGTCTTTTCTGGTTCCATATAAATTTTAGGATTATTTGTTCCATTTCTTTGAAAAAAAAAATTGATGGGTATTTTGATAGGGATTGCATTAAATGTGTAGATTGCTTTAGGTAGCATAGACATTTTCACAATATTTGTTCTTCCAATCCATGGTCGTGGAAAGTTTTTCCATTTCTTTGGGTCTTCCTCAATTTCTTTCATGAGTACTTTATAGTTTTCTGAGTACACATTCTTTGCCTCTTTGGTTAGGTTTATTCCTAGGTATCTTATAGTTTTGGGTGCAATTGTAAATGGGATTGACTCCTTAATTTCTCTTTCTTCTGTCTTGATGTTGGTGTGTAGAAATGCAACTGATTTCTGTGGGTTGATTTTATATTCTGAGATTTTATTGAATTCCTGTATGAGTTCTAGCAGTTTTGGAGTGGAGTCTTTTGGGTTGTCCACATAAAGTATTGTATCATCTGCCAAGAGTGAGAGTTTGACTTCTTCTTTGCTGATTTAGATGCCTTTAATTTCTTTTTGTTGTCTGATTGCTGAGGCTAGGACTTCTAGTACTATGTTGAATAGCAGTGGTGATAGTACATCCCTTCTGTGTTCCTGACCTTAGGGAAAAAGCTCTCAGTATTTCCCCATTGAGAATGATATTTGCTGTGGGTTTTTCATTGATGACTTTGATGATATTGAGGTATATACCCTCTGTGCCTACACTGTGAAGAGTTTTTGATCAAGAAAGGATGCTCTACTTTGTCAAATGCTTTTTCAGCATCTATTGAGAATATCATATGGTTCTTGTTCTTTCTTTTATTGATGTATTATATCACACTGATTGATTTGCCGATAGATGTTGAACCAAGCTTGCAGCCCAGGAATAAATCCCACTTGGTTGTGATGAATAATCCTTTTAATGTACTATTGGATCCTATTGGTTAGTATTTTGGTTAGAATTTTTGCTTTTGTATTCATCGAGGATATTGGTGTGTAATTCTCTTTTTTGATGGGATCCTTGTGTGGTTTTGGGATCAAGGTAATGCTGGCCTCATAAAATGAGTTTGGAAGTTTTTCTTCCATTTCTATTTTTTGGAAGAGTTTCAGGAGAATAGGAATTAATTCTTTGTTAAATGGTAGAATTCCCCTGGGAAGCGGCCCTGGGCTCTTGTTTTTTGGGAGATTTTTGATGAGTGTTTCAATCTCCTTACTAGTTATGGGTCTGTTCAGGTTTTCTATTTCTTCCTGGTTCAGTTGTGGTAGTTTATATGTCTTTAGGAATGCATCCATTTTTTCCAGATTGTCAAATTTGCTGGCATATAGTTGCTCATAATATGTTCTTATAGTTGTTTGTATTTCTTTGGTGTTGGTTGTGATTTCTCCTCTTTCATTCATGATTTTATTTATTTGGGTTCTTTCTCTTTTCTTTTTGATAAGTCTGGCCAGGGGTTTGTTAATCTTACTAATTCTTTCAAAGAACCAGCTCCTAGTTTCATTGATTTGTTCTATTGTTTCTTTGGTTTCTATTTCATGATTTCTGCTCTGATCTTTATGATTTCTCTTCTCCTGCTGGGTTTAGGCTTTCTTTGTTGTTCTTTCTCCAGCTCCTTTACGTGTAGGGTTAGGTTGTGTATTTGAGACCTTTCTTGTTTCTTGAGAAAGGCTTGTATCACTATATATTTTCCTCTCAGGACTGCCTTTGCTGTGTCCCACAGATTTTGAACTGTTGTGTTTTCATTATCATTTGTTTCCATGAATTTTTCAATTCTTCTTTAATTTCCTGGTTGACCCATTCATTCTTTAGAAGGATGCTCTTTAATCTGCATGTATTTGGGTTCTTTCCAAATTTCCTCTTGTGATTGAGTTCTAGCTTCAGAGCATTGTGGTCTGAGAATATGAAGGGAATGATCCCGATCTTCTGGTACCAGTTTACCAGTTGAGAGCTCATTTGTGACCCTGGATGTGATCTATTCTGGAGAATGTTCCATGTGCACTAAAGAAGAATGTGTATTCTGTTGCTTTGCTATGGAATGTTCTAAATATATCTGTGATGTCCATCTGGTCCACTGTGTTATTTGAAGCCTTTATTTCCTTGTTGATCTTTTGCTTAGATGATCTGTGTATTTCAGTGAGGGGAATGTTAAAGTCCCCTACTATTATTGTTGATGTGTTTCTTTGATTTTGTTTTTAATTGGTTTATATACTTGGGTGCTCTGATGTTAGGGGCATAGATATTTAAAATTGTTAGATCCTCTCGGACAGACCCCTTAAGTATGACATAGTGTTCTTCCTCATCTCTTATTATAGTCTTTGGCTTCAAATCTAATTTATTGGATATAAAAATTGCCACCCCAACTTTCTTTTGATGTCCATTAGCATGATAAATGGTTTTCTACCCCCTCACTTTAAATCTGCATGTGTCATTGGGTCTAAAATGAGTTACTTACAGACAGCATACTGATGGGTCTTTTTTTTTTAACCCATTCTGATACCTTGTGTCTTTTAAAATTTTTTTTCATTTATTTATTTTTTGATACCTTGTGTCTTTTGATTGGGGCATTTAGTCCACTGCATTCAGGGTAACTATTGAAAGATATGAATTTAGTGCCATTGTATTGCCTGTAAGGTGACTGTTACTGTATAAAGTCTCTGTTCCTTTCTGGTCTGTTACTTGTAAGCTCTCTCTTTGCTTAGGGGACCCCTTTCACTATTTCCTGTAGGGCTGGTTTGGTGTTTGCAAATACTTTTAGTTTTTTTTTTTTTTTTTTTTTTTGTCCTGGAAGCTTTTAAATCTCTCCTTCTATTTTCAATGACAGCCTAGCTGGATGTAGTATTCTTGGATATATCATGCCAGTCCTTTCTAGCCTGCCAGGTCTCTGTGGTTAGGTCTGTTGCCACTCTAATATTTCTACCATTATATGTTACAGACCTCTTGTCCAGAGCTGCTTACAGGATTTACTCTTTGTCACTGAGACTTTTAAATTTTACTATTAGATGATGTAGTATGAACCTGTTTTTATTGATTTTGGTGAGGGTTCTCTGTGCCTCCTGGATTTTGATGCTTGTTCCCTTTGCCAGTTTAGGGAAATTCTCCGCTAAAATTTGCTCCAATATACCTTCTGACCCTCTCTTTCTTTGTTCTTCTTCTGGGATCCCAATTATTCTAATATTGTTTCATCTTATGGTATCACTTATTTCTCAGATTCTCCCCTCATGGTCCAGTAGTTTGTTTGTCTCTCTTTTTCTCACCTTTTTTATTCTCCATCATTTGGTCTTCTATATCACTAATTCTCTCTTCTGCCTCATTTATCCTAGCAGTAACAGCCTCCATTTTTTATTGCACCTCATTAATAGCTTTTTTTATTTCAACTTGGTTAGATTTTAGTTCTTTTGTTTCTCCAGAAAAAGATTCTCTAGTTAATCTTTCGTGCTTTTTCTGATCCCAGCTAGCACCTTGATTATCATCATTCTGAACTCTGGTTCTGACGTCTTGGTAATGTCTATATTGATTAGGTCCCTAGCTGTCGGTACTGCCTCTTGTTCTTTGTTTTTTTGTTGAGTTTTTCTGCCTTGTCATTTTATCCAAATAAGAATAGATGAATGAGAGAACAAAATACTAAAAGAGTAGCAACCTCCTCAGAAAAATATATATTAACCAAATCAGGGGAGAAGAAAGGAGAAAAGAAAAAAAAAATATATATATATATATATAACATTACACTGATGAATAGAACAGAGACACACACTTGATTTTGGGTGTATTTTGTTCTGTTAGAAGAAACTGCCTCCCAAAATTGTAAAGAAAGAGAAATACACACACACACACACACACACACACACACACAAATACGGGTAAACACAATGAGGGGATGGAATATGACTGTAAAGATGAGAATTTAAAAAGATTCTAGGGATGTGTGGGTGACTCAGTCAGTTAAGATGCTGCCTTTGACTCAGGTCATAATCCCAGGATCCTGGTATCCAGTCCCACATCAGGCTCCTTGCTCAGCGTGGAGCCTGCTTCTCTCTCTGCCTCTGCCTGCCACTCTGCCTGCTTGTGCTGTCTCTCTCTCTCTCTTTCTCTCTCTGACAAATAAATAAATAAAATCTTAAAAAGATTCTAAAAGAAGGAATTGATAAGAAGTTGGTTGAAAAATAAAAAGAATGTAATCAGGCTGGAGACTAGAACAAAGCAGTGTGCTAGAGTATAGGGTATATTTTGAGTTATATAGTTGAAATTATATTTAGAGTTAGGGTATATTTTGATCTGTTAGAATAACCTATATCCCAAGATTTTAAAGAAAGAAGAACCTCTATGTATATAAAAAATAAGGTTAAATACAAAATGTAAGGTTAAATATAATGAAGGGATAGAATATGATAATAACAATGAAAACTTAAAAATACTTTTAAAAGGGTATTGGTAAGATAAAATAGTTTAAAAAGGTTAAAATAGGAAAGAGGAAAAATTTCAAAAATGGAACAAGAAAAAATAAAACTAAAAGAATTTAACTTTGGGGGCGTCTGGGTGGCTCAGTGGGTTAAGCCTCTGCCTTCGGCTCAGGTCATGATCTCAAGGTCCTGGGATCAAGCCCTGCATTGGGCTCTCTGCTCAGTGGGGAGACTGCTTACCCCCTCTCTCTCTGCCTACTTGTGATCTCTGTCTGTCAAATAAATAAACAAGTAAATTTTTAAAAAGTTAAAAAAAATTTAACTTTGAAAGACTAAAGAATCATGGGGAGAAAGCCATGAATTCTATGTGTTCTATTCCCTTAATGCTGGAGTTTTGCTGTTCTCATTGATCTGTGAACTTGGTCTTGGCTGGATGTTCTGGGAGTGGGGCCTGTTGCAGTGATTCTCACCTGTCTTTGCCTGAGGCGGAATTGCACTGCCCTTGCCAGGGGCTGGGCGAAGTAATCTACACAGTTTTGGTCTGGGGAGCTTTTGTTCCCTGATCACTTTCCATACCGCTTTGGAGGACGGGAATGAAGATGGCAGCTGCCCAGTCTGGCCAGGAGGAGCCGAAAGCTCAGGGCTCCACTCCTCAGTGCGCCCTCAGAAAAAAGCCATCAGTCCCTCCTGTTTCCCTGGTCTCCGGCTGCGCTCTGAACTGACCCAGCTTGTGAACGAGTGTCTCTGTCTCTGCTGCTGGCCCTGTTTGGAGTCTCCAAACCCAGCAGATTCTTGCAGCGTGCTCCTGCGCTGCTCCTCCCGGAGTAGGAAGGTGAGTGTCTCCCTAGATCTGTCACTTGTGGGGTCCCTATTCCAAGAGCAGGGGTCTGACTGTGCCTCAGATCATGGTTTAAGGTAACCTTGAGCTGAGAGCCCCTTCCTTGCCTCTGTTTCTGCAGCGGCTTTCCCGCTCTGATACCTGGGTTACCTGGGAGCTCTGCCACCCTCAGACACCCCTGGTGTTTCGGAGACCCCACAAGAGCTCCACCGCCTGCTTAGCCTCTGGAGCAATGTCCCCCTGTGGAGCAGACTTCTGAAAGTTCCGATCCTGTGCTCTGCTGCTCTCCCGCTTGGCGGGAGCCGGCCCCTCCCCCTGCGGTCTATCTTCCCATCTGTCGCCTCGGATTCACTTCTCCGCACGTCCTACCTTCCAGAAAGTGGTTGCTTTTCTGTTCCTAGAATTGCTGCTCTTCCCTTTGATCTTCTGTTGAGTTTGTCGGTGTTCAGAATGGTTGATAACTATCATGCAGAACTCCTGGGACCCGATGATATTTAGTCCCCTACTCCTCCGCCATCTTGCTCCTCTTCTCTCTTTCTGTCATTCATTTTTTTGTTTGTTTCTCTCTCTTTTTCTTTCTTTCTCTCTCTCTTCCTTTTTTTTTTTTAAATTCTAAGATTTTATTTAATTGGCAGACAGATCACAAGTAGGCAGAGAGGCAGGCAGAGAGAGAGGAGGAAGCAGACTCCCTGTGGTGCAGAGATCCCGATGCGGGGCTCGATCCCAGGACCCTGGGATCATGACCTGAGCCGAAGGCAGAGGCTTTAACCTGCTGAGCCACCCAGGTGCCCCTCTCTCTTTCTTCTTTTCTCTTCCCTTCCCTTTTTTCTCCCCTCCCCCCTCCCTCTCCTTCCTTCCTCCTTCCCTCTTTTCTTTTTCCTTCCTTCCTCCTTTCTTTCCTTTTCTTTTGTTCTCTTTTTTCTATTCCTTCCTCTTTTCTCTTCTTTTCCCTTCCCTCCTTCCCTCCTTCCTTCCTGCCCTCTGTCTTTCCTTTCTTTTCTTCCTTCCTTCCTTTCTTTTTCTTTTCTTTCTTTCCTTTTCCCTTTCCTTTCCTCTCCCTCCCTCCCCCTTCCTTCCTTCCTTTTTTCTTCCTCCCTCACTCCCTCCCTTTCTTTCTTTCCTCTCTCTCTCTCTCTCAAATGCTCTCCTCTGAGCCCACCCCTCTCAGCATCTACTTCAGCAGTTGTATTTGCAGAGAGCATAGTTGACACGGGTCCCTGTGGCGGGACCTCATCTGCTTGGTCGGCTGGGCTCATATGGGGTGCTTGTCTGCCTTAGGTGTGTGTGCTGAAGTGTGCTGAGCCTTGGGAGGTGTCTTGCTGACATGCAGACCCTCCACTGTGTTTCTAGCACTTCGTGTCTGTGTGGGCCCGCAGAACCGCCCAGAGGGGAAGGAGTTCTGCCACAGCCCTTAGCTGGGCCTCCGTGCGTGCGTCTCCAGGTGCTGGCTGAAGACAACTGTCATGGAACGCCACACCCCAGATCCGAAGTCCAGGGATCCAGGGGCTGCGATCCAGAACATGCAGTCCCTACTGTATCCCTGGAGACACAGAGGCCTGCAGAGAGGGTCATTGCAGGGGCTTGTCCTAGTGGGGCCAGGGTGCAGGGCTGCTGCTGACTTCCCAGCGTAGGCCACAGGGTAGGCTGGTGACCTTCTCCTCCTTGGCTACAGACCTGCTTTCTTTCTTCCCTCAGCAGGAGCATGACAGGACTTGTAGGTGGGGTCCTGGGCTCCAGATCGTGGCTCCCTGGGGAAGTTTCATCCCATCAGCCCTTGAGGTCTTCGCAGTTTTGTTCCTCATGCTCGCCTCCATGTTTCCAGCAGGCTGTTGACAGCCATGGTGGTGGGAAGTACTCTAAACACACAGTTCCTTGTGGGTCACCTTGTTCTGAGCTGGAGTTCACAGTCAGCTCTGGGCTTACCTGCTCAGGAAAAGGACAGAACACAGCAATGCCCCCTGATACCTAGACCTGGGGACCAGCAGACCAGCAGACTTTCCTGTTCTCCTGCCTCTTGTCTGCTCTTCCCAGCCTCCCAATCTATCGATTTCCCCCTTAGGGAAAACGCCAAGAAAGGAGCATCCCTGGTTGTGCTGGGTCAGCTTTGTCTACCAGCTAACTGTGCTTTTGAGAGGCAGACATGGGGTATCCTGTTTCTGCCTTTCAGGGCCCCCTAATCCAAGTGGTCCCAGCCTGCCTCCATAGTAGAGCTGCTACTCACTGGCCAAACACTGTCCCAGCCTAGAGGAGGGAGAGGGGTATGGCAGCCCATGATCAGGGGCTGGGGCAGCAGCCACTGTGGTTCCCCAGTAGGGAGACCCTCTCCCGCCACATGTGAACTCTGCAGCTGAGCTGCTTGTATGAAACTCTGTTAAAGCCACCAGAAGCCGTGTGCTCACTTTCAGAAAATAGGTAAAAAGTGTTTCACAATCCCAGGCACTGCAGGGAAAGGAAATAGGGTTTGTGTGAGTTCTGGGAACATGGGAGGGAAGGCAGACAACTCTAGGTAGTAGAACATCAGGGGCCGGAGCAGAGGATGATTTGGAGGAGTGCCAAGAATGAGCAGTAAGCAAGGAGCAGGACAGTGGCCAAGATGGCTTTAGTGAGCTTTGTTAAGGACTCTGCATTTGATCCTGAGTGTAGTTGGGAGTTCCTAAAGATCTTCTTGGGAAGATGGGGGAAAGAGGGGGTTTGTATGATAAAATTCACCTTCCGTCCAACTCATTCTGTGTAAAGTGGGGCCAGTGGATTGGTGGCCACCAGACCACTGGATAAAAGTCAATGAGACTTCCTACATGACTCAGCTATGGCCACCCAAGCTCACCTTCCATGAGACCAGAGCTTCTGGGGTAGAGATTTATGTGTGAGATTCATATGACCATGCTGGGAGCAACTCTTCTCACCCAGATGCGTCCTACCTTGCCTGCGCCTAGCCCTAGCGGTGAGGCTGGGGCTGTGGTCACATAAGGCCGTCCTCTCAGGCGACCTCACTGGAGTGTTTCTGAATACCCCGTGGGAGGAAGTGGGGATGGAGGGTCTCCCCAGCTACGGTGGGCCCTCACTGGAGCGGCAGTGAGCAGGCGAACACCAGCCTGGCAAGTGTTTCAGGGCATCTTTTTGTAGCTGCAAGTCAGAATCTATCCTCTAGACTCTTGAGCCGTAACCCTGTGTGCCAGGCAGCAGGATGGGTGGAGGCGAATTCTGTTAGGGTGTCCCTGCCTCTCCCACCCTGATCCTCTGATGTGAGGCTGCAAATGGCACAGCAGGATTTTCCCATGATTCTCCTCGGCAGAGAGCTGCCTGCAGTTTTCTTTTCTGGGTTCTTGCTTAGTTCTCTCCTCTTCTAAATCCATTTTCATTTCCTTGCTCATCTCACAAAGTGCCGGGGTTTCAGATACGAGCTCTATGTGACAGCTCCTCTGTGTTTGTGGACTGGACCTCTTGTACTTCAGCCTGTTCCAGATCTCCACGAGGGTGTTCACAGGCATCTCAGGCTTATCCAGAACCAAATTCTGCATGCCCCCACCCAGCTGCTTCGTCTTCACTGTTTCTTAGAAAGTAGATGGCGGCTCCATCCTTTTAATTGTTTAGGCCCCAAATCTGGGAGTCACCTTTGATGATTTCCTCAAACCCCAACATCCAATCCATTATCCAGTCTTGCTGGCTTCCCCTTCGGGAGCTTGCCAGAAGCTGGCCATTGCCCACACTTGGCTGGAAGCCGGTTGTCCAAGCACGCTGTCTTGTCCCATCTAGATTTTTGCCTCCTTATTGGCATCCTCACGTCCTCTCTTGCCCTTCAGCAGTCTGTTCTCCAACCAACAGCCAAAAACGATTGTCTCAAAAATCAAGTCCTGTCAGGCTTCTGCTCCAAATTTCCCTCTGGTTTTCCACCTCACTTGAAGGAAAAAGCCAAAATTCTTGCAGTTGTCTGAGGACCCCCTGTGATCTAGCTCATGGGAACCTCTGCCCCATCCCCTCCATTGTTCTCTGCTCCAGCCACACTGGCCTTCTTGCTCTGCCTCAGACACTCTAAGCAGTCTCCACCTCAGGACCTTTGAACTAGCTGTTCTCTCTACCTGAGATATCTTTGCTCTGATAGTCCTGTGTTTTAGTACCTTTTTTCAGATCACTGCTCAAATGTCCCCTTTTCAGAGAGGAGGACCCTGATCACCTACTGACCTTGATTTGCTCTTGGTGCCACTTACCCCTCCCTGTTTATTCATGACAGACTAAGTCATGCTTTAGTAACAGATCCTAACTAAGGCTAAGTGGCTTATAACATAAGGGCTATCCAGGTGTCTGCAGGAGCCAGCCTTTACTGGCTTGAGAGAATCATTATGTTTTCATAAATACGAGCCAGATGTTATTAAAAGTTTAATTCCATAAACCTACAATCAACAAAATTGTGTTTAAAGTGAAGGCATTAAGTACCCCAAATGTATCATTTCTCGATTATTTTACTACATTTTACTCTTACGAACATATATCGATAGCTTATTGTTGTTATCGCTTGATATCGCTGTTTTCTCTGAGCTTGAGGATCTTTAGGTGGTCTTTTATCCTTACGGGGGGAGTAGGCTGTATGATGAAGTGGATCTCTCTGCGAGCCTCTGGTGAGCGAGGACATGCTCAAACCAGCCATGCTGGGAGTATTTACACACCATTGAGAGCAGAGAGTGCCACAAATAGGTTTTTGTTTGTTTGCTTGGTTTTGGTTGTGTAGACTTGAGAGTGATGGGGAAATACTTATGATGTAGATTAAGCTTAGGACTGTGCCCTATGCATAGCCATCCCACTGTGGCTAGCACAAAACATCAAGGCCTTGCTCTAATATTCAAAACTCACACCACTGATGAGCAAGTGAAGGTCCAACACACGGATCTCCCGGTGCTCCACTTCCATCTGACCCATGAATGTTAGCAACCGATGCTCTTGCTGGAATTCCACTTACCAACTCATGCAACTGCAGGTTGGTTCTATACAAGAGTGCGGCAAAAATGTACCAAAATGTTCTGTATCCTATGGATATGTAGAATTTCAACACGGAGTATGGTATATCACTTGTGAATTGCATTCTTTGTCTCAGTTAAGTTTATGATAAACACACACCACGTGTATATGCATCCCTTCGTCTTCCTCCCTTGGAGGGCCGGTTATTAGACATTCACCAGAGATCGCCATTGGGGTTACCCCTCATGCATTCTCCGTGTCCATCATGCCATCTGTGTACCCCTCACTCTGGGCCCAGGTGGTGGCCCTTCCACCACTTGCAGCTTTGCTGATTGCTGTGACAAGGGAAAAGGCCATTGAGGCTCTGCTGAGAAGTGACACACACCGCCCTGCTCATACTCCACTGATACAGCCATGCCTGCTCTGTGTGACCAGAGAAGTACAAACCTATCAAGTGCCTGGAAGGAGGGAAGGGAGAACTGGATGCTGGCGATGAGCTTGTCCGCTGCACCCCACACGTCAGCCAACGTTCCACTGCTGTATCCTGAGCATCTTGGAGACACTCAGTGAATACTTACTGGGCGAGACTCGCAGGAGACGACTCTGAAGGAGGAAGGCTCTGGAAGTAAGCCCCCATGGGTCATTAGAGAGAGGGTCATCATTTCATGATGTTTTTGTTGATCACTCCTTACCTTGCCATATGCAACTGGACTTTGGTGGCCCAGGAAATCACATATATACACGTGGCTCTGGGTCCTCAAAACAGGCTCCAGGGCCAGTGAAGGGCCAACTCCTGGGGGCAGAGGCAGACACTACCCCAGAGGAAGATACCACCCCAGGCTGGGGCTAGAGATGAGCATGTAGGACACAAAGGAAGGAGGTGCTCAGACCCGTGCAGGTGCAGGACTGGCCCTGAGACAGGGCCTCCTTACATCTTCCTCCCTACAAGTTTCACTCACCTGCCTCACCCTAGTGCTGGCCCTGGGACCTGCTCTGCTCCAGGGACTTCCAACTCCGAAGTCTAGTAGGTAATTCCAACTCTCTGCTCTTCCCAGCACAGCTGGACAGCAGCACAGGCAAGAGAATTCTGAGTTGGGTGAAGTTTCCTTCACTCTGTCTATCTCAGAGACTTTAATAAACTCCAAGGGCTGAGCAGTATGGTAAAGACAGGGAGAGGAGAGGAATCATGTATTCTGGAATAAGCTTCATGTGCCTGCCTCCTTGTTGAAACCGTGGCGCTCCAGGTCAGATTGTTATTCCAACTGGGTTTGATGCTCTCACACCCCTGGAGTGCCACCAGCACTACACTCTGCTTTCATAAACATTGCTTCCCTCATTAGCCAGGGCCTCAGCTCTACGAGCTTGGAATCTTCTGTTTGCCAAAAGGGGAAACTGAGTCTTGGGGAGATTAAAGAACTCTTCCAAAGTGAACAAGGACATGGCAGAACCAGGACTTGAATGAAATCTTCTGATGGCTGCCATTCTAAAATGAGGATTCCTCTATCAGCCTGAGGGACACCATCCTTCAGGCCACATGAACTCAAGACACTGGGTTTAACAGACCTTGTTCACAAGGACAGAAAAAAAAAAAAAAAAGCCAAACAATTGGCATTTCCACATTATGATTCATGTGGCAGACTTGCACTGAATCGAAATAAAGCCCAGATGGACCATCATCATTTTTCTTTTCTTTCAATTTTTATTGAACACAAGTATTCTGACAGAATGCAAAGTCAAAATTCTCAGTTAGTACTCAGTATTTACACCAGTGAGAATGGAAACAAAGGTGGTATTGATGTTTCACTCGGTAAAAAGTTTATAACAAGAGAGAAGGCCCCCGAAGTACAGAATGCTGGGTAGGGATGTTCATGGAGGTCTGAAAACCACCATCCAGACAGACAGCCTCGAGTGACAGCCCGGGACGGAAGGGCTCCATAGAAAAGTGTGAAAACGGTCCCACTTCAGAAGCTGCACTACATACACTACGGCCCCCCAGGACTCAGAGACCTGCATGTGGCACAGGGTGCGCCCCCTCCCGCAGAACGTGGCCATGCTGCTGGTTACGTGAATACATATGTATGGCACATACACATATAGACACATACACACTGCAAACTGGTAGAGTTGATCCCGCCTTCAAAAAATTAAAAAAGGAAAACTATAAGCTTTTATCTCTTAACATAAAAGATAGAACATCTTGAAAATAAAGTGACTCTCTCTTTGATTTTAGAGAAAGCTTTTTGCTCTTTTTTTGTTTTGTTTTTGTTGTTTTGCTTTTTTTAGTATTTTTAATTTTTTTTTTTTTTTAAAGAAAGGAAAGCTCATGCGTGCAGAGACAAATCTATGTATAATGAGAGAGGCAGACCAAAAGGTGGGCAGAGTCTTGGTGCCAGTTGATGGCGGAGCCGGTTCTGGGTGGGTGATGGTGGGGAGGATCAGCTGCCCTGGGCCGGGTTACTTGAGGGTCGGCTATACCTTTTCCTCTTCCAAACCATCAGAGCCCAGGTTGTTGCATCTGGCCCAACCACTTGGCATGAGATGCACAGTCTCAATGAGGGATAGTGTGGGCTTGGCTTGGGTAGTCAGTACCACAGCCATCAGAAGATGAACAGCTGAGTCCGTGGACAGCCCAGCAGTGGGAAGGGCCCCCCACGCCCTGCTGGGTCCTCCTGTCTCAGACCCCCAGGAGCTCCTATTCTTCTGTGTGCTCTAAGAACTGTCTGCGCGTTCATTACTCGTGCCTGAGGGCCTGTGCATTTGAAACCAGAGATTTGTGCAAAGGCCCTACAATCAAGGGGGCCAGAGCTGGGTACACTGGCTCCTCCATTTCCATCCCCAGGAGCTGAGAAAATGCAAAATAACCCCACATTTAGCAAATGACAAGACCATTATTTTTCACAGTTTGAAATTATAATCGTAGCGGATCACCACGGATCAGACTGCAGAAATGTCAGAACATGGGGGTGGGTGGCCCATGGGACGGACTCAGGGGCGGTCTGGCCACCCTAACCTCTTGCTGTTTGTACCTTGGGACAGGAACGCATGCCGGAGGGCTGAATTGCTGTTTCCTTAGCATTATCAGTGTCATCATCATTGCTTTTATTTCATTTTCTTTGTTTAAAGGCTTTAATTCCTTTTAAGAGTTATTTTTGTTTCCTGAATATTTTTTTTTTCTGAACTATCTGCTATACCTTCCACAACCAAACTATGTTGAAATTTTATTTCAATACTATGACAAAAACACGTTTCACACTAAAATATTCACGCATCCACAGTGCACAAGCTTGCAGTTTCTAAAGTAGAATGATAAAAGAAAGCAAAATTTCTATACAAAGGGCTGGCTTTTCCCTTCTCCCCCCTCCCATCCCCCTTTAAGTTTCTGTATTTTTCCCCCCACTTGGTTTCCAATCCAGGAAAGTTGTGTTTATGACTCCAGACAGCAGGTTGTTTTCTTTTTTTTTTCTCTCTCTCTTTTGTTTCTATAAATGCTGCCTAAATGAACAGAAGGCCGATGTTACTTTACTTCAACAGATTTCCAAAAAAAGACACTAATTCCCTGAAGCACAAATGCTCTTCCGCTCAAATCTAGATTCTGGGCTCAAAAGGAAATTGTGTGTATATATTTTGTTTGGCTTTCTACAAAAAGGGGATGTTTGGGGTAAAAATGTGTGTTCACCAAGACCAGCCCCAACTATACAATCTTCTCTGCTTCATTCAACAAAGCCTAAGGAGTCCTTCAAAAGGAAGGACATGGACGCCTGGAGGTGGGGGCAGACCCTTTTCCACAGATACAGGCAGGTGGTGGCTAATCAGAAAGTGGTCTCTAACTCCCAAGGAAATACAAAAAGAACTGAGAACCAACCCTCCCACCCAAAAAAAAAACCAAAACCACTCCAGAACGAGATGGGTTTTTACCTGAGTTGCACACAGGCAAAAATTTCAAATCAGAAAGTGGAGGGGGTGTGTGTGGGGGGAAGAGCCACTGTAAACAATCATATTTTGTAAAGTTGTCCCGTGCGAAAGCAAGCCTGTGATGACCCTACCCGCCTCCAGGCAGTGTTTGTAACTTAAAGGAAAAAAAAAAAAAAGGCAGCGATTTTACACGGACATTTAAACACAACCAAAGTCAAACATTTGTCAACTTGTAAACATTGGAAAACAAAGTTGGCAGAAAGGAAGGAAAAAAAAAAGAATGAGAAAGAAAAGGAAAGAAAAAGAAATCAGAATATTGCAAACCGAGATCTCCCCCCCAGAAGTTGCGATTTGGCATTCTTCCTACAAAATGGGAGTCTACGTGGGAATTGAATTCAGCTAGCAAGGGGGACACACTTTGCATACTGAACAAATACAAAGTGAACAGAAATTATAACTTATTTATGGGGCTTTACAGAGTTCAAACTCGACTCAAAGTATAAAAATAAACTTGGACTTTGTTCATTCGTTAGTCTTAGTGCCTGGAAGTATTTCTCTGAAACTGGTCTGTGCCAATTGGGCAACACCAAGTGCGGTCTTCCTGAACCTAGATTTTTTTTTTTTTTTTCTGAGCTTCCTAGATTCTTAATTTGGGGTCCTTTTGTTTGATTCTTAAATGGTTTCAGGGAACAGAGTGTCCTAGTTTGGCTATGGGTTTAACCTTTTTGTCTCATTTTCTTACAAGTGAGTGCGCGCAGCAAAGGAACCCTTTCTATAAACCTACAAAAAGGAGATCCCATGTTTATCTGTTTAGTGTTTTTTTTTTTTAAAGGCAAAAGACACTAGAGGAATGAGATGTGTGTGCGTGTGTGTGCATGTGTGCGTGTGTGAGATATTGGGAATGCTCTGGTGAAGCTGTGGTGTCACTTTTACTTTGATCTGCTCATTTCTTGTCACCCATCATGCTTTGCTCTCGTTCTCCTTTGTTTGTGTGGCGTCGTTGGGGACCGTCTTGACTTCGGCAGGCGCTGGCTTCGTTTCTGTCTCCTGGCACTCCGACTTTGCTTCTACTGGGCCCTTCCTGCAGAGAATTGGGAAAATAGCACTGAGACCACAGTCTGCAGTTGTCACCCTCCAGCCGGGCTAAGGCATACAGCAGTGGTCCCCCTTCTTGGCTGCCCGCTGGAATCACCTGGGAGCTCTAAAAATCCCCAACACCTGAGCCAGCCCCCCAGGAATCCTGATTTAATCGGGTGGGGCACGATGACTTTTAAAAAGCACCCAGGTGACTCTGAAATGGAGCCAAAGTGGAGAGCCACTGAATCAAAGGAACGAGACCTTCCCTCCCTTCTGGCCCTCCTGCAATGCCGGGGGCCCGGAGCCCAGTGCTTCCCTGGGGCGGCGGAAGGGGGCAGCAGACGTGGCCTGCTCCTCACCCTGACTGCCCGGGTGCAGTAGCAGACCACCTGGGTCGACATAAATGACGCATGCTGGGCTCGATTCCCCAGCACTGAGTCCAGGGGTGCGGACCCAGACTCTGCCGACCACCTTGCTCATGCCTGTCCTCAGTGCAGCAGGCCCTGTGCTCTGTGGTTAGGGTGGGAAACGCTCTTTGCCACCAAGGTGGTGTCGCATGGCACGGGAGGCTAGGGTGGGCTGGCACACTACATGGGGACAGGGTCAGGGGGAGTCGGGGCTGCTGAGTGGGAAGGACTAGCGGATTCCTACTTCTTCAGATTCAGGGCTCGCAGGGAGGGTCCCATTTTGGCTCTTGTGGGCAGCATGACAGCTCGTCTGGGGGGCAGGGGCCTCTGTAAAAACCTAGGTCTGACTCTGCCTTATTCAGTCCCAGGAGTCAAAATCTGGTTTAAGGGCACACAGACGCAAGTGCAGCGCCAGACCCCGGCTCCGGCTGCATCTCGGCATCACAGTTAAGACATCTGTAATCTTAAGGACCTTCGCTTGGACTTGGAGACCCAACAGGCATTCGGTGCCTGTGAGCTCCACGTCTTCCCAGACATTGCAGGTCAGAAGAAGCCCAAGTAGCCCATAGTCCTAGGGGCGTTGTAGGCATCCGGGCTGGAGTGGGACAGGGCCTTCTGAACCATTCCCTCTACCCACAGGGGCCTTGGGGCCTGCCCCTTTCCTTCCTGTGGAACGACCCAGCCTGACCCTGGCTAATAGACTGTCTGGGGGCCCTGGGGTGGCTGGTAAGGGCACCTTGGCCTCTTTAGCTCACCTGCCAAGCTATGCTCATCAGTGGCCCGATGGCAGCCCCCCCTCCCCACCCCCAGGGAAAACTGAAGCCTCTGCTCGTATGATCAGGCTAAGACGTAATTAACATGGCCTAGTTAGTGCGCAGGCGGCGGCTTGGCCCTGCTGCCTGCCCGGCTCTCTGCCTCATCCCAGCCCCTGCTTGACAGTCGCCTCAGAGAAACCCAGCATCAGGCTGAAGACCCCTCTCTCAAACAGGACACAGCACAGCACAAACGCACACCACCACTGGACACAACCCGACCACAGCAGACAGAGAGAGGCCGTACTCGGGCTTTGCTGGTGCAGGCGGAACAGAGCTGTCGGCAGTGGAAGGAGCAAGCTCGGGGGCTTGTCCACTGGCCCCAGCGGCGGGAGCAGGAGAGCTCAGGGCTGCAAAAACATCCTTTGCAAGGTCAATATCTGGGGTCTTGAAGTTCCCTTCGTCCATTTTAAAGTCCTCGCCCTGGGCAGGGTTTGTGGCGCTGACGGAGGCAGCCTCGCTCTTCGGGCTAGTGAGGCCCGTGGCTGCCTCGGTCGGGCTCTTCGCAGCGCCGGGCTGGGTGGGCTCGGGATCCGGGCCTTTGGTGCTGGGAGCCTCCTGCTTGGCCTGGGGGGCTTCCGTGGCAGGGGTGGCCACTGCAGCTAGGGGACTGGCTGCCCCGGCCGTGGCGGGCCCTGGCACAGGGGCCGGCTTGCTCGCTGGAGGGGCCTTGGAGGCCTCCCCAACGCTGGCAGGGGCACTCGGGCTGAGCACTGCCCCCTGGTTAGCCAGGACACTAGAAGATAAATTGTTGGCAGCAGGGGCTGAGATCGGAGTGTCGCTCAGGTCAACAAGGGGGGCGACCTTGGGGGCTGAAGCGGGGGTTGGGGAGGAGGTGGCGACGCCGGGCCCCTTGGAAGGGGTGGCCTGGCCGGCGGGCACAGAGTTTGAGTCAGGTGTGGCCGTGGCCGGGGGGGCAATACTGGAGGTCAGGGTGGTGGTCTCACTGGTGGGGCTGTTCTGAGCAGTGGCAAAGGTTTCGGTGATAGTGTCAGAGTTAGCGGTGACGGTGGTAACAGAAGGCAGCATGTCCTCGACAGTGGCTGTGGTGTCAGCAGGCAGCCTGTGGGAGGACAGGAAGTAGAAGAGAATAGACGATGAAGCTCAGACGAGACAGAGAAGCAGGGGGAGGGCTGCAGCCAAGAAGCAGGGCGCGGGCAGCCATGCGGGGACGCACAGGCACGGACACAGGCCCACAGAGAAACAAGGATGGCGAGAGGAAGCACACGCCCAGGCGGGCAAAAGCGGAGACAGGAAACACAGAGCACGTGGAGGTCTAAAGGGACCTGCTGGCCCTTCCTCCCTGCGGATGCCCCTCCAGCTCTCTGCGCTAGGTGCCTTGTCCCACAGCCCTGTCAGGGCCTCTCCGAGCCCTGCCTGCAGCCCAACTCAGGAGGGACAGGCTTCGGTCTGGTGTCTATCGCTGCCGGTGTCCCCGGCCCCCCGAGGAACTGGGCTCCGGCAGTGATGGGCAAAGTCGGGAAGATGGCAGTGAGTGCTCCAAACAGCTCCAAGGGGCCACGGGCTCCCCAGCCAGAGATTTTGTGCCGCCATTTAACTCCACTCCCTTCAAACCCATAGCCCTCAGGACAGTCAGCAGTCCTCCCAGGCTCGGCTGGGCACGGTTTCTGACAGAGGGCTCCCCAGGCCTCTGGGAACAGGAGGGCCGGGGAGCTTCATGGGTCCCCACCTGTTCTCACCCTTCTCGGAGGACACAGAAACCTCTAGAGTTCTTGAAAACCCTAAGCAGAATCTGCTAAGCCTCTCAAAGCTCAGGCCCTCTCACTGAAGTCTTGCCCCCTTCGGCCATTTCCGGGATGTGTGTGTGATTCAGGGAGAGGATCTAGAGGTCCCACTCATCCCAGGAGTCCGCAGAGCACCTATAGTCCCTTAACAGAACCCAGAATGCCTTCTCTCTAGGGAGAGAGGGGGTCAGGCATTTCTGGCCAAGGGCTCCAGGATCTGGCCTGCTGGTTTGACTGGGAGTGGGGGGTGGGTGGGAGGTATGGGAGGTGTGGGTAGGGTGATAGTGGGTGTAGGGCTCTGCTGACGAGGTCTGGCCCCTCCCCGCCCACGTACTCGGGCTCTGTCAACGGTGTGGTCTCGTTGGGCTCTGTGTGTTTCCCTCCGTCATGGTTTGGGGTCCGCTCCTCCTCGGTCCGCACCTCCACGATGGGCTCCTTGGACTCATCTTTCCTGTGGAGAGAGGGGCTGTTTCAATTCTGGGTCACTGGGGCAGGGAGGGGGGGCTCCTGGAGAAGACAGCTACAGATCATGGCACCTGGGCCTGGCCCAGTTGGGGGAGGGGCAGGGACATCTCAAGCCAGGTCCAAGTGCCTGAGCCTCAGCTCCCACTTGTGTGAGCTATGTGACCTTGAGCACCTGTCTTGATCACACTTGCTTCTGTCTCATCTGTAAAATGGGGTAAATAAGTCTCTACCTTGCTTACCTGTCTCGCATTAACTGAGATCATGAATGTGAAGGGCTTAGCATGGTGCCTGGCGCAGAGAAGTACTTGGATAGTCTGTCTTTATGTATGAAGCCTGACACATGCTGCTGCTCATAGCTTACCACCCCCTGACCCCCGGCTCTGTCCCTTCTCACCGTGAGTCTGTGAAGGCTCCTGATAATTAGCTCAAGCTTTCTCTAGAGATGCTGGAAGGGACAGCATCTGGAGCCTCAGCTTCGAAAGGAAAGGACGTTTTATCTGTTGGATGCTTGGGGGTAACCTAGGGCCCAGAACATCGGCTGGCCCTACGGTAGCTGCTCAGTAAGTGTTTGTGGGGAGATGTGTGAATGAATGACAGCAAGGCAGGTAGGTCTCTGAAGCGCTATGGAAATTCCCCTCCGGGTTCAGCTCTGAAAATTCCCCTCATTTTCATCCACGCTGGGATTTTCAGATTTCTCTGAAATTCTAATGTGTTAGCTGTGAGGCTGGGCCCAACAGTTTGCTTTGCAAACAGGTACCCCCAAAGGCTGTGTCTGAGAAACAGTTCTCCCGTGATACGGCTCCATGGCTGGGCCCCCCCACCAGCCCCGGGCAGAGCCCAGACCCCAGCAGCGGCAAGTGGGCTGCACTCACGAGAAGGCGGCTTTGCCCTCCTCCATGTCCTTGCCCTTGGCTCCGGGCCCCGCCTTTCCGCACAGGTTGACGGCGATGCACATGAGCAGGCCGCACTTGTTCAGGAAGTAGCAGGTGATGTCCACCACCACCAGGAGCAGGACGAAGATGACAATGAGGATGCCCACAATGGCCCCAGTGCTCAGGCCTGATGTGGGGCTGCCGTTGGCTTGAGTGGGAGGGAGGGAGAGAGAGAGATGGTCGGTGGTTAACACACCAGGCCGACTTCTGTGGCCTGCAGAGCAACAGCTCCTGGGTCGGGGAGAGCCTATGGGGCAAAGTCAGGGCACTCGTGTCAAGTGGGGCACCGTCCGTGGGGCCCTTCTGTACCCCAGTGTTGAGACAACAGAGTCTCTTCATATCTTCGAGAGGGTGGGATGCCAGCCTTATGTCTGAGACCAGGGGACAGATGCATGAGGCACCCATAGGTCAGGATGGCAGTGGGGACTGGGAGCTGTGTCTGCATCCTTGTGTTCAGTCTCTGAGCCTCCCCCCAACCCATCCTTAGCTGATGTCCCCGTGAGCCCGGGCAGCAGGCAGGCGGACAGTGGTCACTGGTTTCAGGCTGGACCGTGGCTCCTGGGAGTCGTCAGGGGCAGGGTCCCAGCTGGAGCGGCAGGGGGTTCCCAGGGCTTTCTTAGGGCTTGTGCTGACATCAGGTGCAATGGTATGCCCGAAATGCTATCCTGCTCCCTCTCCCCTTTAGGACCAGCTCCAGAGGATTCCAGCACTGGACAACAGACATGGTTTATCCTTCACTGCACCCAGGGAGCCGAATGAAGCCCATTTACTCTGGAGACATGGAGTTCTGCCCAGCCCCGGTAAGCCAGGTGAAAGGTTTGGGTGTACTCACCTTCTGGGAGCTCAGGCACACTTGAATCAGGCTTCAGGAAACCCAGTAGACTCACCCAGAGATGCACGTCCACACAGACAGGCACACTCACACTCAGGGCAAGTACGCTCTGTGTCCACTACAGACAGACCCGCATTCTCACACCCAAGCGGCACCCAGCGCTCCCATGCTGGCCGGGCTCACTCTGCATGACACGGCCTGTGTCCTTCTGCCCCTGTGGTCCATCTATAAAGTCCCAGGGCCCCAGGGGACTGATGGTCTCACAGAAGGGCCCCTGGCTCAGCTCCCCATGCCCCGCGTGATGGCTGTGAGTTGCCTGAGGCGGCCCTCTGATTGGTGAGTCCCCCAGTGTCTGGGAGACACCTGCTCAAGCTCCGGGAAGCTGGAACCCAGCAGGGCTCTGCCCATAAGCCAGTGTGGGGACCATGGAGACTCCTTTGCAGACATGAGCACATCTGCTTCCTTCTGGAAGGACCCAGTTACAGAACTGGCAGCCCCTGGTGTACCCCTTGGCACCCCCGACTGGCCTGAGGCTTCCTGTGCCGCCGGGATCTCCTGGGATCACCCAGGTCTGCCCATTAGAGGCAGGAACTGTGGCCAACACCATTGGGTCTCACTGTGCCTTTGCTGCACACCTGGCCAGGCCCACTGGCCTGCCAGCCACATATCACACCAGATAACGGAGGGACGTGTAGTCCAAGGTTACAGGTGCTACAGCGGGCCACGTTCTTCTTTTTCTGTGCAGTCTGTGTTCCTGGGGGCACTCCTCAGTCTGCCTTGGCGTCCCTGCTCAGGCCGCATGGGGCTTCCTCAGCAGTGGTCCTGCACCACTGGTCTTTGCCTCGAAAGTTTAATTCAGGGTATGAACCACCAGCCCAGCAAGGCAGAGATGACTGCTCACTCACAGCTTAATTCTTACTGCCCATGGCACAGATGGGCCTTAGATGGAGAAGATTCTCAAATTCTTGAATATTTGTGGCTTCTTTGGGACCTTGGCCTTGCTTTCCTCCTTGGGCTTGCTGGCTGGTCTCATCCAACCCATATTTAAAACCCCAGCCTATCCCCAGGAAGGCATCAAGATGGGCCAAGGGCTCTGTGCTCAGAGGACCCAGGTCTGGCCACGCTGTCCCCAGACTTCGGCAGCAGCAAATGGCTGGCCAGCCCCTGAGGTCTGCTAGAGTGGGTCTTCTCCCTAGCAGCTCAGAAAAGCTAAATAAAGCATTTTGTTCTTTTCTTGCAGGTCCTCACACATTCCACCCTAATGAGAAAAGAGAAGCAGGCAAGCCTTCTTGATCTTTCGAGTCCTAAAGCTGCTTCCCTAAACAGGGAGGAAATATCAGCCTTGGGCGTTTTCTCTAGCCCGTGACACTGGGCCAGAAGCCACTGCTGCCTCCTGGGATCAGTGCCCCGTAGGTGCTGAGAGCTTGTTCCTGAAGAAGGAACCTGAAGTATCTGTGTGAGGTGAGTGTTTGTGTTTTCAGACTCAGTGGTACGAACTGTCCATTTGGAGGTGAATGCATAAGTATGGTCTGAGGGGATGCATCCTAGCTCCAAAGAGGATGACAGACCATTGCCAGGTGGCTCCGGGTTTGTGAGAGGCAGTGGTTGTCCAGCTGAAGCTCTGGGCTCGTCAGATTCAGAGCGAGGACTTCCTTGGCTCTGAAGGCCAGCAGCACGTGCACGCACTGGGGAAGGGCAGAGGGTACAAGGACCCCTGTGATGAGACAGAACGAAGGGAAGTGGTCTTCCCTTCTTCTGGAGGTAAGATTCAGACTCTTCCTCTTGGCCTGAAGGCCCTACATGCTTATAGACTCTCCCACTCTTCTGACTGTTGTCAGTCTTGGCACTGGCCCTCTACCCCTTTCCCTGTACTCCGGCCGGAGCCTTCACGCCACCTGCTGAACACACCCAGCCCATTCCTGCCTCGGGACTTTGCTGACCCCTGCCTGCCACACTCCAGCCCCATAACCTCCTGGGAGGCTCTTTGCCATCCTACAGGCCTCAGCTCAAACGCCACCTTGTCAGAGAGCCCTCTCCCTCCATCCCCTGATCTCTTATCCAGTGACTGACCTCTGCCCACTATCTACCACACTACCTGTTTCCTCTTTTTGCCTCTGTCTGCCATTTTCTGTTCATTTACTTGCTTTTCATTTGGCTAACCCTTCTGGAAGATTCTACTGTCTTATGTCTTATGACTGTGTCTTATGTCTCCCCAGCATCTAGGACAGCCTGACTGACAGGAGATGTTCAAAGAATATTTGTCAAAAGAAAAGAGTGGCTGCTGAGCCTGGAGATGAGAGCACCACCTCCAGAGACTTACAGGTAGGCTATGAAATGGAAGAAGTCCACTTCTGCATGATAGCTCTAGGATCCAGGGTAGATTTCAGCTCCCCTCAAGAAAGGACTAAGAGAGTGTGAGCTGCTTGGGCAGTTAGGCCCACTGTGGCTGGAGGCACCGAGCAGAGGCTGGACAACCCCCCTGGGCAGGGATACTGTAACGTTCTGGAAGAGGTCCCCGTGCGGGGCAGGGCTTGGTGTAACGGCGTCCCCACGTCCTCTTCAGACACAAGAGCCTGGGTCCCATGTCGCCATCCAGCAGCACCCCAAGCACTGTCCAGATCCCCTTCACTGTGTACTGAGGACTTCTCCTTGGAAGACCACCACACTCAGGCGGGCCTGTTTTTATTCACGGATTCTTGTGATTTTATTTTTATATGGAAAATAGATACTTTTTAGCATAATGTTTGTCCGCCTGCAGCAGGATTCCTGGGGTACTGAAATTTAGACTTGGGACTTCCCAGTTCTACCCAGTCAGAGTCTCCGGGTGGGGCTCGGGAATCAGGATTTGGAGGAGCGGCCCGGCTGATCCTCGCACAAGTAGAGTTTGAGGGTTGCCATGTCCGGGTCCTCCCACGCCTGCCCTACAAGGAGCCACAGCTGTTCCCGAGGAGGAGCTGCGGAGTCTCGCTGTGTGCCCTTGACCTAGCAGACTGGATGGACGGAGAGAAAGCAAAGACGGCCCCGAAGGAAAAAGGAGCACCCAGTTCACCGCTAAGAGTCTTGACTTTCAGATGGAGTAAGGCGCTCCTTCAAGCTAGAGAAAGTGTGTGTAGTTTTTGCAAAAAAAACAAAAAAACAAAAAACTAAAAGTAAGGGAAATACCAGGAAACGGATAAATGTGTGTTGAAGACAAGCCAACAGCCACTGGCTCTTGGAGGATGATACAAGACTGTAGACCAGGAGAGCTGGAAGAACGGAGGGTATCCCCGTACCTCAGGTAAGAATTAATAGAAGGGAAATGTAAAACCCTTCCAGGGGGGTCTACATTTGCCCGACTGTGCCACTGGCCGGCCTTCACTGGCTTACCCAAACACCCGCATGCAAAGAGAGTTTCTTGGGAGCAGCTCCTCCATAACCTCCAGGGTCAGAGCCGCCCCAGTGGTGATGGACGTGGGGCGGGGGGCTGTCCCTCCTTTGTGGTTCCTGGCCTGGGAGAGGCTGACCCTAAACAGGGAGCTCACTGTCCCACGACAGAGACCTACATCCTACGTCTTTCTTAAATCCTCAGAATGGGAATCCGGGTCTCATGTTTACAGACATCAGATGGGCCCGAGTCCCTATTAGGAGCTCTCTGTGCAGCTGAGGGGTCCCTCTCACTGCGCTGGGCTCTGGTTCACTCTGCTTGCTCCTTCCCAGAACCTGCTGTTAAACAGACGGCCAGTCTCAAGGGCTTCCGGTAAGTGTCCTTACACTGTGATTATAAACATAATAGGATTTGCCAATGAGAGCCTTCTCTCACATATCACAAGGTCAATCTCTGCAGCCCCTACTATGGGCTTCTAATGGGAGCCATGAAATCAGGAGCCTGAGCTACCAACTGGTGGCCCACAGGGTGTCCCTGACCCCGGAGTGACCACCTCCTGGTTCTGCGAAGGGACTACCCCCTCCCCCTGCTGCCAGGGACCAGGAACGTCCAAGGAGGCAGTGACCCCCGAGGGTTCTAAGGGCAGCCGAGCAAAATGCATAGCTCCTTATCAGAAAAGGAAGGCATTTCCTTTGCTAGAACTCCAAGCAGCAGGCTCAAAGTTCGGGGTCCAATTTGGGGTAATCAGAGCTATTCAGGTACACATAAGGTGAAAGGAAAGGGCTTTTGACGTTTTGTAGGACACACAACTATTCAATAAACTCAAAGCACGCTGGTGAGTTCACACGGACTGTTACTTCCTTTAATAACGCAAAGGTGTAAACTTCATCAAGGCCTCGCTGATTATCTACACAACAGTGTTAGCATTCTTATTAGTAACAAACGTGATCCAAACCTGCCGTATAAATATTTCAGAAGTGAGCAAAGGAACCCCGCGGCGTGCGGAGTGTGGTAGCGCTGGACAGGGCACAGCGGTGGGGGCAGCTGAGGTGGTAAGTGCTTCCCCCCCAGCCCAACTCCGGGGACTCAAAGGGCTGCTACCTTGGGGACTGCTGGCAGGGCCAGGGGCTGCAGCCGCCACTGAGAACAGTGTCCAGTGGGAGTGGGTGTGCCCTAACGAGGTCTCTCAAAAGGCATCCCGTTACAGACCAGGGGCCTGCCTGCATTGACCCCAGAGTAGCTTCGGCTGAGGTCCCGCCTCGCCCGGGGTGTGTGTGGGGTGGGACAGGGCTGTGTCAGGCTTCCCTATACTTTGGCTAGATCTCCAAAGAGTCCCTCTGGAAACAGGACACTGGCCCTCCCCTGTGGGTGGGACCAGGGTCAGGCTCGGGTAGAACCCCCCCCCCCCCCACCACCACCAAGGGCCCTCCTGGGTGAATATGGGACTTCTGCCCCACATGCTATCAAGAGCGTGCCAAGAGCCAGGAGGACAGTGATGGGCCACTCGTGTGAGGACAGATCTCGCCTTCCCTCACCCTCCCCAGAGCTCTCGATAACTGACCTGGGATTCTTACACCAGGCCCGGAGGCACGACGTGTCTCTCCTCCATGCTCCGACTTGTGCCTAAGAACCACGCCTGCTTCTCTTGTGCTGGTGTGAAGGCAGGGCAGGGACCCCAGGGGCAGAGGTTCGAGGTGGGGCTGGGGAGGGAGGCAGGGCTCAGGCAAGAGGCACTACCTGCCTGAGCTACTGGGAAAAGTGCGGCCTCCGGTGTCTATCATGAGCCTCTAAATGGTGAGTGCTGGGGGACACGAGCCCGTGCCAAGTGACACGGGCAGCACTGCCCTGCAGACGGGATCACTGGGGTTCCCAAAGGGAAAGACTAGTCTTCAAACGTTAATTTAAAAAAAAAACAACAACAAAAAACAATACAACAAACAGAACTAAAAAATAAACAGAACAAAAATTAAACTTCCGTGGGATGTTTAGAGATGAGATATGTAGAATGATGTGACCACAATGGAGGGAGGGAGGTTTCATCCACTAGAAGGTCCATCCCCGAGCACGCACAGGTGTTACTGAGCAGGAGCCTGCCGTCTCCATGTGACTCTGCGAGCACACTGTGCCTCCTTCCAACAGCAGAGAGCACTAGCTGGTGGTCACCAGAATTTTTTAAAGGTCACTAAAGCCACTGACCACCACAGGGGGTTGGGGCATTTGGGAAGTAGGACAGGCTGGCCTGGTCGCAGCGTGTAAACGCTCTGGACTGGGCAGTCCGGGAGTGACCTGTCCCCAACCTCTGCTCTGGTGAGTGTGTCGGGGTGGGGAGCGCGCAAGCCATGCCTGGCTTGCGGTGAGGACTGGAGTGTAGGCGAGACTGTCGGACCACAACACCCGAGACGCAAGGCTCTGTGCAGCTCGAATCACTCCGACTGGGGGGGACACCCGTCCTACACAGCTGATGGGCACTAGGTGCGTCATAGGGTGGCCCTTTGGGCAGCACCAACCAGCATAGGCTGCTGGCTGTGATACCAGGGCCAGAGCGCCTCCCAGAAAATGCCTAACAAATCCAGTTTCTTCCACTGGATGGGCAATGTGATGGCTCTGCCCATCATGTCAGCAAAATGCCTGGGCGCGTCCCAGGAGTCTGGCTCTCTTACCACAGGTGCTTCAAGGCAAGCGAAGCCAGCTGCTTTCGGAAGGGCAGAGGAGGAGCACGTGGTCATCCCAACAATCTGATGCAAGCTTTAGGGGTACTTAGACATTCTCCTCTGCTACATCATTTTCAGGTAAGAACAACAAAAAAAAGCAACAGGTAGCAGATGTGTGGAAATGTCTCTGTAAACCTAGCATAATGTTTTTTGTTTTTTTTTTAAACCATGTAAAGAAAAGCACTCCCGCATGTTTTCATAGTCTGCCATTGGAAAGGGGCAAACATCCTCGTGAAGCAGCACAGAGGATCTGTGAATGGTAAACTGTCTGCACGTCCAGCTTTTTCCAGTTCCCAAACCTTCCTCTTCCACACAGAGTGCTTGGTGGTGTGGCCGTGGCAGTCCTGACAGGTTCTTCCAAAGGGGTCACTGATCATTCTCAGAGGAACTGGGCATTTAAGCAAACTTAATTTGCGTGTGTGTGTGTGTGTGTGTGTGTGTGTGTGTGTATTCAAGTTCCTAACAGAGCAAAAGCAGAGTCACTGCGGAGAGAAGCAACGAGACAAAGGTGTAGGACGCAGAGCAGCTGCCCAAGGTCGCTGCAGGTCCAAGCCGTGGGTGCCCAGAGAGAATGTGGTTGTTTAAAAACAAATGTGGCAGTGGGGATGTCCCAGGGATGGACGTCCAAGGTGAGATGTGTGACGACAGACACAGGAAGGGGAGGGGGAGAAGGAAAGAGAAGGTAGAGACAGAAACAGAGAAAAAAAAATAGATAAAAAGAAAAAAAAATTAGGTCAAATATAGAAAACGCAAGAATCAAAGGTTAATTCAACTTAGTAAATTAAACTGACAAAGGTTAGAGAAGAGCTCAGTATGGTATTACTCCCGTAAGGCCAGTTCCGAAGCTCAGCAAGGCCAGAAGCAGCACAGCAGGGCGAATTTGGGGGTTAGGGGTCAGCGAGCAAATGAAATTCAAGTGAGAGAACAGAGCCTCTGCAGTCAAATCCAGGAGTGTGATTAGGAGAGTGTTACCTTTGACTAAGGTCAGGCCTCTTAGGAACAGTCAACGAGCCTGTCCACAGCCTCCTAGCCTCTACAGCTTTCTGCGTGTGGTAGAAGAGATGCACCATAAGCATCTCAGTGAGAGGTCGGACTCTTCCTCCTCGGGCGCCACGGCCTGCCTCCCCCACCCCCCCACTGTTCCAGATGAACTAGTCTGCACGCCTCACCTCCTGCCATCCTGCTGACCGCCGATCCCACCACGAATGCACAGCTTAAAATTCACAGGTTTTGTCCACAGGTCCCAACAACATGGCCAGGAAAGTCCAAGCAAGCACAGAACTACCTCAAGACAGCACACAGCAGAGCCCTTGCAGGTGAGGTGAGCCATCCCTCTAGCACTCTCTGGCTTCCTTGGGCACCTGGGAGCTTACCAAGAAGGACCTGGGAGGACAAGGTCTTCTGTTCCTGTATCTGACTCACAGGGTCTCCAACTGCTCCGGCCCCACAGGCTGATGCCAGGGGCAGCACTCAACACGGGAACGCAGCGCAACCCAGCCACATGCCTATGTTGCCTAGGTTGGGCCACAGGTGCCGTCAGAAATCTCTCGCTGCAAAGGGCTGACTTCAACCTGTCACTCCCCCAACTCCTAAGCGTCCCATAAAGGCTGAACACAGACGGACACACTCCAGACTATCGAGTTCAATGAAAAATGGACCAAAGAGCACAAAGAAAGAAGGGGCACAGGATGGTAGGGCCACCTCTGGACATGGGCTGAGCAGGAGTGAGAACACCTCTTGCAGCCATGCCCGTGCCTTTACCGCTGCCTGTTGGCACTAAGAGCCCTGCCTGACAATGTGGAGGGTAGGACTGATCAGCATCTGGCCTGCCCACTCCCTGGAGCCCCGCATGTCTGTCAGACACACGCATTCATGCACACTCCACCGTTGCAAACCACAGTGGTCTTACTTTGCCATCTCCTTAACCCATTCATGCACACGCAGGCCCACGTCCTAGGCGGCCACAACCTTTCTCTCTTTCTCCCGCTGGGAGGCGCTATTGTGACAACTGAGCAGAGCCCCCAGGCAAGCATCAGAGACAGGACAGGCATGAGGGGGCCACACTAAGGCAGCTGGGAGACTGGGACATCTTCCTACTATGCTTGAAGACGCAGAGAGTTTACGGGGCCCCCTTCCAACAGGCTGCACTATAGGGCCGGTGTCCCCCTCTCCTGCCTGTGGCTGGCACTGGCTGATCTGGAGAAGCAGAGTGGTGTTGAAGACTGCTTTCTGCTCTGAAGTCTGGTCAATGCAGAGACTAACCACCAGCGGCAAGGGGGCTGGGCCAGCAGGCAGGACTCTCACTTTGTTCCCACACTTGAGTTGGTCCTGGATCCCTAGCGACAGGTCTGTGTCTCCTAGGAGAACGACTCCCGTCATGGTCGCCAGCGGATGCCTTTCACAGATGGCGTTTGCCAACATCTCCTTTCTCCACTTGCTCTGTTTCAAGCGATTCAATTTAATCTTTGTTGCAGTGGAGAGGCCCTCAGAAAATGGGATTTTTAACTAACTGGGCACCGTCTCTTCCTTCTCTTGGGGTCCCCACAGAGAAGAGGTCTGGACCATGATTGTGCAATAAGCAAGCATCGAAAAGAAAGCGCTTAAAAACAATTAGGGGGTCCTTGTATGGAATGGCAGAGGGTAGATAAGGTTTCAAAAAAAGATCCTTACTCAACCAACTGCCAAGGCTTGGCTGGAGCTGGGTTTTTCCCATCTGAGGAGTCCCGCGGGCCGGCTTAGCCTCCGTCCTCCAGGGCTGAATGACATAGGACCGTTGCCCCAGGATGCTTGGCCAAGCCTTCCCAGGGGTCCAATACATCTCAACCCACTGCACAGATAGGTACAAAGCACAACAAAGCTTTGCACGGGCGACCAATCATGAGGATGGCTGGCAGCAAGCAAGTTGTCAGGGGCTGTTCAGGCACGTTAGGAGGTGAAGCATTGTGCATTAATTCCAAGCGGGAAACTCACAGAAAAGCAGAGGCCGTCATACCTGGGATGGCCGTGGGCTGGGCCGAGGTCCTGAACACAAAGTGAGCCGCCTTGGACTTCCCCTGCTGGTTCTCAGCCACCACGTAGACCTCATACTCCGCATTCCATTCCAGGGACTTGAGCATGACGTGGTCACTGCCAGACGGGAGCCGGATCTCTGGTTTCCACTCGGAAGAGAGCTTCTGGGAGAAACCGGCAGGAAGGACACAAGACACCAGGATAGTTTAGATGAAAATGCTGGTGAGACCCACTCACGGGAAGTGCTTCAGGGAGTCACTACTATTAGTACAAAATAATACAAATAAAAACCGATGAGAGGCCAGGGTGGTTGTCCTTTACCAGCCTGAAAACCCCTAAGGACAATGAAGGTCAGGAGGTCAACCTCGCATTTTGTAAGCACAGCAGCTGATGGCGGGTGCCATAGGGCAACCCTCCAGTGTCTTGTCCCATTGCCATCCAGGGCACCCAGGGACTCAAGAACATTCCGGAAGACGTGGCATATGGACACCCCAGAAGAGCCATGCAACGAATATGCTTCTTGTCCGGTTTCAGGATGTTGCTCCCACTCAGCTGTGTGACTCACCTTCCCACACGGGAACGTGGCATAGGTTCATTTTGTTAATAAAAATTACCATTTGTTGAACACCTACTGTGTGCCTGACCCCATGATTTCTAGGCTTTCCACTATTTTCTCATTGTATCCCAGCCTGTGAAGGGTTTTGTTGGGCCACACGTTTGCTTGGCCAGGGTCACCAGTGGCCCAATTAGAATTTAAAAAACTTAAAAGGGCCCTATAGCTCAGGGGTTAGAGCACTGGTCTTGTAAAAAACTTAAAAGAAATTCAGTGGTCTACATTATCTTTCTCTCAAAGGCTGATTTCCTTGGTAAACTCTATAAAACAGGCAACCAGAATATAAAGCAAATATTATGTTACACAAAAATACTAGTAACATATAACAACAATACTTAGCAAACACTGAGCGTTTGGAGTAGAAGACAAGACAGGTAAGGCTGTTGAAATCTCACATAGCTCAATGTCCTGTCCCCACCAATTTTTAAAGGCAGACCTGACAGGCACAGCCACAGTGGCTCTTCTGGAAAACTGACATCTCTGGGGGCCTCATCTGGGAGGTGTCTCCAGCCCTGGCTGAGCGCTTAGCAGATATTATTGTATTATGAGGTGGGGGATGGGGGTTCCATGTGTTGGGCACATTTCAGGTGCTTTGCTTATATTATAACTGATGTTTACAATAACTTGATGAGCTCTTTCATTTCCACGTTATGGGTGGAGAAATGGAGGTTTTTGGAAGTCTGGGTGACCTATTGGGAAGTGGTAAAGCCGAAATTGGATCCCATGTCTGGCTGGGCCACATCAGCCTAACAGGGGCCAGAGACAGCCCATCTGACCACACTGTCCACTTCCCGTGGGCAGTGCTGGGCCACCGCTCAAACCTGATCCTGTTCCACAGTGAGGAAGCCACAGGGACCCCCTCAGGTTGGCCTCAGGGTTGTCCACAGAAGCTCCTCCTCTGATGTCCTCCTCCTGCCTGGCTTTGCAATCAACTGGGGAAGGGCTGAGTAGAATGACAGGTCTGCCTACCAGCTGGGAAGTGTGCCTGGTGGGGCTCTGCTGTAGTGACTCTCCATTAAGCCTAACCAGGCAAGGGCTCCCCATCCCTTCAGCGGCAGCCGATCAAAAGAGGAGTAAGTCAGCTTCCTTGAAAAATCCTTTCTTTCTGTTTCAGGAAAGCACACTGCTCTCTGGTTCATTATTTCCTAGGTAAGAAGTCCTTACTAGGTAAGGTAAGTCCTTGCTAGGTAAGAAGTCCTAGCAAGAGGCTATTCCCAGTGCTCAGACACTGCCTCTCGACCTCTCAGCAACTGAGTGTGCTGGCAGTGGCCCAGGGTCATTCTAAAACCTAAGAAAGTGGGAGGGATTCTCATTTTGGGGGCCTGGAGGTACAAAGTAGGATGACATCTTAGATCTTAGATGGTGAGCAAACCAGGAAGAAAGGGTTCAGGGCCAAGTTCACTGTGAGCAAGATTAGACCAGCTCAGGGAGGATCTGAGGGGCAGGTGAGAACGACTCTGGTGTGGGATGGTAAGGCAGCCTAAGGCAGGGGTGAAGAGCCCAGTGTCTTCAGACAGACCCGGATTCAGACTCTGCTCACCCAGCTGTGAGAGATCACATGGGTACGTTACTTCCTCGGTAAAGGGCAGATAATCCTAAGGCCAACTTCACAGGTTTCTCATGGGGAGACAATGCACATGATTGCAGTGCCCAGCCCATAATACACACTTTATCAAATACACTGATTATGAGATACCAGTATATTATTTGCAAAAAGTACCAGGTAATGGCAAAATCACTTTGTAGAAATGTTCAAGCAGCAGAGAAATCAATCGTGGTAGGAGTCTGTCACCACCTCAGTCAATTTAGAGGTTTCAAAATCAGAAGAATAAACATTGTTAAAATGTCCATACTGCCTAGAGCCATCAGTACTTTGAATACCATCCCAATCAAAATTCTACCAGCATTTTTCAAAGAGCTGGAACAAACAATCCTAAAATTTGTGTGGAACCAGAAGAGACCCCAAATTGCTAAGGAAATGTTGAAAAAGAAAAACAAAACGGGGGGCATCACATTGCCTGATTTCAAGCTTTACTACAAAGCTGTGATCACCAAGACAGCATGGTACTGGCACAAAAACAGACACATAGACCAGTGAACAGAGTGGAGAGCCCAGATATGGACCCTCAACTCTATGGTCAACTAATCCTTGACCAAGCAGGAAAAAATATACAGGGGATAAAAGTCTCTTCAATAAATGGTGCTGGGAAAATTGGACAGCAAAAGGAATGAAACTCGACCATTCTCTTAGACCATACATGTGGATAAACTTGAAATGGATGAAAGACCTCAGCGTGAGGCAGAAATCTATCAAAATCCTAGAGGAGAACATAGGCAGTAAACTCTTCAACATCGGCCACAGCAACTTCTTTCAAGACACGTCTCCGAAGGCAAAGGAAACAAAAACGAAAATGAACTTTTGGGACTTCATCAAGTTCAAAAGCTTCTGCACAGCAAAGGAAACAGCGAAACAAAGAGGCAACCCACGGAATGGGTGGAGATATTTGCAAATGACACTACAGACAAAGGGCTGGTATCCAAGATCTGTAAAGAACTCCTCAAACTCAACACTCAAAAACAGATAATCACATCAAAAAATGGGCAGAGGACATGAACAGACACTTCTCCAAAGAAGACATACAAATGGCTAAGAGACACATGAAAAAACGTTCATCATCATTAGCCATCAGGGAGATTCAAATCAAAACCACATTGAGATACCACCTTACACCAGTTAGAATAGCCGAAATTAACAGGACAGGAAACAACAAGTGTTGGAGAGGATGTGGAGAAAGGGGAACCCTCTTCCACTTTTGGTGGGAATGCAAGTTGGTGCAGCCACTCTGTAAAACAGTGTGGAGATTCCTTAGAAATTAAAAATAGAGCTTTCCTATGACCCTGCAATTGCACTACTGTTTACCCCAAAGATACAGATGTATTGAAAAGAAGGGCCCCCTGTATCCCAATGTTCATAGCAGCAATGGCAACAGTTGCCAAACTGGAAAGAACCAAGATGCCCTTCAATGGATGAATGGATAAAGAAGATGTGGTCCATATATACAGTGGAGTATTATGCCTCCATCAGAAAGGATGAATACCCAACTTTTATATCAACATGGACGGGACCGGAGGAGATTATGCTGAGTGAAATAAATCAAGCAGAGAGAGTCAATTATCATGTGGTTTCACTTACTTGTGGAACATAAGGAATAACATGGAGGTCATCGGATGAAGGAGAGAAGTGAGTTGGGGGAGGTTGGAGGGGGAGACGAAGCATGAGAGACTGTGGACTCTGAGGAACAAACTTAGGGTTTTGGAGGGGAGGGGGTGGAAGGTTGGGTGAGCCTGGTGGTGGGGACTAAGGAGGGCACGGATTGCATGGAGCACTGGGTGTGATCCATAAACAATGAGTCTTGGAACACTGAAAAGAAACAAAATTAAAAAGAAAAAAAAAAAAAAAAATGGCCCCAGTGTGGGCATGGCCTGATGGCTGTAGGTCAAGCTTGGGATTTAAAACCCTGACCAGGGCTCTTGAGCCTTCTGCAAGACACAGAACGATTTCTGCCCCACCTGGGCTTTGCATGTTGTTGTGCTAACAAGGTGGATGTTAGGGTTGCAGACGTGGGGGTGAAGATGGGGCAGGGGCCACAGAGCCACTCACCGCTCGGTACTTGACCAGGTAGTGCCTGATGGGGGAGCCGCCGTCATCCTGCTTGATCAGGTTCACCTTAATGGAGTTTCCGTCCTCTCCCATCTGCCCTTCGAGCTTAGGTGCGCTGGGTTCACCTGAAACAGCCAGTTCAGTCATGTGACATTTTCACCCACAAAGGAAAATCCAATCCGTAAGCATGGGGTGTAGTGATGGGGGTGGGGCTGGGTTTTTTTTTTTTGTTTTTTTTCTCTTGCTTTCCCAGAAATTCAAATGGTGAAAAAGCAATAAATAGAAAACTTCGGGTTCCAGTTAAATGCGTCAGACTCAGCCCCAAACTGGGAGCGCTTTTTGGGAATGTTCTGGGAGACCCTGCCTGATAGCACAGTCCTTTTACCATTTTAGAAACAGGATTTTTTTTTTTTTTTTAATGTCTCTCCCTAGTGCTTGCATTTCCTTTTTGCCTGCTCTTACAACTGCAGATTTAACTTTGATGAGCCTGATACATTTTGAAGAATGGCCTGAAATACAGAAAAATGTGTCAGAGTGTTTAAGGAGAAAACTTAAGCCCAGAAAATAATTCTTCAAAACAGCCAGTCTCTTCCCTGGACACATGATTCAACCTGGGGGTCCTGGGGACCCACATCTCTAGCAGGGGTGGAACAACGCTGCATGCTTGTGACCTGCTTTCTATGAATTAAAGTCTATTACTTAGACTCATTTAAAAACATGACAAGTTTCCAGTTGTGCTTAAATAAAGCCCAAGCTGCCAGGGGCAAGTCTCCTATAAGCATATCCTGCGTTCAGGGCTCAGTTGCCTGCGTGATAATCCTTGGCACCTTGTTTAAAGTGACAATCATTAGAGTCTTTTGTTTGTGAGAAGAGAGGAAACAAACGTCTTTAGGGTTCCTCAAGAGAAAAGAGTCGAGGTCTCTATTTGCAGTACACACTCGGCTTGTGAGTCCAAGGTAGAGAAGGAAGCTGGGCTCGTACGGGACGAACTACTAGGGCTGGGATGGTTCCTCTGTAAGACACTGTCTTACGTTAAGACAAGCTACATCATAAGTGGATACTAGAAGCAGGGAGGTGAGAGAAGGTCTGGTAGGGGTCCCAGTGGAGATTTAATGCACTTGGGATCATGCATCTCCTACGAGGACATAACTCTATGTCTAGTTCATGGCCTCTGACAGAAACTGGGGAGAGTCTATCCAATAATCACCCTCCTGTGGGTTGTCTTGGCTTGTCTGTTGGAGGACAGGATCACAGACATGTGACCGAAAACCCAGAAAGGTCTGTCACTAAGCTTCGGACCTCATCATCCCAAAGTGTACCATTGGCCATTTGTGACAAGGCCACCGGCAAAGCCATTCAGCCCGTCCTCCTCATTCAGCTACTTCGGGAACCTCACGACGGCTGCTCATCTGCCCCTCCCTCTGAGACAAGAAGGAACCAGAGAGGTAGCACTCAAGGACAGCCCTTGCTACTCGGCCTGGGCCTGTAGCACGCATACCACCCAGAGCTCATCAGAAATGCAGATTCCGTTTTAACAAGATCCCCGGGCGATCTGTGTGCACACTTAGGCCTGCGAAGCCATGGTGATGGGGACACGTGGGGGTGCGTGATGGGAGGATGCCTCATCTTAATGTCTGAGGGAGAAAGGATTTAGGAAAAATTGTGCTTGTGGCTTGTTTTCCTCGATTGGTGATGAAGGACAAAGAAAACCAAGAATTAAAAAAGATAAAAACAAGGTTTTAGGCAAAGACATGTCCTATTTTTGTGCCACTCCCTAGCCACTGGCCTCAACTCTTCAGTGGAGGACATTTAGGAATTTGGTTTAGATAATGTCAAGGGGGGCACACTTTCCAAATTCGTTTGGACTAAGTCGCAGAAGCTTAGTTGTGGCTTATATCGTTATGAATATCCAGTGTATGAAGAACCTCAAACCCCGTGGAGGCTACGTCAGAACGGGGCAGGTCTGTGGAGAGTCACCCGTGCTGAACAAATGGAATCACAAGGCCCAGTGGAACTTTCTAATCCTAATCTCTGAAGCAGGGTGACCAACTCATCCTGGCTGGCCCGGGCAAGTCCTGCGCTCTGGAACAACCCTCAGTCCCAGGCAGACGGGGAGGGATCGTGGCCCAAATAGGGATGGGCACGGATGACGACTTCCATATTTGGAATTGTGACACTAACTCGGTGGTGGTCTATCTGCCTTAAGGAGGGAAGGAGGCAGCATCATGGCCCTTCTGACACACTCACCAGGCAAGGACCCAGTCCTTCCCCTAAGGCCTTTGCTTTGGGGGGGGTGGGGAGTATCTACTTAGAAAAGGTGCTCCCTTTCATGTTTGTGGGGGTCCCTGTAAAACTAATCGCTTAGGCCTCTGCCTCACTATCCGCAGATGCAGACTAGGGGCCCTGGCCTGGGTGTTCTCCAGGGCCCGCTCTCCCTCTGCCAGCGCTGTGACCTGAAGTCAGTCACTGCCTTAGGATGAACTATCCAAGAACACCTTGGTCATTTTCACAACACTGTGAAAGAGACTCAAAATAAGGATGTCCTGCCAATTTCAGGGCGATGTACCCCCAGATCACTAATTCCACATCTCTAAGGCACACGGTTGTCTTTTTTTTTTTTTTTTTTTAAACAATTTAAAACGTTATCCTCCTAAAAGTCCTGTCTTCGAAAAGAGACCTCCCCCAGCTCTCTTCAAAGACCTCTGAACAAAAATCTGGCCAAGGAACTTCTGCGGAAACCAACAGCCCCAATGAAAGTAGTCAAGTCTTATCCTCAAATGTGTCTCAGAAAAAACGGAATCACAGAGATATCACTAAAGACTCTACGGCGCGGTTAGAACACAGTTCTAACATTGACCAAAGCTGGAATGCTCTCTGTCACTATCATTTCATCGGAGTGATGACTACATCATTCTGACACATACGTTTAACTGTCTCATAGAATTGAGAGCATATCGTGTAACATTTAGGTGTTATCACTTCAAGTGCTTTAACTCTGACTTACTCCACAAACGTTTACCGAGTATCTCCCTTCTAGGTACTAGGTAGACCCTTAGGCATTGGCTTCTCAAAGGTAAACAAGACAAGGTTTTGTTTGCCAAATGAACTGTCTTATCCATCTTCAAATGTCCACCATCTGTCAGTTCTTCTAAAGATTACAAATTGGCTAAAGAAACTGCTTCCTGAGCTCTCGGCAAGAAGGCGGCTCTAGCCACGTCTGACGTCTGGCTGATGCTGGAGAAATGGGCCTTGGCATTTGGGAGGCTCACTGCTTTACTGAACACTATCAGGAGAGGAAATTATTTAGAGGGTCCCAATGTGCGCTCTGTTCTGAAATGGCTTCTCTGATTGAAATCATTATGGGTAATTTCAGCAAAACCAATATTGTAATTATTTGTAAATGTTGGTTTGCAATTCAGCAGCAGTCGGCAGGTTGCTCCAAGAAAACCCCTGGGGTTAATTACACCTTCGGAATTTAGCTTCAGCCATGAGTAAAATTCATCCCCCCCAAAATATTTTATGTAAAGACTAAAAAAACCCCAACAGCGCCTTAAAAATAAACCTTGCTGATAACAAATATAAAATATTAGGCAGCCCTGGTATTTGCTTGAAGAATGTAAGTCGTGTGTGCCAGAAAATAAGAAGATGCCACAGAGACGGCATACAGTCAGAAATGTTACAGGCAGGTCCTATAAATTCCCCTTAGAGATTGTAATTGAAATGTCTATTTCTGGCTTTGCAGATTGTAGGTTGTCATTTTTGTGCTATTGTGCCCTAAAATCGGAGTCGGCTTCATGCCCCTCCCCTGATCAGCACAAGCCCTGAGGTCAGAAATCTTACTGCTGGGTATCTGAGTTCCACAACACAAATTATAGCAAAGCCCAGGGTGTGTGGACAGCATTTGTGAATTTGAAAAGGAAAACAAGACTCTAGTTCTCACTGACAAATGCCCAAGTACCAAGAATTCTATTTATCTTTTGACTGAAGTGCTCAGGGAGGCCCGACCCATACTCTTTCCTCATCCACTTGGGGACGGCACAGTTTTGGGCATCTGAGTGCAAACCAGGGACAGATGCAGGGCTCCCATTGGACTCTCTCCCTTTTTCTATCAAACAGGATTGTCTGGCATCACAAATTCTGTTACTTTTGCGTATCCTAACTCCTGCTCCCTGCCCTGAACTACTTCTTGCAAGCAATTAAAAACCAATCTGAAGCATAGGGATGCCTTTTTGTTACTTGTTTAGAAAAGCGCACAGTGTATGATTTGGCTATTCAAATAGGAAGCCCATTAGGTCTTTCCAACTCAGGAACGTTGGAAATTACAAGAGGTGAGAAGTCTGGCTGGTCCTTGGCGGATGGGCAAATTACCTAAGGGAAGCAGGATGTGCAGTTGCTAGCCTAATTGTCCTTCCTGAGACCGAGCTCTCTGCCGAACAGGTGAGTCCAATGTGCCTTGGAGCCTCCAAGTCCCTGTGATGCCCCCTCTGACGGCCCACCTGGCTACTCTAGGGGTACCAAGGGGGCTGACAGTCCTAGCGAGGGGCCAACAGTGGGATGGGTTTCCATTTGTCCTAAGCCCTGGGCCCCCAAAACAGGCCTTGGGAGTCAAGTGTTCCTTTTCTCCTGAGCTCTTTCCTCTTTGTTGTTAAGAATTTGCTTGTGCTGACACGACTTAACTCTTTGCTATCCTGGTTACAGGTTCCAGGAAACACTGGGGGGCACGATGAGAGGGCACGGCTCTTACAGAAAGGACGTTTCACTCTGAGGCCACGGTCATGGGGGCATCTGGCCTACACGTCCCTTTCAAATTGGGTTCCTCGGGAATTATGGATGTGAGTGTATGAGCTGGGGGGAGGCTGGGGGGCGGCTGGGGAGACCAACGGCAGCCTGGGGCATGAGTGAAACAGCAACAAATGAACTTCGACAGACTGAACCACAGAGGCATCGAGTCCCTTCTCGTGGGTGTCATGAAAACACCAACAGATTAGTTGATCAATTATCTTTGTTTCATCAACCTAAAAAGAAAATATGACCACGAAGGTGTGGCTTGTGTCCAGGCTGAGGAAGTTAGGACCAAAATAGCCCCCAACAATGAACTCAGCTCCTGCCTCCGAGGCCGCAAGGGAGGTTGTGCACGACACTATTTTACGCACATTAGGTTACTCAGAAAGAAGCATGAGGCCCTGGGAGGTTTCAGACCTCACACTGCTACGCCCTAGGGAACTGGGCCCTTTCCAGAGCCCCCGGCCTCTGCACCTGGGATTTGGGCCAATACACGTCACTGCCTCCCCCTGCAGACCCTTCACGCTAGCTCTCTGCCACCAGTGCAGAGAATCCTTCGGAATAAAGGCAATTAGAGCAGAACCCCTGGTGACAAGTCTGGGCCGACCTGCCAGAGACCCGTGGCATTCCAGACACACAGCTGTAAAAAAAATAAAGGAGGTAGTGGAAGGGGTGGTTAGTGATGTTTTCAATCTAAGAAGGAAGAGTGGGTGTTACAGAGTTTAGTTCATCAGAATCAGCATGTCCTAGTAGGAGAGGCAGTGTCAGTAGCTAAAGAAAAGAACATCATTATGAATGGGTTGGGGGCCGGGGAACCATGCTCAGACATGCGGCACACGGACAGGGGGTGCAGGGGGCTTCTCAGCGCACACATGCTGGGGGTGGGGAGGGGGAGGAGGCCCATTTCCACAGAGTCCTCATGGCTGATGGGAGTAACTGGAGGAAGGAGGTCGGGCCGTGACCAGGCGCCAGGATATTAAAAATAAACTTCAGCACGGGCGCACCGTAGCTCGGCACAGCAAGTCCCCTCCTGGGAGACTCCCTGCTCACTATACCTTCCTCAGTGAGGCCCCTCTCACCTGAAAGCCTTACTCATGTCCAGAGAAAGGGGGTGATCGTGTTCTCGTGTTCTTAACTAAGCTTTCTCTCCCCCATAAACTTTAGTTGCTCTGCTCTGCCCATTCCCTTCAATTTTATTATTAAAAACCATTTCCTGCTGCTTTCTGTTCATCTGTATAAGGAGTCCTCTGCTTGTCCCTTTGCAAATGGCCAGAGAAGTCTGTCCCACAAGGGAAATGTGCTTTGATCAGGGAGTATTCATGCTTCCAAATTCCCCTGGCACTTAAGGGATTTTTTTTTTTTTTTTTTTTAGTACTGGCCACATTTTTACCGACACCCAAGGCCATTGCTAAGGTGCGTTTCTAGGGCAATTGCAGGAAACATCTTCAAACATTTCTTGCTTTGCTTAAAACCTCTGGAAGAGATCTCTCTTCAGAGGTGTGGGTCAGTTTCAACCTCGTTCGTGTGGTGCTTTGGTTCGTCCTGAATGACAGCACTGCACGGAAATGACTACACTTGTTTTTAAGACAGAAACTAACGGGTTTCAACTCCACATCTGCTCCTGCTTCAGATCTCAGGGGAAGATCCAGGTTTTTCCCTAGTACATTAGCCTTGGAGCCGTCACCTCAAGTCTTAAAAGAACACGGTTCCCCTCAGGGGAATAATGAAATCACAGCATTTTGGGTGAGACTTGGGAGTTTAGAAAATCATAGGCTCTGAGTATTGTCTGTCCTAAGACTCCCAGATTGGGTCACCTTTTAAAGGCAGGTCAAAGTCCTTAGCACATCTGATACTCCCCTGTTTTGGGGACACCCTTACTTCATACAGCGTTAACACCAAACATCTTTTTGGAAATGATAGACGGCTCTGACCCAAGACCTAGTCCAGGACTCTGGTTGTAAATGGGACTCAAAAAGAGCACAGTGGCCACGCCCAGAAGGCTGACGTCTCCGGAGGTGGTCAGTATGCAGGGCTCACACACGTCGGGGTCACGAAACGATAGGACAGACCAGGAACAGAGAACATGCATGCGAGACAGCTGTGGATGGTTTTGTCCGTGTGGATATCGCCCAGACAGTTCCTCAGAGATGTGAGGCCAAACGGGGACCCCCTCGCATGCACGGGCACACTGGGCGGTTATTCGTGTTAGTCTGGCTTTCGTGATCAATGCAGCCCGTGTGTGTCTCAGGTTGTGATCTGACGTGCGAGTTTCAGTTAGAAGAGAACAGAATGCAGATGACTCCCAGGGCAGGTTTCGAATAGGTGTTTGATTTTACAGTGGGGAAGCTGTGAGCAGAGGCTTCCTTTTCTCTTTATGATAAGTGAGAAATGTTTTCACAAGGTTGTGACAGTCACAATATTAACTAATTATTTTGTCACCGCTCTGTGCTTAATTAGGCTATAATTTTATTTCCTTTGCTGTAAGGGTCAATCATGTGCTTCTCGATTACAAAGAGATCTCTAGTCATGGTAACTGCCAACTTCTAGCTGTGATTTCTTGTCCCCACTGCCCAGGGGGAGGGTCACTCTTAAACAGTGACACATCAACGATCCAAACTGCTTTAATTCCAAATTCTTAGAACTCTCGTTTCAGTTAAGTCCTCAATTTGCATGAATTTTATGAAGTGCTCTCATTGGTTTTGAGCAAACAGAACCACTGTAATGGATACATTTCTCTCTGTAGCCTTTCAGGGTTGCAAACAGATACATTTCACATTTTCACGGACATGACTCATTTTAGAGCAACTGTGGTTTTTCAGGACTACTGGATAAAGTTAAATAACAATGTTGCAAAGGTAATTTGCAAAACTGCTTTCTGGGAAATAATTTTTACGAACTACTGGGTAAAAATTCAAGTTGGCCCACTGCCCCGGGGCAAACGTGGTTTCACTATAGATGGCAGTTTGCAGGGCCGAGTTTCTCCAAGTGAAAGGTTAAACCAAAGGCTGTCCCAGTATCAAATCGTCATGTCAAGGCTGCAAAGAATGATGAATTCTAGAGGGCAACTGAGAACGAGAGCAAATCTCTCAAATGGCTTCGCTCGGGAAATCGGAGACAGGAAGAAACGAGTGGGCTCTAGGTGCCAGGCTGTGGTCCCAGGTGTAGTTACCTAATCAGAACAAAGAGTTTTACCTTCTGTTCACCAGCGCGGACGACATCATCAGCATCATGCAAGCCACATGACAAAGTCACATGATACGCACGCACATGATTGGTTGAAAGGAAAGTGGAGGAGGTCACATGGAAAATACAAAAAAATTAAAAACTGATGTAAACAATGGGCAGGGAAAAAAAATCAACAACAAAATCACAGACTAAATAAAAGGAGAAATCAAATTAAATTAGCAGCATATATAGGAAACATTGGGAGGACAAACTGCCCGGAAATAGGAGGATAATAAATCGATAAGGGCATTTGGTTAACGACACCAATAAGCATTAGATACAGTTGCAACACTGCATATTAATACATCAAGGAGGGCGTACGCTTGTTTGGAAATAGGGAGGTGGTTCTTTCAGGACCCGGAGGTCAAAGTCAATCCAGGAGACTGCTGAAGGAAAAGAAAAAAAAGCAAGTTATTATTCACAGAGTCCAGAAATGTCTCGGCATCCTTGGGAAACAAGGGCGATGAGAGAGAACATGGGTCATGCAGGAAAAGTCCCAAGACTGTGTGCCCTGAAGGTACAAAATATTGTATTATATGGAGAAAAGCCATTTCCTGTTTCACGTGATGCATATGGAGAGGGGGATGGGCTGAATAAGATCTGGGGGACACAGGCCGGAGAATGCAGTCCTGCAGGTCCTTTCTCACTCCCCTGTTCATCGACCCACATTATCCCGGAGCCCCCAGTGAGATACCCGAACTGAGCCACCTACAAAGGCGGAAGCCAGTGCAGAAGGGAACAGGTTTCCTTCTGGTGGCTGAGATGATGGCTCTGTTGACATCTGGCAATGAAACTGAACCCCTGGCCTCGTAAGCTAACACTCTGACGCTGAACAAGGGCCTGGACATTTGGACAATCTGGGTACAATTATTTCTCCAGACTTTTGGCTGCACCAATAAGATATGGATTTGACCTTGACAATGAAAAAAAAAAAAAAGGTTTTCTTGTTTGACTTGCTCTACATTCCTTTTTGTCTTGTATTTACGGTCTAATTCGTTACTGAATAACCTGCCTCGTCAAAAGGCATTTTGGGTTTCCTGCCCTGGATCAAGGGGAAGTTCAGGCTTTGGCTGGTTGAAGCCAAAGAGGGCAAAGAGGGGAGGTGGAGGTACCTTTCTGTTCAAAACACACCACTGTTTAGAAATACTGCAGGAGAAATCGTTTAGCCCAGTCACACATCCCTTGCCACTGCGCTGATAGAACCTGTCCGCCCTATTGTTCCAAACCACACAGGCTCTGGAACATTCCAACCAACAGTGCCCAGCTGGAATTATAAGCAACTGATCGGTTTCTCTTTTGGTCTTATCTAGGGTACCTTCATTCATTCATGAATTCATGATTATATAAGGATTAACACACACACACGGGCAAAAATAACAGAAATTTTTTTCAGCTCTACTGACTGGCTGATGACCACTACCTTCCTCTTTATGATTACGCTCATGGTAAATACAAGTCGCTGCCCAATTGTGACTGTCTTTCCTCATATCCCAGGATCCACTGGGACCTATAATTTTGGTCAGTAGTCAAGTGGTGCCCAAAACAAACAAACAAACAAAAACAAACTTTCTTCTCTTTTGATGTCACTACTGAGTATCTGATCCATGGACAGAAATGTGTGATGTTTAAAAATTAAACATATGTCAGGGAGGAACATCTCATTCCTCCTTAAGGAAAAATCTGGATTCTAGATGTCAGGGAGGACCAGTCAACCGTGGGACACATGAATATGACGCGAACCATGCGAGTGTTCTGTACCCTTCTCCTGCCTCGCACACACACCGCCCCAAGCTGGAAGGGACAGGAGCATGGCTGTTTGAAGAAGAAACGGTTAATTGCATTCCTTTCCCAAACACAGAACAAAACCAAACCAAATCAAACCAAAACCACAAACTCATCCTCTGAGTGAAACCCATGCGAGCACAGCTCATTGTCACCCGCTCAGCTCTGCTGACAAAATGAAACCTCAAAAAGCGTCAGGAATTAAAATTCATTGCAGCACACACACACACACAGAACACCAAGAAAGCAGACCCTCAGCTATGTTCTACAGTAGAAAAAAGAACCATTTTCTGCAACACGCATAACCAGGAAACTCTTTTCTTCTCTGTTCAATTATGTACCCGAAACCTTGGCCCAGGGAGCAGAGCGGGAGCTGTATTTCTCATACCGGCTTTCTGCCTTCTCCCACAGACTACTGCTCGATGGACGCGTGTCAGTTTTTTTCTGTGCACTTAAAAATATTATAAAACCTAAACCCCCACATGGCTGTGAACACCACTGTACACACACACACACACACACATACACACACGTCCGTGCAAGCGGGGGCTCCTGTTGACTTGGGACTTGAGGCCTAACCCACAAGCTCACCTCATTAGAGCCTCATAAAGGCCAGCTTGGAACGGGTCACCATTGCAATGAAGTGTGATGTTTTCCACAAGTCGGGCCCTGACTCTACCCTCTGCAGATGAATTCCAGAACTCGGATCTGGGCTCTCAGCACACAGTCTTGGGCGGGCCCAGCTCTGCTTTCAGGGGCCGCCATTTTCCTAGCGCTGAGGAGGAGGGCTGCGAGGAGGCCTCTCCCTCCTGGGGCGCTCTGTGCACTCCTCATGCCCCCTTGGCCCTGCTGCGAGGCCCCACAAAGCAGGGCAAGCTGTCCAGAAGGAGCAGCGACTTCCCTCCCTGACGCACCCTCCACCTCTCTGGAAGCAGCGTTCCCTCGGCTCCTTCCCTCGTCCACAGACTTGGCTACTTGTGCGTGTGTGCACGCTGGAGAGGGGACAGACAACAAAAGCTGGGAGGAGGTGCTTTTCTTTTGTCTCCTTAGTGTTTCTCTAATCCTATTCTCTTTTTTCACACGAAGGGAAATTTGGAAAATTCTCTTCATGCAGAATATTCTTCAAATAATCATCCCAGCCCTTCTGGTGGCGCTGGGTCTATTCTCCTAACCACGCAGGCAGCATGCTTAGGAAACCACACCAGGAAAGAGCCTCATGCATTCACAACGGTTACTTTCAATACAAGGGACAACGACGGGCAGCACTGTGACCCGGAAGTCAGCTCTGCGACAAGCAGCAATCTGGCCAAGGGCCACCATAACTCTGTACTCACTAGCCGGTTCTGTGGTTGTGAGGGCAGGAAGAGGCCAGGTTGCTATGGAAACACGAAAGGCAGACAGGCCATGGAAAGGTGAAGGAGAGAATGGAGATATAAATTATAGTCATAAGTAAATACAGGAGCGTGTTTATACAAGGGTGCATATGTGTGCATACAGAGAGATATATATAGAAATAGATATACACATAAAGAAAGAAGAGATAGTGAAGGGAATATTCTCTCACCGCCTCTTCCCCTGATTTAGCAATAGAAGTATGGATATTTTAAGAAAATTATCAGAGATGTTGCTGACAAGTTACTCTCATTCGGCAAGAAATAACATAACCCTCATTTACTCTAACCACAAATTCCAGCTACTACATGCTGGGCGCTGTGTTTTGTGTTTTTCATACTGAGTCTTTCATTTCCACAGACACCTACAAGAGAAGGAGAATCTGCCCTTCACTGGAGAGATGACTCTGGCCACGATGCTGGACACAGGAGTGGACACGGGATTTGAACCCACGGCTATCTCTGGTTCCCGAGCCTGGATGCTTGCTGCTAGAGCTATGGCCTGGAAAGCACCACGTGGGCGTGGTGGGCCTGTTGCTAAAGCCACACAGATGCGATAGGGGCTCCTGGCTCAGGGCTGGAGTCCCCTCCCGAGGTTGTGGGCCTGGTGGGCGGCACCACCCTGTGGCCCCCTGAGCGCCTGCTGGCCTCGGGCAGCTGCCACCTCCCTTTGCTCCCCTCCCCTCCCCGAGAGCTGGGTTCCAAACTCCACACCGTTGCAGGCACAGCGCTCTCTCCTGAGTCCCCAGGGGAACAGAAGGACAGGGCCACCAAATGGAACAAGACGGTAAAGGAGAGAGGCTCAGTGAGGAATGACGAGGCCAGAGTCACTGCCAGGCTTAGTGGTTCTGCTTTGGGGTGGGCAGACGCAGCTTGATACGTGCTGGAATGTTCTCTTACAGGGGTGGGTAGTGGGGAGGAGGGCGATTACTCATCCTATTTTATGGACGAGAATGACAAGGCCCACTTGGGAAGGGTTAATAATTTGCCGAGGCGCCTACCGCCAGGCACATCTGTAAGCAGACGCTGTTTATTTTCCTGCAAATATTTACGAGACAAGTATGCGTTTATGGAGAAAGCAAGAGCTACAGGCCTCACTATCTAATTTCGATGTCTGAATCCAACTGTGCCAATTAAAATGAAGGGTGAAAACACAACACCCCAAAGCATTTCTTATGACCCTGCAGAAGAGATATTTTTCTTGGCAAATTCCTTCGGTTTCTTCAAATGTCAGCTTGGGTCCAGCCCACGGAGAGTCCTGAGGACAGGGCCGGGCTGGGCCGCGCCAGCCCTGGGCAGCCCGACTGTGCGATTTTCTGTCCAGAGCCATGCCTGTCACTTGCCTCCTCCTCCCAGATTCATGGGAGGCCCCGTGCCTATTTCTCTTCTCATTTGCTTCTCTAAAACCCGGCCCTGCTTTCTGCCAACACAGTTGAATTATCACCTGGTGAAGGAGATAACATTACGCAGACCCACCGCGGCTGGTGGAAAGCAACCTGCAGAGAGACGGATGAAGAAAATGATACTCACTATCTGGAGGAGACAATGGAACAGGGGTGGAAGAGCTAGCGGGAGCCACTGAGGAAAGAAAAATGAAAGTGAAAAAAAAGGGAAAAAAGCTCATTGAAGCACATAGACACTGAATGAAAAAATAGAAGAGCCGCTCCGGGGGTGTCCGTGGCCGGAGCTGAAGCAGGGACAGTGAGGAGGAAGAACGCCGTGTGTGAGGGCAGGGGGCTTGCGGACCCACAGGGAGCTGGGTTCTCTGGCTTCAAGCCGGGGGCCAGTGTGCCTGCCAAGCCCCGAGTTCAGGTCAGGGACTGGGCCGGGAGCAGCTGCAGAGACCTCCAACCCTGCCTGAAACAAACAGCCAACTGGGCAGGACCAGCCGCCTCCACGGGATCCGATGTCAGGAGGACAGGGAACCTGGACCCCCGGGGGAGGTAGACGTGGGAAAAAGGAGGCTTTGGCTCTTCATGTGATAGATCTCTGCATGTGCTTCTTGACAGGCACATGTCTACACTCTGGGCACATACTTAGAACAAAGCCTGTGTGCCTCACTCTAATCTCAAGATCCCAAAGAAACACAAATAACCGTTCCACTTGACGTTCACTGCTGGGTGACGTCAGGACCACTGGGCATCCAGATGATACTGTAACTGCTGCTGCCGTCCCAAACCCTACAGAAGGTGATTCTCTGGGGGCAGCCGTGAGCGTGGAGACCCCTGCAAATAACGCTGAGTGTTGGTCTTGCTCTCTCGGAAGAAGGGATCGCTGAAGAGACTGGGACTAAATAAAGTAATGCTAACCCAACTTTCCGCTCGGAGGGCTGTTAGAAATGGCGCATCTGAGGCATTCTGGACACTGAATAGATCTTTAGTTTTTCACTGTCAGTTATTCAGAGGTTGTCCCATCAATAATCACAAAACAAAGTCTCCTTTGAGAGCGAGATGAACATTGGAAGAACGTCACTGTTATCTCCACCATTGCCTTGGCACACTCATAGTTTGGTCTTCCGTCTCTCTTCCAGATGAAGCATATGGGGCAAGGTGCTTGCTGAACTCACTCTGAGCTTGCTGTGATGTGATGGGCTGGTTCATTCAGGGGAAAGTGTATCTCTCTCTCGCTCCTTTCTCTTGTACTTTTCTTGGCTTGAGTCGTTTGCATCACTGTCCATATTATTCTGGCAAATTTATGTGTTTTAAATACAATATATTAGAACGTATTTAATTTATACTTGCAACATGCCATCTGGGGGCAAAATGTGAAGACAAAAAAATCTCAAGGTGCCTCCTTTGAAAAGCAGACAACTCCTTCATGATCTTTATCCCCTCCCTGCAAGAAGTTGTCTATTTTGCTTCATGGTTCAGAAGCGAATCAGGAGATGACATTCGGGCAACAAAATGAAGGTGTGTGGCTCGGTCATGGAGGAAAGGGTGCGTAACTGATGGTCACATCATGTCTTCAGGGCCTCAGCGGCTCTGATAGGGAAGCAGCCCCTCTTAGGGAAGACAGAGTCCGAGAGCTTTCCACCTAAAAGCTTCATGACAACACGCAGACATCCGGCCTAAAAATACATGAGCCAGGGACATTTTCCCAGGCTGGAGTTCTGGTTGTTTGTTTGGAGTCACTGCTCCCATGTGACCTTCACACACACACGAGTCGTGCACAAAGGAATCTTCAAACAGGTGAGCCCGGCTCTCTGACCCGGTAGCTCACCCCTTTGACATGGTCATGCCCCTGCATGTGGGTAAGTCTATTAAGAAACCAAGAAAGCAACCCCATTACTGGCACACAAGGAACTTGGAGTGATAAGCTAATGCAAAATCTACCAGCTCTCACCTATTGCCCCCTAACTGGGGTAGGGGTGGGGAGTAGGAGGGTCAAGGGTTGGGGGTAAGGGAGCCTGGCAGCAATGACTCTCTGTTCAGTATGACAGCTTATTGAGCCCGTACCTTCTCCCCCTTGGGGTGAGGGTGCCCTTAGGGCCCAACTCCAATGTCATGGGATCAGGCATGCATCAGCACCCCAACATCACAGGAGGGGGAAAGCAAGGTCAGCAGGCGAGACGAGCCAGTGTCAGAGACCGGCCTGGGCTCAGTGTAAGCATGCAGCTGACTTTATTTACCTAATTTCGGACAACCCTTGTGCCTTCTGAGGAATGGGAGTGAGAGCTCAGAGAAGTTCCGCCTGAAACGTGCCCTCCCTTCCCAGTAGCAGTGAGTGTGAGCATGGCGGTGTCCGACGCTAGAGCCTTTCCTCACTGTATCCTTCTTCAGGAGGAGTCTAGCCACCCCCTGGGCTAGGCCCTCACTTCAGCCCCTCTATGCAGGTCATGGGGGTACAGGAAAGACCATCACAACCAACTTCCATGAGCATATGAGTACGTGTGTGCTTTTAATCCGCTCAAGTTCTTGACAAAGGCAGTCAAATGTAAGGCTCTGCTATGACTCTCTTTCCTTAGCAGTTTGATTGCTTAGGCCATAACTTCATTAGATGGTCGAGAAAATGCTTTGCACGCCACTAGCGATGCGTGCTCCTGTGCCATTTGTGGCCTACTAGGAATGGGCCGCTGACCACTCACTCCGATTTCCAGAGGGGTTCTTGGAATCTTGGTGCACATAACAACAAGGTCTGGAGTTCTCTCTTTTTTAAAATTAAACATTGACTTTTAAAGCATCTGCTTAAGAAATTCTCACCTTTCTAGGGGCTGAACTGACAATGAGTGAAAACCACGGATGGGCTTTGACGTCTAAAGACCACTCACTCTGATTCAGTACTCGGCCCCCAGGGGCTGGTAAGAAACTCTGAAGGAAGCCTCATCTCGGCCTTGCTCTCCGCCATGTAACTAAGCCGCCGTTCCTTCACTGATCAAATCCGGAAGCAGGGACACCGAAGCTTCAATTAGGGATCCAGGAGGCAGGGGCTGTCAGGGTCTGAGTGGCCGCCCAGAGCAGACAGCTGTCAGTCTTGACCTGACAACGCCAATCCAGTCCCCAATCCTGACTCCTTCCAGAACCGGTTCATTCAGGAACCAAGTCTGCTGAGATCATGGATTTTGCACTCACTCAAAATCTCAGAACGCCTACACTGAGCTACTTAGTTTCTGCTGTTGCTGCAATATTTCTGAATAAATTTTAAAAAGATAAGCTTCCCTGAGTGCCTTTCAGGAGCTAGGAGCTTTTTATGAGAAGAGTGTGCAGTTTTCTGAATACCTTTCCTTCCGAGTCTCTCTGGGTAATGCTCCCCTTCACTATTTGCTCAGCCCAGGAAGTGAGAGGCAGGGCTCGGTGGCAGTGACCCTTGGGGACATCTTGCTGGGCAGGTCAGACCCTTTTGTGCCCCGTGGAACAGCAGGCTGGCCTCCTATAACCCTTGCTCCTTATACTTTTAATTTCCAGCTTACGCTTCCTCCCCATGGAGAATCCCCCTATGCTTCCGCTCAACGGTGAGGTTACTGAGTGGCCGGTCAGTCTTTCCCAAACAGGGACATGCATGTTGCCAGAACCTAGTGCGGAAGAACAGAACCGTCTGGAAGTGTGGGGTTAAGCGCCCAGTGTCTGCAGGACGCACCTCTGACCCGGAGCCAAGAGCCCACGCTATTCTCTACAACTGCAGCTGCCACTCGGGCCTCCCGGAGCCCTCCAGCCACCACAGGCAGAAAACGGAAGGGGCTCTGAGCTCAATTCTCTCATCTCCTAAAAGCAAATGGGAAAATCCTTTCAGCTGCTTTTTCCCAGAAGGGATTCTGAATCCCTGGTGAGGCGGTGGTCACGTTTCCAGAGTCCGGGCAGAAGGTGAGAGGGTGCCGCCGTGTGTGACTCGGAGACCCCCTGCAGACTCCCATCACCACGGGGTAATCGTCACACACAGAAATTAATAAAGAAACACAACTTCAAAGGACACAAAAGTCGCATGCTCTAGAACAGGGCGCGTGTTAGCCTCTGGGAGTAGAACCTACAGACATTGACGAGAGCACAGCTAGACTAAGGTCAGTGTGGTTAGGGCCCGGACGGCATCATCTACTTCAGCCTAGGGGACGAAAGAGGGACCAAAACTAAATTAAGAACTAGAACTAGCGGATGTTAACACCATTGGAACAGATAAGGGGGTAAGAAGAGGCACTTACGTGGAAGAGAGCCGTCTGCATTTCCCATGGACGGAACACAGACGAAAAGAAAAGACAAGAGACAGACCCAAGGGGGAGAAAAAAAAAGATGGAAAAGAAATGAATAGAGTCTGCGAAGCACACGGAGCTGGAACTCAAATCATCAAGTTACGTCAAATCCAGAAAGAAGCAATTCCTGTGGAAGGAAGACGAGGCAGGCCTCCTGTTTCTGGAAGAGGTGGGGGGTTGCCTTGCAGGCTTCTGGCTTCGAAGACAAGGAAGCGAGGGACTGCCCTGCCTGCTTGATAAGCCCGGCAATGAGAGAGGACCCAGGGAGCAGGGACCCAGGGAGCTCTGCACCGCTCGAGGAGTCTGGGTCTGTCGTACCTGCTCCCGCTGGACGGGTGCCCGGTCCTCCCAGGGCAGCAGCCTGGTGGGTCTGCAGAGGGGGTCCCCGGAGCAGGGCTGGGCCAGGGCAGTCGGTGGGACAGGAGGGAAAGCAGGGCAGGTGTGGTGTAAGGAAAGAGGGAGCGATGGAGGAAAGCAGACGCCATCCCGAGTGGAACAGGAAGAAGCGCTTCTCTCACAAGAGGCCAAAAGGGAGGGAGACCCTGATGCGTGCTCGTGGTGGGAGGGAGGAGGAGCGGGACGCAGAGGCCTCAGCCCTCCTTCCCCTTTCGCATTGCTGGGCGGGGGGGGTCTCGCTACTGCACGCACATCCCATAGCGGTCTCCTCTTTTCTGTGATACAATCTCTCTGCTGCACCAAAAATCCCACAACTAATTACACGACCATCATCGTCTTTTCCCTCTTCCTTCAAGTCACAGGGTGCTTTAGGGCCTTTGTGACCTGCATCAAAAAGCAAAATCTGCCAGATCCCTTCACAACACGCCGCCGCATCCCTGGCCTGGTCCCCTTCAGGAGGCGCCAGTGATTTCCTCCCTGGCTGCGATGCTAACAAGCGGGACCAGCTACTGCGACAGCCTCACCAAGCTCTTTGGGAAAAGACTGCATAAAAGGGGCTGGGGACCAGCCGTCACTGAGGGCCAGGGGGCTAGGAGGTGAGCCCTCCCTGAGCAGAGCCATCTGAAGCACAAACAGCTGGATCCGAACAGAGGATGGGGCAGCTCGGGGTCCCCTCCACCCCCCAGAAGACAGTGGGTCTGGGGAAGAGGCCAGGCGCTGCATGTACTTACGAACTGGCTGCGTCTTGAACTCGGAGGCTGTGCTGATCTCACCCAGACCCTTGCCGTTGAGGGCCGCCAGCCGCACAGCGTACGTGGTCTCAGGCTTCAGGCCCACGATGGTGACGATACCTTCCATGTTGGCTGTTGTGAGAAGAGGAGAAGGATCACCAAGGAGGGAAAGCCTATCGGCGTAGTTGCTGTGGAATACAACGCGGCGGGTCCTCGGACGCTTCCACCTGCTGTCGCCACGTGATCCAGCAACTGCTCGTCTGGGGATACACACAAAAGCTTTGAAAACACGACCTGGACCGGATACCTGGTGCCCACGTTCACTGGAGCATGGCTCATAACCTCCAAAAAGTGGAAATGACTGCCCTGTCCATCCGTGGGGGTGACTGGGTGCCCAGAATGGGCTGTGGACTCAAAGGAGAATCAGTCAGCCTTAACAAGGAAGGAAGCTCTGACACGGGCTACAGTGTAGATGAACCCCGAGGACGTCAGCTAAGTGAAATCAGCCAGACACAAGAGGACGACGATGGTATGATCCCGCTCATACACGTCCTGGGGATAGTCAGCTACCCAGAGACGGGAAGTAGAATGGCTGTTGCTGGGGCCAGCAAGAGGTGGGACGGGGAGTTTGTGTTGAACGGGTGCTGAGTTCAGGATCACCAGAAAGTTCTGGAGATGGATGGTGGTAACGGCTGCACAGTAATGTGAATGTACTTAATGCCGTGTGTACTGTGTACCGAAACTGTGCACTGAAAAGTGGCCAAAATGGTCAATTTCAGATTCTACGTATTTTGCTACAACAAAAATAAAACTAGAAAGTTCATCATACTTGAATTTAAAAATATAAACATTTTTTATTTCATCCAGCTGTAGCCATGACAAAAAGGAAAAAAAAAAAAAGCCAGATTGAACCATGGGACCAACTCGCCATGAATGTGGTGTGAGTTTTCAGAGGAAGTTAGGGAGGTAAAGAGGTTGTCTTCTTCTGGCTCCAATCCTGACTCACAGAAATTCCTCCCAGGCCCCGTCCCCCCAAACTGAAAACAATGATGAAAGCGTCCTGGTGAAACAAATTCTCAGTAAAACCGGGTTGGGAGGGGGCTGCTCCATCACCACAGACAGGACCAGAATTAAGACTTTCTACAGAAACAAAGCAAGCTTCACAGACCTGGTTAAACCCCAAATGGAGAGTCAGACACAGTTATACACTCAGTCCTTGGGGCAAAATGGTCTGGGCTCAGAATCTTCAAACTGCAGGCATCCAAGGGTCACCTTCTGAACTTCAGGTTTGGAAATATATTGCAGCATGGATTTAAGAGCAGACTTTACTCTCGGGCTGTTCGTTATTTGGTCAACACTGTAAGTACATGACAGTCCCTGAGTCCACCAGGGAGGACAGAGGGTGGGAGATGGCAGAGAACCCGCAGCGCCGGACCCCCAAAGGTGCAGAGCAGGGGTGGCCGGACTCCTCTGGGTGTGCCCAGCACCTAAGCAGGGCTTCTGCTTGGAGCGTGCTTGACACCGCCTCGCCCACCTTGGCATGGCCCCGGGAAGCAGGTCCTCGGGTACCAGGGCACAGAAGGCCAACAATTCTAGAGGAGATGCGAGCGCGCGAGGGACGGGGATGGGCTGCGGCCCAGGAGATGAACGGCTGGCAGGGCTTGGCCTGTGGTACCCTCAGCAGCAGACAGCGGTGTGCTACGCCACCCCCATTGGCTGTCAGGGTGCAGTGTCTGCCCAACACCGAGCAGCCCATCCTCCTAAAGGGAGTGCCCGCTCTCCCCCACTTACCTTCTTTGGCATCATACCACTTGAAATGCCACACTTCCTCGCCCACGGCTCTCCACTCCGCCTTGTATTTGAGGATGGGCACCCCACCGGTGGCCTCGGGCTCGTCAAACTGCACCTGTGCTGTGCTAGAGTATGGCTCCACCTGGTCGATGGACGGCGAAGATGGGGTGTCTGCGGGGAGGGCACAGATGGAGACCCTGGTGAGCCCCACCAGGTCCGGTACAGCACTCTCAGCCACAAGGCGAGTCTCTCGTTTCTTGGGATTCTTATCACCTAGATCCTGTCGCCCAGCCCACCTCACCATATGATTGTCTCCCCGAAGGTCCTGTGCCCACACCCTCCAGGCTCCACAGGCTCCCTGCTTCCTGACCCTCTCTCTCTGTCTTTGCCCTCCCCACCCCGGTCCTCTCTTCTTTCACTCTCCTGGTGTCACCGAAGGGCATGGACCAGGCCAGCAAGGGGAAGGGTAGTGCAGCCATGAGGGGGCTCACCTGCTTGGACAAGGATGAACTCCAAAGACTCCTGTCCAATGCGGTTCACTGCTGTACAGTTGTAATTTCCGAAATCGTTTTCGGAGTCTGGGGTCACCTTTGGAAAGAAGGAACTCGTGGGTTCTGAGTGTCCCAAGCAATGGCCACCAACTCAGATCTTTATTTATTGGACGAATAAGAAAAGAACCAGGAAAGCATGAACCATGAGCTCCAGCCCAGCCTGAAGCCAGAGAGAACTGCCACGGGGCCAGGGAGAAGAGGCACTCTTGGCCTCCCGGGCCAGAACCTGGCCCCAGGGAGAGAAAAGGGGCAGGGCTGAGGCTCAGTTTCTTCTGTAGCCGATGGCTCCCCTGGTCACGATGCCAGAGAAGCAAGCGAGAAGATGTTAGCTGCATAGAGGAGCCTATCTGGAGTCGGACGGTCCGTTCTCCCCACTCTCCTGCCCCCCGCCCCGACTCACCTCCAGATAACTGGCGGAAGGGGTGTTGTAGATCTTGATATTGCTGTAGTTGGAGCTCGGCAGCAGCTGACCGTCTCGAAACCACGAGATGGTGGCACTGGGGTAGGCAAATACCTCGCATGTGATGTTCACCTGGTTCCCCTCCCACGTGTACACGGCCACGGGGCCCTGCAGCTTGGGGGCATCTGCAAGGAACCACAATGCCTATCAGGAAGACCACGACTACATAGGAGCCCCGCACGCCCCGTCTCCCAGCCCCTGGAGGGCGGGTGCACCCCAAACAGAGCCAGCGCTGGGATGTAGTGAAGGTCAGGCTGGTTCAGCGGTCCTATGAGCTGCGTGGGAGGACAGAAGGGCTCGTGAGCTTGGGACAGTGTCAGGGGATGACTTGGGGACAGAGCTCTGGAATGGCTCAGGCAACTGCCACCGGAGTGTGAGCAGAGCCAGTGGGATGCAGCTCGGGTCCTGGCTGCCGTTGTCCCCTTTCTCAGCCCGACGAGCACAGACCCCTCCCCTCATCCTTCCACAGCTGCGGCTCACACTGCACTTCCAGGTACATGGACTGGGAGTCCTGGCCGATGGTGTTGCTGGCCGTGCAGACGTACTCTCCCGCGTCCGTGTACTGGATGCTCTTCAGGGTCAGGGACGACACGCGGGCGTGGCTGTGCACTACCAAGTGCCCATCCTGAGTCTGCCGGGAGGGAAGAGAGTGCGTGAGAGCCGACGGCGGCGCAGGGGGAGGAGACCAGGCCACCTCTTGTCTGGGACCAGTCTCACCTTCTCTCCCCAAGCTGTGCCCGTGTCTCTTACTTACGGTCCCAGCTAGTGTGGGAGGCTCTGGAGAGCGCCACGGGAACTCGAGTGCATCCAAAATAGAAAATGGGACCCAGTTCATGGGAAGCAGCCTAGACTCTGTGCCAAGATTGGTTCGGGGCAAGGACAAGCAAGGTTCCCCAAGACGACTTTGTTTGGCACATCTAAGATGGAAGCAAAAGCCCTGGCCAGTGGATGGTCCAGCAGCAACAGCTCTGCGTCCTGAGACTCTGGGAAACCTGCGCCCTGTGCTTTCCTTCCAGGCGTCTGCCCATCTGGCAGCTCCATGGTGCACGCATGCATAATGGGAAATCAGAGTGCGCCAAGTGCAGACACTTATACAAGAAACCTATATTTCTGCAGATGCCTCGCCTTCCTGAAGGCTTAAAAGTGAAATAATTTCATTCAAGAGAAAGTCCAACAGCTCGGTGGTGAGGAGCTGTTGAGCTGGAAGTGAGGGTCCCTGGGTCCCCTCTCCAGGGACAGTGGCACAGAGTCCCAGGCAGCCACCACCAGATTCTGCATTCCAGCCCTTGATAACATAATTGGCTTCCCGAGTCTCTGGAATTCCAGTGATTGGTCAAAAGGGGAATAAGCCTGTGATCCCTAGGCAATGGGTCCTGGAATATGTCCAAGGGGCTCCTGCCTTGATGCTCAAAGTGAAATGGCTGCCAGCCTAGGAAAAATCTGGGCGCGTTGCCCAAGGTCAGATGCTCAAGAAAGTTGGTAATCTGAAGAAGGAGTCTCGCTCCTCGTAGGCTGGGCCACGTTCTTATCTCTAGCATATGATATACTGTGGAGAGGGCCAGGGGAGCGCTCTCCATATGGCACCTGTCGTCCATGGGGCTGGGCCTTTAAAGAATGAAAGAACACCTGTTTCATTCAGGTTCTTCTGATCTGCTGGTTTGGAAGCCCGAAACCCAGAATCGCAATGTCACACACAGCCGGTTTGGGCAGCTCAAAAACAAGGTTCCATGGGCCTTGTGGGGCAGTCTCCACAGACCTAAGGGACCCAAGAAGTCCCTCTGACCATCGCTGATGGAATTAATCCACTTCAGGCATTTAAGCCCCACTGAGGTAGGTATCTGGAAGCTGGAACACCAGTGCAGGCAAGGAGGCAGACAGCTGAGCAAAATCACCACTGCCTACGGGCCATTCTGCTTTCAGAGGAGCGCCCGAAGCCCAGGCTCTCACCCCATCTGACCTGTAGGTCTGCAAGGCTGACTGGCTGAGGAGATGCTACACATTAGTGAGAGGTGACCACAGACAGGTGTGGAGCACTTGACTAGAAAGCCGTGACACATCGCAAGGTCTCTGGATCCTGGGACCCCCTTTATTGTGGGCTGACAGGGTTGTCCCAATACACCCCAGTGGCACTTCCATGAGCCATCCAAAAATGAACCCATCAGTCTAAGCGAGTGGCATTGAGGGCATCCTTGCAAATACCTCTAGAGGGCTGACCTGACCGGTTTGCCACTCCTTTGTGCCCCAGACACAATGGGATAAAGGCAGAAAAGGCTCGAGATCTACCCCCTGCCCTTCTGGTTATCTCAGTGAGAACACAGGTTCAGCCGACAGTGACACCGGCCAGCGGCTGAACTATGATCGTGTGTCATACAGATGAGCTTGTCCTGGGCTCAACACCCACAAACATGGAAAGCTGACCAGATCATTGGGAAGTCAAGAGAACATTTCCACAATGGAAGCGATATTGCAGCAAAAGATGCAAAGAGGGTCATGTAGGGAAGAGGAGGACAGTAACAACAACAAAGCAGGGCATGACCAGTCTACTCAGAATGTTCTAGAAAGTGATTGAAGAGAAGTTTGGGAAGTGGTTTCATTGACAGCCATGATTTCCTCCCCTTCTAGGTGGTCTAAATTTCTGTGTGTGGAAAATTTTCTCATTTCATGGTGTCAAGAGGCCAGGAGACAGTCCTCTACACAGAATTCTTGTTTCGCGGTGGCTCACGACAGGATTGGGAATGGGAATTTGTCAGATGCCCAGTTCGCGCTCCAAGGGGAAGCGCACAGACTTCCAGTGTGATTAGACTGTTTCCCTCTGAAACGTTTTACTGTGGCACCAGGACAAAGGCAAGGAGTGCCAGCTATGAGCCATCCAGGTACGGGTCCTGCTGACAGTTCAGCCTTGCAGAGGAAGCGGAGGATCTCTGGGCAAGAATGGAAGGACGGCTGGGACAAGGAGACCCTGTTTCGCAAAAATAGCATGTAGGGCAATTACAGTTACCTTCTCATCAAAACATTTTTTGCATCCCTTGTTCCAGGTGAAAGTGCTAATTTTCCGAGCTTACAGAACAAAACTGGCCATAGCCCAAGCCTTCTCTGGAACTCATCTGGACTTAACGGTCTTTGTCTCTGAATGAGACAAATAGGAAGGAATGGAACTTCTGAGCCCCAGGGGCGGCATTCACTTGAAAGTCAATTACATCCAGAGTGAGATACTCAAGGTAAGGATACTTCTGGAGAACGGAAGTGACTTGTCTGCTTTCCTGGGAGGAAATCTATTACTTCTACTTATAATACTAGTAATTCTCCTACCCTCCCTTAATGCTCCCTGATGAATCTCCCTCCCCTTCCAGCCAGGTCCACATCAGAATGACAGGGGAAGATGCAGAAGGCCAAGCAGAATTAGATCTGTAGTTGCTCAGAAGCGGGTGATAATGAACCCTTCTTTCTCCCTCCCCCAATCCCAGTGGGTCCGTGACTTTGGGGCAATACAACACTAGGATGGGACAGCACGGGGCGATTTCAGCAAGATGCGCACTTGACTACGGTCCCCATGACAAGGAAGTAGGTAGGATACGAAGAGAGCTTATCAGACACTGGGTTTGATCACGACCGCGTGTTAACGTGCAGAAACTAAGATCAGTGCCTGGGGACAGGCAGTCAACTCTTCAATATTAAACAGCATTAAATATTTATAGCCACGACCTGAACACAAGAGTTATGTGTTCCGAATAATTATCATTTCTGGGAGACCAAGAGGACCGGGTTACCCGATTAGAATATAGTGTATAGGATTCCCGTAGTCTACATTTATACTATTACAAGATCAAAATTTCCTCTGGAGAAGAGACAAAAGCTAGTTTTTAAAGAAATACTTGTGGATTGGATCCTCAAACCCCACTGGAAGCATACTGGTTCTTATTTCACTCTCTGTCACTTAATCACACAAATCAGTGAAAACAACGATAAGCGTGATTATAATTAGGGTCTTGGGTGGGTAACATTAAAATCTTAAGATTAATATTTAGCTTCAGTTTTCAAACAAAGTCCCACATTCCCCGAGCTGAAGCAAGTAGTCGGAGAAATCTCAAGGGCTAAATGCTATGGACTTCTAAAAAACATACAACCGCTTGTGCCAAATCGTGCTCATCTCATAAATTTAATGCTCTGTGAAAGTGACACACGTGTGTTTAGCAGTTTGGGCAAACCAAGGAGAGATGTCGTCTGCATTGCTTTGACACGAAATGGGATGTGATGTGATCATTTACCGAGACCAATCATTATAAAACAAGCGAGCAACAAGATGAGTTGAGCTGGGAAGGGTTGAGTGGGTTTTTAGACCACTGACTCCATGACTTTATGACCCAAAGCCCCATCAACCAGGTGAGAGTCAAAAAAAAAAAAAAAAAAAAAATTGTCATTTCAAAATGCCTGGCCTGGGAATTGGAGCGATTTATTTCTGTAAGTATAATTACCTGGATGTGATTTTTACCAGCACCAGCAAGAGAATAAGATCCAATTTTAAGAAGTAATAAGGATTTTGTTCATCCACTCCCAACACAGCTTGCTTGCTCACCCTAGAATGCCACTATTGCTAAGTAATGTCTACCACTATCGACCTATTCTTTAATCTAACTCTAGGACTAATTAGTTTAGCATGTCTGGTTATTGAACTGGAATGGTGAGTTAAGCTAGAATGCTTTCAAAAACTAAAGACTGGCTAGTGGTCAGGTAAGCTATACCTCTTGCTTCTCTGGTCGAGTCCACGAAGCCTGGAGAGAACAAGATATAAAACACAACAAGAAAGCAGTAAAATTTTACAACATGTTGCTTCAGAACATTGATGTATAACACTGTGTTCCGTGCACATGCAGCTGCTTTTTTTAACTCAGAACTTTGTCCAAGACCCACTTTCAATGGTGTGTTTATCACCCACTTTAAGTTAGGAGGCAGTTCATGTCCCCCCCCCTTTCCGCACATTATGATGTATCATTCAAAGGAGAAGTCTTTCCTAATCTTTGGTAGGCATACACATGGACACCAGCAGACGGGTTCAACTGCTTCTGTTTTAAAATGTCTTGAGCATTTCTCGTCATATTTGAGGACATCCCTAATACGAACCACATAATCTAGAGATAAATGTAGAGGGTAGGTTTCCTCCTTTGGATTCTGTTAGACAGTCGATCGCAAAACAACGAATGCCATTTTGTGCTCATGCATTTTTCTAACTCGTTGCATGCATGCTATTAAAAATCAAGTTTGTGTCTTAAAAAAAAAAAAAGGAACTAAGAAAGGAGCAGAGAGGTATATCAGGAATGTTGAGCATGAATTCGTTAAAGTTGTGGGGCAGAAAACTTTCAGGCCAGCACACTCTGCTGTGGCCAGCTCCAGAGGAACGCCCAGACGGCATGGGGGCTTGAGCGTGCACCGCCGTCACTCAACACGGCATTCATGAGTCAGCTCAGAAGCACAGAGGCTTGGGTATTTTCCTGCCCACATTCAGATATTTTACTTATCCAGCACTTGGGAATCTACGATGCTGACGGCGTGTCTGTTTTCATACCCGGATTGAAAAACATCATACCTGCATTGTTCTTTTTATTAGACGGCACAAGTGCCTGGTTGTCCCTGATGTTCAGATAGAGAAAGGAAAGAACAGAGGCCAGAGACACAGCGATGCAATCCAGGAAACGCAAATGAGTTAGCGAACATTTAGTAAGAGCCCACTAAACGCAAAGAGCTTTTGGGAGGAACGAGGAGGGAAATGTTGGATGATGTCATGTGATGTTGAAATGAAGAAAAAAGTGAAAACAGAGGAACGAGCATGCAGAGACCAAAGGGACAGTGGGCCAACATGTCAAACGTGGTTGCCAAGTTCACATCACCGAGAAGCTTGTCTGTCACATGCCAGGGCTGTGTGAATCAAGATTGTTTTTTAAGGGCAATATCGTATGGAGTTATTTGCTTTTCAAATCTGAGTCTTCTTGTTTCTCTCCCAGATCGCTATGGTTTTGTGGCTTTCAGAATAAGTATTTGCTAGGAACAAGACGTTTCCGGTAGCCTGACCTCTGGCCTGTGTGCCTCAGGGAATGGTGGGCTATACCCTGGCCCTGACAGCTTGGTGATGGGGTGTGGCTCAGGTGAAGACAATCTGATACGAACACACAGAAACACATTAGGATAGGACTGGTCATGCTCCAGAAATTTTAAGTTCCAGGTTCTTTTCATATGCACATTTGATGACCTCACACACAAGTCTTTAGGAATGTGTAAATAAACTACAAGAAGCCCCCTACCGTTGTCCTCAAGTGTCCTCTACCTGTGCCCCCAGGCAGAATATGCCAGACTCTAACTGCTCAATACAGGCACCCTTTCCAGTGTTTATACGTGGGCACCTAGGCTGTACAGAAGAGGAATTCCTCCCGGTGACAGAGAGATCCAGTTTCCAATGAATCCAGAATTTCAAAGCTCTCTCTTCTTTGTGGCATTTGTGGGATACTCCACCAGCTAAAGACTCAAGGCTCATGAAATTCCATTTTTTGTCTATCTCTTCTGATCTCAACTCTTTGCCCCTCTTCTTTTCCTTAAATATTAAGGTTTCATATGAATTTCTTTACCAGTCAATGTTCAAATAAGCACACAGCAAAAGTGTTCTGCTAGCGACAGATTTTGCAAATCAGCCTCCAAAGGTCTCGCTTAGTATATAAATGGCACCTGGAAGTTAGTCCCAGTCACTCACATACCTGGCAATGTTTAAAATGAGTCTAGGGAGGATGAGCGGTGGGAGAATGGGGGTGGGCAACCTTTCTTTGCTCTGCGTTATCACAAGGACCTCCAGACACATGGGTCAAACCAATCCCCGTTACGATGTTCATAGATGGTTTGTCTTCTTTTTGGCCAACATAATAGAGATTAAGGAATGGATTAACTTTCAGACAGATGATCTACCCTAATGGTCTTTATGACCCAAATTTAGCTTAGCTCTTATCGGCTGGTGAACAAAACCAACCCAATTATGACTGAGGCTTAGCCGACTGACCAGCAGCAGTCTCCAAGGAGCAGCTGCGCTCCACCTAGAGACACGAGCGGGCAGGGTGTGGCAATCAGGCTCAGTGACAGGCTTTTGCTTGCTCCCCCCCACCACTTTTTTTTTTTGAAGAGGAATATTAGGATCCATTAGAAAGTTGCTAACTCTGTGCTTAAGGTTGGAAGCCTTTTCTCTCCTCTTAAGAAGAGACACCCCTACCTAGGCTTAGTTAAGTCTAGACGAATACTAGACTTAACTAAGCAATGAAGCAAAAGACCGAGCTGTTCTAACGAGCTTATACTGTAACCAACTTTACTGAAGAAATCATTGAGCCTTCCACAAATGTCATCACAATCCTGAGGAGCACCGTGGTGGTAGGGGCTCCATCCGAGCCAGTGACCCAGAGGAAGTCAAGAGAGCATTCTAAGGGCTCTGCACTTGACCTTGTCCCAGTTGACATTTTTATCAGCGGCTTGGACAAAGATGTTTCATGCAAGTGTCCATGCAAGACTGGAGGCAACAGCTAATACCGATGCTGGACTGGGGAAGGGTACCGAGCTGCCTGCCCTTGGGCCTTGTGAAGTGGGGGTCACCACTCTTAGACCTCATTACTTTAAAAATACATACACAAAACCGGGGTGGGGGGCAGGGTGGGGGTGGGTCCACGTGGCTTGAAATGCCCGAGACTTCCAGACCTCTAAGGACAGCTCTGAGGAAAGCCAGGAAGATGGACTAAAATGTTTCTGAAGGCAGAAAGAGTTTGTATATGTGGCACTGGTGGTCGTCAAAATGATTAGAAGTGGCTGCTGGCACTGAGAGGGAAGGGGACCGGTAGTACCATCCCAGGAAGGGAGAGCCTTCCCCAAGGAAGGGCTGCAACGTCGGGCTGCAACAAACAAAACAATTTTTAGCAGAAATACAAAATTCTGCATTTTTGGTGAAGCAATCAATTGTGTAAGAACAGGACAAGGGGGTGTGTGGCCTCAGTGCTGTCTGTGTAAAAACGAGCTGAGCGTTTTAGTTGACCACAAGCTCAAGAGGAGGCGAGAGATTGAGAAATGGCGACAGCGCTAACACTTCAGCTGCCTGACGGCGCCCAGAACAGGGAACCATCCAGAACAAAAGAGCAGGTCACTGCATGGAAATCTGCATTGGCTCCACTGGCTCCACAAAACATTAGGGGCGCGCCCGGGGACTGAAACTCTCTGGGACAGGGCCACCAGGAAGCACAAGAGGTTGAACCCACGGCATGGGAAATGGAGAAGACCAGTGAGTGTGTCTAAGGGACAGAGAGTGGAAGCTCGTGGAAAATCCAAGAGTTCTCACCCAGAGGACTGAGGGGCAGAGGTGGGAAGGCTGAGCAATGGGCGGGGAAAGGAAGACCTTCCGGATCCAGCTGCCTAGAGAGGACAGACACCGTCACCCTTCAGGGAGGGACCTTTAGGGCAGGTAAGCTGCAAAGTGAGTGCCGGCTGAGACTGGACAACCTCAAACGGGACCCTCCTTCCCAACCTCTAGGATCCCAGCACTGTGTGTGGTCTAATTCTCAGGACCCTTCCTGACCTTAACAGGTAGATACAATCATCTGTTTTTATCTGCTTCATGGACCATCCTGACTTGAGAAAGGACATTGTTTTCTTTCATGACTATGACACTGTGCCTCTGATCATCTCGATCCCTGATCATATACGATGCCCCTTCGGATGGGGGAGAACATGAGGGGCTGCTGCCAGATGCAAGTGAAACTGATTACCCAGAGTCCGGCCAGCATGAGCCGGCCATCTTTGTTCTCTTAATTATGAGCTCTTCATGGCGTAAGATGGACATCAAGCCTCTCTGGGGTTAATATATAACTAATAGAAATGGCAACTTTCCTACGTAGGGTTTCATTTCGGCAAATATGTTAATACGGTGTCATGGCACTAGCCAGTCTAGAGGGCTTGAGGACTTGTTCTAACATGGATTCACCCACGTTCCAGTAATGTCACTCTGAGTAAACTTGAAGGCAGTCCGTAGTAAAAGAAACCACAATCCAACCTATGTGGCTGGGCTTAGATAATTATCCCAGATTGAGACAAATGGTCTACACTAATAGCTGAATTATGCAACCCTCCTTGGTCGGAGATGATCTCGCTGGATGCCTTTTGTATCAATACTTAGTAAGTATGAGTGTGGACTGGTGCCTGGTTTTTTGTTCTCATTCTGTAAAAATGACTTTACAGATACAGGCCAGAAGTGCCCACCTATGAAAGAACTTAGGGTAGGCACAAATCTTAATAACCCTTCTGGTCTAGCTTAGCTGTGAAGCTATTCCTAGAAAAGACATCGAATTTAAAAGCATCATTCATCTGGGATAGATATTATTTCTGTCCTTCCCTGTAGGTCAGTGATATACACTGGGTCGTTCTGGACAAATCACAAGCCTGATGTAGAAATATGTGCCGAGCCACAGCCCTATGGTTTAAGCCCTGAAATGTACATTCAATCCACGTAACACACATGATGGGAGCTGAAATCTGAGCTTAGGGTTTAATTCCAATGTTGATAAAGAAAGTATCCAAGTAAACACCACATTTCTTAATCCAGTTGGTTTCCACAATATCGAACAGCATATGCGAGTTTCAAAAATACTTAGCAGTTCCTTGAGCTTTTGTTAAGTTGAATTCAACTGTGGAGTTAAAACTTGCAAAAAATAATGGGCTTTTTGGAACAGCAGTTTCTGTTCCTTTTGATTTCATTTTGTCTTTTATTCATGGGGCAGAAACCAGATCTTCAAGTTCAAATCCCAAATGTGGATCTGCTCTGTCACCCTATCTCTTTTTTGACTTTGAGTTTACCCTCTGTAAGGATTTCCTTTAGGCAGGCAGAAGAGTGAAGGTCTATCAACTGTGACATTGTGGTCAATAAGCAATCCATTATAAATGTTCTTTAAGGCCAAGGCCATTACTCCTGACCAGGTGACAAAGCTCTGGCCAACTAAAATGAAGCCCTATACTACAGGGCATATGAGATGAGATTGGAGAAGTACAATAAGGGGGTTTAAGTTGCTTTAAAACGAAGCCTCTTCTTTCTCTTGCTTTTGGCCCACTCAGGAGCAAAGGGCTGCTTGATGTGGGGATACCTCAATCCGTACATACTGTCAATGATAATGACAGCTTTCCGGTGGCCTATAAATCTATATGCTTTAAAGCTGAATCTCCCCAGTCATTTCAAACTACCAGGAAGCCTGCTACCATGTGCTACTGAGAGCTGAAGCTGAGTGCTTAGAATGTAGTGGAGAACCCGGTGTGATCATCATCATGAAGAAACTGCTAATTATTTTTGCCTTCAGAACAAAATGATATCCAAATGTGACCGGAAATACAGGCAGACACAAAGGCAACCAAGCTTTTGTGCATAAGTGCATGTACAGCGTGAGGCTACGAAACACAAGGAGAATTCATAGGGCTCATCCCGATCCCTGCTATTTCCAGGACACATTCCCGTCAGGACTCTTTAGAGGATGAGAGCTGGACCCCCAAGCTCTTGGCTTCTCCCTGCTCCTCAGAGCTCCGTAATCCTGGGTTTGAAAAGCACTCCCTGCTTCCTCCCCAGAACGTCTAACTTGACCACGTCCACAAAACTCACAGCCTGGCAGATCTATGCAGGAACCTGTGGCCCTGCCCCTGCACAGCCAGCAGGCTGGGGGATGGAGGCCGTGGAACCTGGCGTGGCCTCCGGGGCCCGCATCCCATCTTCCGGCTCCCCGAAGAGAACGGGGCCTGGGCAGACATGACCTGCTTTGAGCCTGCATTCCATGACCCTGAACTCTTGGTGACGTCATACCTTTTCTTCGCTGCTGATGTTCCGGGTAGAGGTCCTCCAGGTGATGGTGGGAATGGGGTCTCCCGAGGCTTCGCAGGTCAGAGTGACTTGTTCCTCCAGCTCCATGGCAGTCTGGTTCTCCACGTAGGTGATTTTGGGTTTTGCTGAAAAGATAAGACATGTGTGAGTTTGTCTGATTTTTTTTTAGTTTTCTGGGTTTAAATTCAGCCATGTGCCCACTCATCAGGTTACAGACTTACGAAGTATAAGACCATATTCTAGGTGTTGTGGGAGCTACAGAACTGAATCCCCGACAGACGTACACTTGAGTAGGTGCATGACATCATCAGTGTGCGAGCAAGAAACACAAGATCCTAGAGAAAGAGCACTCAGGGCAGAGGGTAGAGAAGGCGAGGGCAGAGGTTGAAGCCTTCATGAGAAGAAAGCTTTCGGGCTGGGCCATGAGATCTTCAGTACGTGGAACTTTGGGATGGGGAGAGTCATTCTCAGTGTAGAAAACTGCCTGACTGGAAGCAAAGAAGCAAGGACACGGGAGGAGGGCAGTGTGATGGGGGCCGGTGTTGGCGTATGGCGGTGCGGTGCGGGGAGGTGCCCCAGCCCGGGCGCAGGGTCATGGCCGCCTGGTTATGGCGCTTGCTTTGAATGGTCTCCGGGCACTGACAGAAGCCCACTGGCGGTGTTTGATCAGAGGACTGAAATGATCATTTGTACTTCAAGAAGCCTAATCTACGAAGACACTCTAGATGATTGAGAAGAGGGGAAACCTTGAGGTGAGAAAACCAATTTGAAAGCTCTGACAGGGCCCCAGAGGTGGTGAAATAGAGTCCCGAACTGGGTGGTCCCAGAGGAGGGGCAGACGGGGAAGGGCGGCTTGGAGAGAGATGCTCACGAAAGGTTTCGCTCGAAGTGCCAAATGAACAGAGGGCAAGGATCGAAGGAAGGAATGAGAAGGAGTTCAAGGGACTCTGAGCTCCTCAGTGGCTGGGAGAGCTGTGTTAGCTTTGACTAAGCAAGGAAATGGGGCGAGAGAGGAGTTGGGGGCTGCAGAATGGGCTGGGGTGGAAAGATAAGATGGGTTCATTTCCAAATGTTTTGGGTAATGCCAGAAAACACGAGCATTCAAAAGTGGAGTTAAATGCTAAAACATTAGAGAAAATTGACTTTTCCTGATTTAAAACAATTATACTCTGAAATTGCAAAACCTTCCACAGAAGAGAAAAGATAACACAGCACAAATGTAACTTATTTCGCTAATGGGGAAAAAGACGAGGCGAGATAAACAAACAAAAAAAATAAATAAATCAAATTTATGGATAATTTTTGAAAGAATTACATTTCCTTTATATTCAAATTCATACGCCGCCTGTGAGTAGGTTAATAAACTCCTCCCTATACATTTCCTGCAAGCTGAGGCCCCCCTGGTTCTGCTTTTATGTCTAGGCTGTGCATTTTCTGCAGCAAATACCTGCTTCTATATAAAATTATCCATGTAGTCAAATATTCTGCTACAGTTAATCTGTACTAAACAGCTTGCTTGGCAAGTCCTTTTTTGACGGCAAGCACCCAGGCACGTCTCCATCCAACGGGGCCAAATGATCACGAATTGGAACTGATAGAGATCACTTGAGCGAGATTTTCCCACAGGAAGGTTTTGTGCTGATCTTGATAAACAAGACTTCCAAGGGGGTCACAACTCGTAACGAAAGGACTGTTCATTGCAGCTGGACAGGGGTTTGAGAAAGACAAAATAAAAGTTGAATTTCTACACTGTTAAAATCACAGATTGAAATGAGTAATGCAGGGGCACCTGGTGACTTTGTCAGTTAAGCCTCTGCCTTCAGCTCAGGTCATGATCGCGGGGTCCTGGGATCCAGCCCTGCATTAGGCTCACTAATCAGCAGGGAGTCTGCTTCCCCCTCTGCCCCTCACTCTGCTCATGTCCTCACTCACCTTCTCTCTCTCATATAAATAAAATCTTCAAAAAAAAAAAAAAGTCTAAAAAAATAAAATTCAGCCACACAACCGAATTCACTGAACAGTTGTTTGAATTTTTGGCCTCTTGAAGCCCAGATGGATATCGTGACCTAGACAGTGTTTGCTGGACTCGTCCTGACCCCTAGGACTTCGTCCGGGCATCAAAAGGTTAACAAAAGACAGAAAAGGGATAGAACGTCTATTAATATCTGGTTTGGCAGCTCCATTTACCACAGGGTTACAAAGGGTCCACTGCACAAATCTTTAGGAAAAAGCAAACTATATTCTTACTAAAAGCATTATCAACAACAGCTGATTTTATATAGTCTACAGAGGGCCGTTGGAAGGCAGGCAAGTTTCTCACTAATGACCTAACCTCTCTGTACTACAGAAGCAGCAGGCCCATTGTCAGAACTCATTGAAAGCTCAGAATATTGCCTTGGAGTTAGAATATCAATATAATTTATAGTCCCGATCAGGGCACTCTTGAGAGTGAAAAGGGATTCTCTACATAACTCCCCCGGGACAATGGGCATCATCACGCAAACGGGCAGATGCAAGGTCACGTCCCTCTGCACACAGCATCTAGGGGAACATCTCCAGGTTTTGTCTTCCGATGGTACTTACACCTTCTTAATTAACGTCTGTTGCGGGCCCCTGACTTTGGATCCCCGTTCTATTTTCTGCCTCCTAGAGGGGGACTTACTGCCTCCGAGTGTTCCATTGCATTTCTCCCCACGGACCCTCCTGGGAGCACAAATGTCCCTGGGAGTTTTCCCAGCACAATGGCTCTTCTCTTCTGGCAAGCCCACGGCTCTGCACCCGGCCACTGAGGGGTGGTCTCATCTAGTCCCACCCCAACCCAGGCGCCAAATCCAGGCATCAAAAGGTTGATACCTTTTGATGCCAGCCCAAGGAGGGCTCTGCGGCCCTGCTCCTCTGAACTGAGGGGCTGGACATGACCCGGTGCAGCTCCCTTCAGCCTTTACCCAGTGCTATAGCTCACAAGGGCTGCTTTGGTCCCAAGGGGTCAGATAAGCAAGGCCATTGGTGAACCTGCCTCAGGCCACAGCAGCATGAGACCTCATGAGCATCTGTGTGAGCGTAACAGGAATATGCAGTGACAAAAATACTTTTTCAGAAGAGCCCATGGGGGAGAAAAGCAATGGAAATTCACTGCCAAATTTAAAGGAAGGTAAGATGTAACTACTTAGTAAAAAGAGCTTCTGGCTGATAACTAGGGCAATGCATGCTAGAACATCCGCCTTTCTTAGGGAAAAATGATGTCGGTAAGGCACAATTATGGCAGTCTCTAATTTAGACGTGCCCCGTACTGACTAATTGCCTTCCCGTCTTGAATCACAGGAGTTCTGAGCTCTGGTTTTACAATCCGAGCTACTGGTTTCTATGTGCTTCTGCCTCATTGCTGCCAACTCGGCCTCCATGGGGGAACCTGCCTCGCTTCCCCCCTAGCGCTGGGCCCCGCAGCAAGCCAAGGGGAAGAGGCAGGACAGAGAGTAAAAGGAGGAGGGAGCCCCACCTCACTCACCCCTCCCCACCGCATGTCCTGGCCTTACTACCCATCTCCTAAACCAAGGGAAGCCAGAGGAGGAGGGAGAGGAGGTTAAGAACATGGAACGGACAGGAAAACTGTGTAGGTGAGGAAGCTTCTCAGGAGGCTATGTGAACTCCCCCGAAGCTCACAGAGGGGCTTGCGTTTTGGATGGGGGCAAGAGTCCTCGGAGTCTGTGCTTTCCTTACTTGTCTTTGCAGGAGTCTGGCCACCTCTCCTCTATTTGCTTTTCTGGATAGCATCTATTCTCCTAGCTGCGGTCTTGGGGAAGAAACTGTGTGTGTGTGGGGGGGGGGGGGAGGGTTGGTGCAGGAGGGAATGCCTGGTGAGGAAGTGGGTAGAAAGACAAAGTCGGCCTTGCCACAGTTCCTGCATGTGGAATTCACTTCCTGCCTCGTTAGCTCCGCCCCTACACCTGATCCCACTCTCCACGGCCCCGCCTGGCTCCGGACTCAGTACCCACGCCTCCTTCGCCTCCTTCGTGGGGCAGCCACCAGCACCAGAGAGGCCTGCAAGAGAATCCAAGACCTGTTCCTGACCAGCCGGTGAGAACGGAGGCTACTTCTACAGACAAACCGTGTGACCCCCGGTGGCACAGGGAGGGCACGCTACCTTCACCGTTCTCAGCCGTCCCCTCCGTAATTCAGACGTCGTCTGTGTTAAGTGGAGCTTCACGGGGTGGTAACCCCCCTTTGCTAGCTCAGGGAAAGGGACTTCCAAGCCAGCTGCCTGGATTTGCAGCCCTGGTTCCTTGGGTAGGCCACTCAGTTCTCTGGGCTCAGTTTCCTCACTTGTGACATAAGGACAAGGATGAAATCTACCACACAGCCTTGTGCTGCGGATTGCAAGTCAGTTACACACAGGACTTCAGGTGGTGCTTGACACATTAGAAGTGCTCACTTCCTGTCGGGTATTATTATTACTTTATGGTGCTAACACCTGAGATTTCCCAAGACAAGGGATAGTTAGCCATTTCTAGACTCATGTCCTTACCATCTGCCTGTGCTTCATTCACATAAAACAAACGGCTCTGCTTTCCCTTAGGCAAATTCTAGCACCTACAATTTGCCAGACACTGTCCTCGTAGCTGGGGGTTCACAGTCCGTCTGCAAGGAGCTCACGTTCGGCGCGGCACGCATCTTTCCTGCCTCCATGTCTGTGCCCGGGCGGCCTGGGGTCCTCACCCATGGCCACCCTTCCTCACCTGGGAAGCCCTGCTTGGGAAACAGCACACGGTTTGTGAAGACCTCTCTGCCTTTTGTCTCTCATGACCACAGGTCTTCTTTTCCTCTAAAACATGGTGCCCATTGCCATTCCGAAGTCCTTACAATGAGCCGTCATTAAAAATTTCTGCGTCGGTCATCCGTGAGCCCACGGACGAGGACAGAGCACGTGTTATTCATCCTCATCACTTTGACAATGGCTGGGCCCACACAGGCACTCAAACATAGCTGGCGGACACTCTCTATTATCATTTATATGCTTTTACATTCCTCTCCCTCCCCATGTTTGTTAGAGTTAAAGGACCACATCATACTCATATCTCAGATGCCCCTCAGTCCAGCAACAGGCTGCTTCATCAGTATCTGTTCAATGAAGGACTACGTTAACAATGCACCTGTCTTTACAATGTGGAAGAACCTGAAACCCGAGGGACTGGGGAGGAGAACTAGATAAAGAACCGTGAAGAATGTTTCCCAAGGCAAGGACGAGTGGGTGGCTCAGTCAATTAAACGTCTGCCTTCAGCTCAGGTCATGATCCTGGGGTCCTGGGCTTGAGTCACGCATCAGATCCCCTGCTCAGCCGGGAGTCGGCTTCTTCCTCTGCCTCTCCCCCTCCCTGCTTGTGCTAGCTCTTTGACAAATAAATAAAATCTTAAAAAAAAAAAAAAAAAGAATATTTTCCAAGGCCGTCAGCTTTCACTCTCCAGTATATCCAGTTGCTATGAACAGAACTGATAACCTGTTTCTAAACCCAACTGTCATTAACAGAGAAATAAGATTTATTTATGATGAGCAGGTCCAGCTGCACACGTCAGAGGTCTCCGACCAGGCCCAACAAGCAGGTCCTAGAGGGCTCCCAGGCACACACTGTAGCAACCTGGGAACCACAGGAACCAGAGCTGCCCTCCGGGGCCTGGCGGCACCATCTAAACTGAACCAGCTTCCCTGTTTGTTTTATTTTTTAAATGAGAAACAGAGAGTGAGAGAGAAGTGGGAAGGAGCAGAGGGAGAAGGACCGAGAGAATCCTAAGCAAACTCCGTGCTCAACTTGGAGCCTCACGAGGGGCTTGATCTCATGAGCCTGAGATCATGACCTGAGCCGAAATCAAGAGTCAGCTGCTTAACTGACTGAGCTGCCCAGGTGTCCCATGTCTTTTTAAAAAACATGAGCAGGAAGTGTTGAAAGCCAATAGGTTAAGCATTTCTCTGCCACAAATTCTCATTTCAAGGTCAGGTCAAGATGCATTTCAGTTCCAAATGAATGGAAGTGAACTGAGTTTATCAAGATGGAGTGAGCAGACACGAGGGGCTCTTCTCATGGCTTTGATGGCACCGTTTCACACGGGCCACGGAAAGAAGCAAGGGACACACAGGCAGTCAGCCGGTTGGTCCCTAATGTTTACCACAGGTCTTCCCGAGGCCGGCACTGGTTGGAGTGGTAGAGATAAAGCAGGAAAGAGACAGAAAAGCCAGCAATCTGCTATCCCAGGGTTTACCTGCTTCTTGGAGGTGGGAGACTACAATCCCCAGGGCAAATATGGAAATGAGGCCAGGTCGGGTAGGACAAGTGTGGTGAAGAAGGTACAGTCAGATCGATGGAGGCACTTAGGGGGAGGGGGGTGCATTTGCCAGGGCAGTGCAGGAAGGATTCATCGAGAAGGCAGGTTGAGGTGAGAGGTTAGAGATGAAGGGTCAGTCAGAGAACTCTGGAATTTGCAGACCATGATTCTGCTCAGAGCAGATGTGGGGGAACGACATTCCAAGCAGAAGCGGTATCAAGTGCAATGTCCCGAAAGACAAGAAAGCAGCTCAGTGTCATCTGAGCCACAGAAGGAAGGCCTGAGGGGTTGGAGGGTTTTTGGTGTGGAGCAAAGTGGAGGAAAGACGAGGCTGGAAAGGAGGGCAGGGGCCAGGTCTCGCAGGCCAGGGCGGGCCATCTGATTCTATTCTGGTTGCAACAGGAAGCCACGGGAGGATTTTACACAGAGGATGGTGCTTGAGGTCATTCTGGCTACTGTGAGGCGGGGCTGAGGGGGACCACATGGGGGGCTGGGAGGCTGTCACAGACCAGGAGAGGAGGCAGATAACGTGGACTCTGGCTTAGGGGGTGGAGCAGGCAAATGTGGTTGCAGCTGGGACAGATTCCAAGGCAGAGAGAATGGGGTCTTGCTGCTGGATCCAGCGTGTGGGGTAAGAGGAACTGTGGCAGAACAATGACCTTGACCTCCACCGTCCTTACCGAAGACTTTGAGGTGGATGGACGCATCCTGCTCTCCGGCCTTATTCTCGGCGATGCACACGTACTCCGCCTCGTCGCTCTTGTCCACCTTCCTGATGGTCAGCTCGGAACTGTCATCGCTAAAGACGTACTTCTCGTCTTCCTCGTTCTCTATCTGTTCCCCATCCCTACATGGTGCAGAAAAGCCAATTGCCATGATTTTGGCCACGGAAGTACAAGGTTTATTTTTAACCCATCTCCACGGAATGCAGACTGAGCCCACGGAAGGACTCGGTCTTCACACAAAGTCAACACCCCAAACTGTACTTCCACACACAAACCTTTGCTTCCTCTGCCTAAACCTCTGTTTCTCTCCAAGGGCTGCACACTGCCTACACACCTCCCAAAGAGGGCCTCCCAGCCCACGCCCTCTGGCTCTGCCCCCTTGGAAGGGATCCAGTGCTAGAGGGGAGAGCAGCTTACAGAACAGAACCCGTGCTACACCTGCAGCTGATCCCAGCAGCCCACACCCGTGCCACGGACACACCAGCACGGAGCTCCACGCTCCCTTCTCCACGAGCCCACGATAAAAGGCACGGGCCAGGTTCTTACTTTGTCCAGCTCATGGTGGGCTCTGGGAAGCCTTTGGCGTCGCACACCAGGGTGACGGACTGGCTGAGGTTGGCGGTGGCATTCACGATACTCTGCCTGGCCTGGACGGTGGGCGGCACTGAGGGAGAGGAGAGCTGTCAGGGGGGGTGTGGAAACCTGCAGGAACCCAGTGGCCCGGAGAAGAGGCACTTCCGGGGGACCTTAGGTCGGAGGGTCATGGCCTAGAGGTCAGGAGCTCTGGGCAGCCGCAGAGTTTGCATGAGGGATCTAAACTCTGATGTGTCCTAGAAAATTATTCCAAACGGAATAAGTCATCCGCAAACATGCATCAGTGGCTTTCGACAATACTAGATTATCGTTACATGTAATATATAATATTGGTTTTTAATAAAATAGCTTTAAAAGCTACATTAATAGGATGTACTCCTTTTAAAACAGGATTCAACTCATAGCTGCTAGATATCATGATGTGTTTTCTCAGTCCATGTGTATCAATCTTATAGCTACCACGGTAAGTGGAACTTGATGCTTTTTGGAACAAAGGGGGCTCTTGATTCTGGAAAAAGTTGAAAATGCCTGTTCTCAGTGCTTAGATGGTTAATACCAATTGGAAATGGTTAGATGTCACCAGCTCACCAAGTGACATTTCTCTGGCACTGTCATAAACAGCCCTGTGCACAAACAGTTTTTACCAAAGGAATGAGAGGGGGAGAATTTGGCAAAAAATATGTATCAAAAGCCAAAAACAATTCAACCCTAATTTACTTATTTTCTTAGTACTGACATTATAATTTCCTGTAAACATCTTGTAAATGTCAGATCGATTCCACGGGTGTGTTTATTTGACACACTGCAGATTAAGATTAATAAGACCGTGGCCCATGATTCTGACTATTCTGAGGACTGAATTGATAATAATATTTTCTTTGAACGTTGAACCAAGGGGGACTAACCCCACAATCATGATAACATCAAGGACAGTGAAGGATGAATAAGGATTTATTAGAAAGCACGGGGAAAGTTTCCAGTGCTGTAAAACAGCGAAGAACATTCAAGAATGGTGCTAGAAGTCCCCCGGGTTAAGGGAGACCCAAAAGGCAGGTGTATTCAGAAAAAAAACAAGCTAGAGGTTATCCCAGGAGGAACAATTCACTTGAGACGGATGCATAAGTCAGGACGAGATTTATTTAACAGACCAAAGAGGAAGTTACGGAGCATGATTTGGGGGTGACCAGGCGCTACTAATGGAGAGAGCAGGAAGAACGCGATCTCCTCACCATTCACAATGACCTGAATGTCCTTGAAGTTGATCTCCCCCCGTGCCAGGATCCTGCCCTCGCAGCGATAAGTGCCCTCATCTGTTTTCTTGATGTCCCGGATCTGCAGGTAGTTGTTGGACAGGACTATGAATCGGACTAGAAGAGACAAGAGGCAGGTTCATCCAAGGGTCAGTCAGAGAACTCTGGAATTTGCAGGAAGGTTGCAGGGAACTTCTTCTCTTCCCTAGCGACAATCTAGAGCTAGGGGTAGGGTGTGGAGGGGGGCAGTGGCTTTACACTGACATCAGGACATGTGGCCCTAGCACTGACAGCCAAGAGCAAAAGTCTACAGGAAATTTGTCTTTTTCTTTGGAGACAAGGTCAAGTGCCTGAACGTGCAAGCTCGGGACATTCACGCATTTGGGACCTGAAAGGCACACAGGGCTGTGGGACACTGGGATCTGAAGCTCAGAGGCTGGTTAGGTGGAAACCCTAGGGGACCCAGGGCCTGGAAGGGCAGCCGCCAGGAAACTCAGGCCTCACCGTCTTTCGTCAGGATGACATCTCGGCCTTTGTGTTTCCAGATGATGGTCGGAGGGAGGGAGCTGACCACATCACACACGATCACGGCATCTTCCCCCTCCCTGAACTCTTGTGGGGTTGGTGCATTCTTGAACATGAGCTTCTCTGGAAAATGAGCAAGAGGAGAGTGAGGGCAACAGCCGCTTCCTCACACTGACCCCTTTTTGCTAGAGC